>NW_026535884.1:5737500-6215000 GCF_028551555.1 Melozone crissalis
TGCCCAGGGCATTGCCCGTCCTGGCACCTCGCACCTCACCTTGTCCTCCTGCGAGAGCAGAGGCAGCAGACCGGAGATGGAGGGGAAAAAACCCCAAAACCCCAAAATTCCAACCAGGTCTGAGCACAGCGGGGTTTGCTTTCCACCTCCCAACCTGGTGCCAGTGCAATGCCAGGTGATCTGTGCTCCCTGAGGTCCCCCCTGCAGAGGAAACCCCAAATCCCCCCAGATTTGGGGATCCTCCTTTCCTCCCTGCCCTGGGCTCGCCCCAAGTGCTGTCCAGGCAAGGAGGGGAGAAAATCCCCCCCAGGAGAAACTGAAAGGCGGTGCCACATCCTGGGCTGTCCCTGATGCCCCAGGACAGGACACCGACAGGGGACAGAGTCCCAGGGTTGTCGTTTCCCAGCCCCTTTTGGGAGGTCAGCAGCAAACACAAATGCTTTCACCTGAGGCTCTGAATTCTCAGCCTTTGTTCCCTGCAGAGGCTGCAGCTCAAACACGGCAGCAAAACCTCTGCCTTGGTTCTTTCCCCAGCCATTTGTACTTGAATGTCTCTGGTTGTTTTTTGGGGTTTTTTGGGAGGTTCCTAGCAAAGTTTACATGTAAAGGCTGAGTGGGTTCTTGTATTTAAATGTAAATGTTGGTGGTTGAAGAGATGTTGAATTTTCCAGCTGTGGCTGGTTCTGTGAAACACCTTCAGGAGTGGGAGGGTTCAGCTCTTGGAGCTGTTCTTGTTTTCCCTCAGATTTGCTCTGTTTTGGGGAGGATTTGTGTCTGATAAACCCCAAAATATGGATTTATTCTGAACACAGTGTGCTAGGGGACATCCCAAATGTGCTGGGAGCGAACACTTTGAGGGTCACCATCACGTTTTAACTGACTTGCAACAGCAAAGCCGGCAATGATCAAAGGGGGAGATCCCCTCGTGCTGATATTAAAGTTCCCTGTGGATTTCTGAGACTGGACAATTGGGAGAATCCACCAAAATGTGCGAGGGCTGGAGCAATTTGGGAGAATCCACCAAAATGTGCAAGGGTTGGAGCAATTGGAGCTTCTGCCCCTTGTGCCTCTGCTCCAAACCCCCAAAACCCCTCTGGAGGGCAGTGAAAATTCCCCAGGAATTCCCATTTTGAAGCTCTGCTCTGGTTTCAGCAGCGAGAGGTGAAGGGGAAAGTCAAGAGTGAAGGAAAAATCGGAGTGCAAAAAAATCTAGGGGGAAAAAATTCTGAATGACAAAAATCCGAGGGAATGAAAATTCAGAGTGAAGGAAAGTCAGAATGAAGGAAAAATCTGAGTGAAAAAAAAAAAAACGAGAGAAGAAAAATCCGAGTGAAAAAAAATCTGGGTGAAAAAAAATCTGAATTAAAAAAATCTGAGTGAAAAAAAAATCTGAGTGAAAAAAAATCTGAGTGAAAAAAAATCCGAGTGAAAAAAAAATCTGAATGAAAAAAATCAGAGGGAAGGAAGATTCAGAGGGAAGGAAAAGTCAGAGTTAAAAATCCAAGGGAAGGAAAAATCAGAATGAAGAAAGAATCAGAGTGAAGAAAAAAAACAAGAGTTAAAAATCCGAGGGAAGGAAAAATCAGAATGAAGAAAGAATCAGAGTGAAGAAAAAAACAAGAGTTAAAAATCCGAGGGAAGGAAAAATCAGAATGAAGGAAAAATCAGAGGGAAGAAAAAGTCAGAGTGAAAGAAAAATCCGAGGGAAGGAAAAATCAGAGTGAAGAAAATTCAGAGTAAAGGCAAATCCAGAGTGAAGGATGTGCTGCAGGCAGGGCCATTCCCAGGAGAAGGGGCAGAGGCATCCCTGGGTGTCGGGGCAGATGAAATACAGGGCAGGATGAAATACAGGGCAGATGAAATACAGCAGCACCTGCCTGACTTTTTCACGCGCCTGGCACGGCCGGGTGTCAGCTGAGGGGGCTACGTGCAGGCAGGGATGGCACCAGGGCTGCAGGATGCACCAAGGACGCTGGGGCTGTGCTGGCTGAGGTGGGAGCTCCTGGCTGCCCCATCCATCCATCCATCCATCCATCCATCCATCCATCCATCCATCCATCCCTCCTGGCAGATTTGATCCGGGGGAAATCCTCGGCTATATTGAATTTGCGAGCTTTAATCTCCAAATTTTGGATAGAAATCCCAGGCATGCCTGGCCTCGCTGTGAGAGCTGGAAAGGTCAGAGAACAAACCAAGCATGAAAATTTGAGGCTGCTGTGGCAGAGGCTCCCGGATCCCCTGGGACCTGCAGGACCTTTCAGTCACCTGCTGGGCTGTGATTGGCCATTAATTAGAAACAGCCACACGAGCCAATCCCAGATGCACCTGTTGCATCCCACAGCAGCAGATAACCATTGTTTGCGTTTTGTTCCTGAGGCCTCTCAGCTTCTCAGGAGGAAAGATCCTAAGGAAAGGCTTTTTCATGAAACACTGCCCCACGGCCCTGCCTGCCCTGTGCCCCAAACCCTCAGCCCCTGCAGCTCTGGCTCCCCACACACACACACACAGACATTGATTTATCCTCCTGCAAACCCAGCGCTCCCCCAACGCTCCCCACACACACAGGGATGGACACGGGAGCAGTAAATGAGACAGAACTTTATTAGGAGCTTCCAGCACGTTCCATCTGCTCTCCCCCTGCACGGGAGCCCTCTCGGTGGGTGTGCAGCTGCTCCAGGCCTTGCAGAGCCTGTCCAGCCCTAAACCCCAGCCCCAGGTCTCCCTGTGCCAACCCACGGCCCCCAGCCCACCCCTGCAGCCCTCGCAGCCCCTCAGCACAAGGAAGGAACCTCCCCTCTCTGCTGTCACCCCACAGACACCGTGGATCCCAATCCAGTCCCTCCCTGGTGCTGTCACCAGGCTGCTGAGGGGAGGAAGCTCCTCCTGAGCAATGAGCCATGCCCTGGGGTGCTGAGGGAGCCCTGGGGACAGGGGGGACTGAGCCATTGCATTTCCCACTTTCCCTCACCCCACGTCTCCCTTCGCCTCTCTAGGAGGGGAGGCACAAAGGGAAATAAATCAAATACCCAGAGCCTTTCCCTGCTGCTTGGCACAGCCAAACCTGCCCACCTCCTCCTCCTCCTCCCTGCTGTCCCCTCTCCTGACCCTCCCCGAGCTCAGCCCCGTCCCTGCTGCCCTTCCCTCAGTCCCCCCGTGTGACCCCTGCCCGTCCCTGCTGCGGGATGGGGACGTGTCCCTGTCCCAGCTGTCCCCAGGGACGGAGCCGCGGCGGCAGAAACCTCATCCCCGAGCTGGGGCTCCTTGGGAGTGAAACCCGAGAGGGGTTTGATGCTCCTGGAGCGATCATGGGAGCGCTTGGCAGCGAGCCCTGCATCCCTCTGGGAGCTGCTGCCCAGCCCGGGCTCTGCCAAGCTCTTCCCAAAGCTCCTCCAGAGACATCCCGGCTCTTTTTGTAGGGGTGAAACGCTTCCCTGCATCCTCTGAGCATCCCTGTGCCCCTCCAAGCCTTTCTGTGCTACCTCTGAGCGTCCCTGTGCCCCTCCGTGCATCCCTGTGCCACCTCTGAGCATCCCTGTGCCATCTCCAAGCATCCCTGTGCCCCTCCGAGCATCCCTGTGCCACCTCCGTGCAACCCTGTGCCATCTCCGTGCCTTTCTATGACACCTATGTGCATCCCTGTGCCCCTCCGAGCATCCCTGTGCCACCTCCGTGCAACCCTGTGCCATCTCCGTGCCTTTCTATGACACCTATGTGCATCCCTGTGCCCCTCCGTGCATCCCTGTGCCACCTCTGAGCATCCCTGTGCCATCTCCGAGCATCCCTGTGCCCCTCGGAGCATCCCTGTGCCACCTCCGTGCAACCCTGTGCCATCTCCGTGCCTTTCTATGACACCTATGTGCATCCCTGTGCCCCTCCGAGCATCCCTGTGCCACCTCCGTGCAACCCTGTGCCATCTCCAAGCATCCCTGTGCCCCTCTGAGCATCCCTGTGCCACCTCAGTGCCTTCCTGTGCCACCTCCGTGTGTCCCTGTGCCACCTCCAGGTGACTCCAGCGGGAGGAGGGACCATCGGGGCACTGTCCTGTCCTGTCCTACCGTCCGTTCCCGTGCCCGGGAGCTGCCGCTCCCCGTGCCCTGCTGTCCGGTCGGGGATGGGGCCGGGGCAGCTCTCGGGGCCGGCTCCAGGCTTCTGCCACTGTCCAAACGAAGCCCCGGCCCCGGGCGGCGGCTCCGGCGCGGCACGGGTTAAGTCCGGGGGTGCCCTTCCCTGACCGTCCTTCGGAAGTAGCGGATGGCCGAGAGGGTGCCAAAGCTCGCCAGGAACACTGGAAAACAGCCCAGGACATCGCCAGTGTCGCTCCGGTCCCGAAGCGCTCGGGGGGACACGCGGGGGTCGCTCCTGTCCCTTCCCCTGTCCCCCCTCCTGCCCGGGGTTTGCATTCCCAGCACACGGAATTTGCTCCTGTCCCATTCCCAGCGCACCGAATTTGCTCTGGGGGTCGCTCCTGTCCCCTCTCCTGCCCGGACGCCAAGAAAAATCCCACTTTGGGGATTTTCTGGCCCCAGCCAAAAGCAGAAAATATCCAAAACTGAGAATCCAAAGATGTAGGAACACAAGAAATAACTAATGGGGGTGAAACCCAAACCAAGCTCTGCTCTGTCCTTGCACCCAATGATTTTGATTTGCTTTATAAAGGACATTAAGTTCCCTTAATTCCCAAGCAAAACCAGGAATCCAAAGCCATGTTTTCAGACCCCACACCTCAAATTCAGACTGGACTTTGATTTATGAGCTAGAGGAACACAAACTCAGCTTGTTGGAAGCCCAAATGCCCAAATCCTCCACGAGGAGCTTATCCCCCTTTCCACCCCATTTCCAGGGACATCCCCTCCATCCCAAACCCTCAGCAGGACGGGGAGCAGGCCAGGAGCTGCTGGGGATGAGGGCAGGGAGCAGCCTGAGCTCAGGAGCTATTCCCAGCCCGCTGTCAGCTGCCTGCTGACCTTAGCAGGGAACATTCCTCGCCTGCAAGAGCAGCAGGAAGCCTCCATCCTGGCGTTTCTTCCCATGGAAGGGGCTCCGCGGGGCAGGGACTGGGAATGCTGCTCTGGAAGGGCTCTCCAAGGGTTCCAGGGACTGGGAATGCTGCTCTGGAAGGGCTCTCCAGGCTGCAGGGACTGGGAATGCTGCTCTGGAAGGGCTCTCCAAGGGTTCATCCAGGGCAGGGATCAGGAATGCTGCTTTCCCTGAGCCCTGCTCATCCAGCCATTCCCACTCCTGTGGGTTTCTGTGAATTTCTGTTTCCTCAGCTTCCTCTCTCCTCACCAGCTTCCAAGAGCTGGGCTTGGAGAGGAGAGGATGCCACAGATCCCCAGGGAATTGCAGGGCTCAGTGCAGGAGGATGATGGGGAGAAGATGAAACTTCCTCCTCCTCCTCTTTGCGGGGAAGATTAAACCTTCTGAGCACCTCAGAAAAACACGGGAATTTTGGTGCTGGATGAAGGTTTAACCACAGCTTTGGTCATGACAAAGAACCCCAGGCAGGCTTGGCCTCGCTGCGAGGCCAATTTTGTTGGGAATTTTGTTCCTGCTGGGATGAAGGTACCGAAACCTGCTCACTGCAGGTCCTGAGGAATTCCTGCCAAGCTGAGCCCTGTCAGGGACCCTGGATGGAGCAGGACCAAGGCTGTGGAGCCAGCAGCTGCTTTTGGGGAAAGCACAAAGGACACGAGCAGGAATGGGATCGGAGGGGAGAGAAAAGGCACGGGAACGGCTTTGGAACACCAGGGAAAGGCTGCACTTCCCCAGAGGCAGCTGCAGGTATAAATATCCCGATTTTCCTCGCTGCCAACGTCCCCCAGAGCCCTCCCACCCCTCCCCAGGCTGGCACTGTACGTACTGGTCTTCCAGGCATCCGGAGCCTGCAGGTCAGATGTCTTCACAGCCCAGGAGGCGAAGGCACAGAACACCAGGCACATGTCCTTGTGGCTCAGCACCCGGGGCTCCTCCTCTGCTGCTGCTGCCACGAGAGGAGCACGAGGCGCTGGGGGCTCTGTGCCGCCCCCTCTGCCACAGCAAACCCCTGGGGAATCAGCCCTGGAGGTCTTTGGGCACCAGGGGGGACTCAGAGGGCTCTGTGCATTCCCAAGGGACAGGGGGACGCTTGTCACCCCTCCCCTCAGTCCTTCACTTTGTTAAACACCCCAAGGAAATGGGGTTTTTAACCCCTCCCCTCAGTCCTACACTTTGCTAAAAACCCCAAGGAAATGGGATTTTTAACCCCTCAATCCCACACTCTGTTAAAACCCCCAAGGAAACGTTTGCTGAAGCCATCCCAGGCTGCCTCAGCTCTCTGTGGTGGCTGCAGTCGGGTCTGGGGGGAGACTGGGGACACAGCAATTCCTGGGGACACAGGCAAGGTCCCCTCCTGTCCCCAGTGTCCCCAGGCACACCCAGCCAGCTCCAGGACAGCACCTGAGAGTGCTCAGTGTCCATATCCCACCCCACTCCTGCCTCCTATTCCCTGAGCCAGCCTGCAACAGCTTCAGATCAGGTTCTTTCTGCTCCTATTCATTTGTTCAGGCTTTCAATTAAAGCTGCCTTATTAATTAGCTGTGAGCACCTCAGAGGGTTTTTCTCAGACTGGAAGCTCCATGCTGAGGCTCCCTTTGGGATGGCTCCCTCAGTGTTTGGGTTGAGGATTAACTCCGAGCATCATTTAAGCTCAAAGACAAACCCCTGCCTGTCCTGGTGGATCAAACCTCCCCTTCATTCCCATTTCTCTCACCTGCCCCCAGGAACTGCAATGCTCAGGTGACCTCTGAGGTCTCCAGAGGGTGTTTGCCTGCTCAGGGTGGGTTTTACAGTCCCACATTCCCTGACAGTGCTGGGGGACCTGGCCAGGAGCACTGGCTTGGCACAGGGGACAGAGAGAGGAACATCCCAAGGGAGAACCCAAGGGACAGAAGGAACATCCCAAGGGACAGAAGGAACATCTCAAGGGACAGAGAGAGGAACATCCTAAAGGATAACCCAGGGGGACAGAGGCATCCCAAGGGAGAACCGAAGTGACAGAAGGAACACCCCAAGGGATAACCCAAGGGGACAGAGGGACCAATCCAAGGGACAGAGAGAGGAACATCCCAAGGGACAGAGGGAGGAACATCAACATCCCAAGGGAGAGCCCAAGGGGACAGAGGGACCATCCCAAGGAGAGCCAGGGTGACACAGCCTGGGACAGGTCCCTGCAGGGGACAACAGGATTTACCTCTCAGTGCCAGGGCGCTGTCCTCAACTTCTGGCCAGCCCTGGGCTCCTCCCAGCGGGACCAGGGCGAGCTCCTCTCCGGATCTTCTGGGCACCAGGGCCTGGGAGCCTGGGGCTTGGCCTCCTCCCAGCTGGGCCCGCCTCTGCAGCAGGGAGCCCAAAGCCCTCACAGCTTTCTTCACCTCTGAGGCCGGGGCCAGGGAGAAAATCCCTCTCCAGCCCATCCTGTTGGGGGCTGGCTCTGGGAAGAAGCGTTCATGCACATCAGGGACCGAGATAACCACGGTGTCCTTGTCTGCAGCAGGGCTGGGCGCCTCCTGGTGCAGCCCAGGGCGCTCCAGGCCTCTCAACTTCTTTCTTTTCCTGTCTTTAGCTCTGCCTTTCTTCCTGCTTCCTTCTGGCTCGGTGAAGAAGTACTCGTAGAGCTCAGGCCAGGAGATTTCCCTCTGCAAGGGCGATCTGCGCCCCTCCAGGGAGCTGCCCAGCTCCTCCTCCTCCTGGGAGTCACAGAACAGGTACTCGTACATCTCGGGCCAGGTCACATCCAGGGAGTTGGGCTTGCCAGAGGCCCCCTCGGCAAAGCACAGGGGGCTGGCGGCCCTGGGGAGCTCAGCTGCAGCTTCCCAGGGCAGCCCGGCTGTGGCATCACACGGGATCCCGATGGCAGGGATCCTGGGCAGCCCGGCTGCGGGGTCACACGGGATCTCGATGGCAGGGATCCTGGGCAGCCCGGCTGTGGCATCACACGGGATCTCAATGGCAGGGATCCTGGGCAGCCCGGCTGCGGGGTCACACGGGATCTCGATGGCAGGGATCCCGGGCAGCCCGGCTGTGGCATCACACGGGATCTCAATGGCAGGGATCCTGGGCAGCCCGGCTGCAGGGATCCTGGGGATGTCAATGGCAGGGATACTGGGGATCTCAATGGCAGGGGTCCTGGGGATCCCAACTCCAGCATTCCGGGAGATCTCAGCTGCAGGGCTCCTGGGGATCTCAATGGCAGGGATACTGGTAATCCCAACTGCAGGAATCGTGGGGATCTCAATGGCAGGACTCCTGGGAATCACAGCTGCAGGCTCCCAGGGGATCCCAGCTGCAGGAACCTCGGGGATCTCTGAGGGCTTCCTGGGAATCTCAGCTGCAGTAATTCCAGGGATCTCTGAGGGCTTTCTGGGAAGTTCAGCAGCAGGAACTGCAGGGATCTCAGCAGCAGGAATTCCAGGGATCTCAGCAGCAGGAACTGCAGGGATCTCAGCAGCAGGAATTCCAGGGATCTCAGCAGCAGCAGGGATTCCAGGTAACCTAGCCGCAGGAACTCCAGGTATCTCAGCAGCATTCCCTCCAGGTGTCTCATCAGCAGGCTGCCCCCCAGCCCCCTCAGCAGCATTCCCTCCCAACGCCGTCACATTCCGGGGCTGGAGAGGCTTCCCTGGCATCTCCTGGCTCTCCTCCCCTGGCAGAGCCGCGGCTCCGTCCGCAGGGACCGCGGGGACAGTGTCACGTCCGCCCTGCGCTGCCCTCGGGGGCCGGGTGCCCTTGGTCCTGCCCGGGGCCTTGGGGCCGCCCTCGCCGCCCTCGGCCCGCCGGCTCTCGGCGGCCTCCTCGCTGCCCGGCCTCGCCAGCGCCGCCCTGGCCGCCCTGTCCCTGGCCCTGCCCTTCCGCGGGGACGCGGGGGAGCCCGGCGGGGCCTTGCCGGGGGGCGCCGCGCTCGGGGCGTCCCGGTCCCCCTCGGCCCCGCGCTGCTTGCGGCTCTTCCTGGGCTGCGCCGGCACCTTGGGCCTCACCACGCTGGGGGAGCCGCCCGGAGAGCCGGGCCCCGTGCCCGCCGTGTCCTGCTGCGCTGCCACCGGGGGCTCCGTGCCCGCCGTGCCCGGCTGCTGCTGCTGCTGCTGCTGCGCTGCCACCCTGGGCTCCGTGCCCGCCGTGCCCGGCTGCTGCTGCTGCTGCTGCACTGCCACCGGGGGCTCCGTGCCCGCCGTGCCCGGCTGCTGCTGCTGCTGCTGCTGCTGCGCTGCCACCGGGGGCTCCGAGGGGGCTCCGGGGGCTGCTGGGGCTCCTGGCTGTGCCAGCGGGGCTTGTGTCCCTCCTGCATCCCCGCCCTGCTCCATCCCTGCGGGCGCTGCCCCCGCCGTGCCCTGCGCGGTGCCCCCGGGTGCCCGCGGGGGCTGCTGCCTCCTCTGGGCGCTGGGCATGGCAGCCGCACAGCCGGGCCGGTGGCTGTCGCTGTCACACAGGACCCTGCCCGGCTCCGCTCCGCGCTCGCTGCCCGGCACGCAGCACTGCCCGCGGCTGGCACCGGCGCTGGCACCGGCGCGGGCACCACGTGGGACAGGGTTGGCACTGCCGGGCGCTGCGGGCTCGCTGCCCGGCCCGGCCGCGCTGCCCCTGCCGCCGCTGTCCCCTTGCTCAATGTCACTGAGGCTCTGCTCCTCGGCCGTGGCCAGCGAGGCCGGCGCCAGGCTGCACTCCTCCGCGGCCCGCAGGAACTCGGCCCACTCGCGGTCCGTCAGCTGGATGCTGTACTCGAAGTTATCCATGCCTGTGGCGGGGGAGCGGCCGCGCGTCAGGCACGGCGGGGTGGCACTGCTGTGTGCCCCCAAAGGCCAGCTGTGTGCCCCCAAAACCCAGCTGTGTGCCCCCAAAACCCAGCTGTGTGCCCCCAAAACCCAGCTGTGTGCCCCCAAAGGCCAGCTGTGTGCCCCCAAAACCCAGCTGTGTGCCCCCAAAAGCCAACTGTGTGCCCCCAAAGCCCAGCTGTGTGCCCCCAAAAGCCAACTGTGTGCCCCTAAAAGCCAGCTGTGTGTTCCCAAAGCCCCGCTGTGTGTCCCCCCCCAGCCAGCTGTGTGCTCCAAAAGCCAGCTATGTGCTCCCAAAGGCTAACTGTGTGCCCCAAATGCCAGCCCTGTGCCCCCATAATCCAGCTGTGTGCCCCCAAAGGCTTGGGATTCTCCCCACAGCTACACAGGGGGTTTGGGATGTTCCCCAGAGCTGCACAGGGGCTTTGGGATGGTCCTCACAGCTACACAGGGGCTTTGGTGTTCTCTTCACAGCACCATCACACCCCACACCCCCATTTCCCACCCATTTTGCCTCCAATCCACCTTAAACCTGGCACGGATGTTCCCGAGCATTCCCGAAGCCCAGAGCAGCCGGGGCATCCCCCACAGCACAGCAGGACAGCAGGACACACACAGCCGGGCAGGACAGCAGGACAGCACAGCAGGACAGCAGGACATGCACTGGGACAGCAGGACACACAGCTGGACAGAAGGACAGCACAGCTGGACACACACAGGGACAGCAGGACACGCGGGGAGGGGACAAGGCCCGTCCTTACCTGTCCCCCAGCCCCGGGCGGGGACGGGGCCGTGCAGGAGCCACAGCAGAGCCCTCCCAGCAGCACATGGTGCCCTGCCCTGGCTGGGGCACAGAGCCCGGCTCCGGCCCACATCCATTCAGGGACCAAAAATAAACCCTGTGTCCCTCCCCGGTGTCACCTGAGAGCCCAGGGCCACCGGGCCATATATAGAACTGCTGGGGACAGGCCAGGCTGGCTGGGACAGGGTTCACAGGGCTCTCAGGGTGAGGGGAGAGACGAGGATCTGACTCCGTGTTTCAGAAGGCTGATTTATTATTTTATTATATATATTACATTAAAACTATACTAAAAGAATAGAAGAAAGGATTTCCTCAGAAGGCTCGCTAAGAGTAGAAAAAGAAAGAACGATTACAAAGGCTTGTGGCTCAGACAGAAAGTCCAAGCCAGCTGACTGTGATTGGCCATTAATTACCAACAACCCCATGAGACCAGTCACAGATGCACCTGCTGCATCCCACAGCAGCAGATAACCATTGTTTGCATTTTGTTCCTGAGGCCTCTCAGGAGAAAAAATCCTAAAGAAAGGCTGACTGCTGCGACAGGTGGCAGCCAATGTGTGACAGTGCCACAGCCACGTCTGGGCACACTCCTGGTGCCCCCTGCTCCCTCCCGGGGTCACCGCACGGGGAAGGGGACAGGCCGTGGAGCTGCCAGCCTCTGGCACACCTGGGTGGCACTGACTGTCCTCTTTCCCATTTCCTCACCTCAGTCACGCTCTCCACAGTGACACAAAGCCACCTCGGGGGCAGGGTTCACCTATTTAGGGCACTCCCAGGGCAGGGTGACATCAGGAGGTCACAGCCGGCCCCAGGATCTTGTGACAAACCCCGCGGGGCGTGTGGCAGCACCCAGGGCCGCCTGTGCCACGTGCTGCGGGCACAGCCCGGGGGCAGCCTGGCACGGGGCACTGGCACGGCGCCCAAGAACGGCCTGGCAGGTCACGAAGCCGAGCCAGAAATAGCCCTCAGCTCCCACCAGCCTTCCTCCCACCTTCCTCCTCCTCCTCCCAGGGCCAGAAATAGCCGCCCTGAAGGAGCTGCCTGCAGCACAGGGGGTGAGGGAGAGACCCCAAAACCCAGCCCGGACCCCCAGCCAAACCCAGCCCAGGCCCCCAGCCCTGCCCCGAGGCTCCAGGGACCCCACAGCTGGACACACCTGGCCAGGGCCGGGGGTGCTGTGGGAGCTGAGAGGGGCTCTGCACCCCTGAGGGTCCCACAGGCTCTGCAAACCTTCGAGGGTCCTCCCCAGGGCCAGGTGCTGCCCGTGCCCCCCTGCCCACCTCCCTGTGGGCACAGGTCCGGGCTCTGTCCCCAAGGACAGGTGACAGCAGTGTCCCCAGTCCTGCCCTGCCATCCCCGGGATGGCTCTGTCCCCACAGGGAGGTGACAGCAGTGTCCCTGTCCTGCCATCCCGTGGGACCGAAGCTCCCCGCGGTGGCGGCTGTCCCGCACTGCACGGCGGGGACGGAGCCAGCCCGGCCCGGCCCGGCCCGGCCCGGCCCAAGAAACTCCATTTGGGAAGATTCTATCTCAGTGCAGCTTTTCAATCCAGCACTGGAACATCACGAGTGCGGGGCCTTGGCTGTGCTCCCCGTGAGCCAGCCCAGACAATGCAGAGAAACGTGGCTTTGATTAGGAGGATCCTCCCTGCGCCGGTGCACACCCATCGCACGCTGTGCGGCAGGGCAGGGAGGGAGAGACTGCAGGAAAAACAGTGGGAAAAAAATTAAAATAAAATAAAATAAAATAAAATAAAATAAAATAAAATAAAATAAAATAAAATAAAATATAAAATAAAAAAATAAATAAAATAAAATAAAATAAAATAAAATAAAATAAAATAAAATGGAAAATGCTGCCCCTGATCTGATCCATTCCTTCCTTTCCATGAATTCCTGCAGGGTCCCACCTGTCCAAGGACAGCTCACGGGGATTGGGGAACGCTGAGCTGCTCACGTACAGCCCCGACCCTGCACAGGGCCAGGAGCCCTCCCTGGGATGATCCCAATCACAGCAATTGGGATCCAGCCCAGGGAAGGCCGGGGAGGAGCAGCTGCGTGCTCAGGAAAGGGTTAACCCTCAGTGAAACCCCGAGCCAGCCAAGCCGCAACCACCGGGCTGGTTTTGCTGGTTTGGGGGCAGGTGAGCAGCAATTATCAGCCCCAAACCACCCCAGAGCCGCATTGTTTTCCCCCAAACCCTTTAACTCTTTTTTAAATTTTGGTTTGTTTTTTGGTTTTTGCCTGAAACTCACTCCCCGCTCTCCGTTAAAATTCCGGGCCATGCTCATGCAAAGGTCACGCTCGCTTGAAACGCAGCCCGGGCCGGCCTGAAGCGCTGCCAGGCCCTTCCCAGAGCTCCCTCCTGGCCGCAGTTTCGGGTTGCTCATCCAAGGCTGGCCGGGTTTCACATTGCTGAGCGAGAACCTGGGGCTGTGCCCTGCCAGGAGCAGCCCCGGGCAGGGACAGGGACAGGGGACACGGGGACAGGGACAGGGACACGGGGACACGGGGACAGGGACAGGGTGGCAGTGCCAGGGGCAGGGACACGGTGGCAGTGCCAGGGACACGGTGACAGTGCCCAGCACCTCCGAGGAGAGGGAAAACAGAGCAGGGAGATGCCCCGAGGCAGCGGGAAGGGCTCAGGAAGCAGAAGCAGGAGGCACTGACCCTGGGGACAGCCCTGGAGTGCCCGGCTGTGCCCGGACAGACACCGTCCCCTGTCCCCTGTCCCAGAGCGGCCTGGCCGCTGCTCCTGCCTTGGGCACAGCAGCTGCAGGGCCAGGTGACCTCTGCCATGGCCCAGCCACCTCCCTTTCCGTGCTGTCCACTTTATCCTCTTCATTCTCTTCATTCTCATTATCTTTACTCTAATTTTTCTCTTTATTCTATTTTTTTATTAATGCATATTATTATTCCATTATTGTTCTATTTATCCTATTTTATTTTTTTTAAAGTCCTGAATAGAGCCTCTGGAAGTTCCAGCTCTCAGGAATCCTTTTTCCCTCCCCCGAACCCGGCAGGATCAGGTTTTTACCTGCGCACTCCCGTTCCTGCCGTTTCCACTAGATGTCACTTACAGCCGCCAAGTCCGCGCTTTCCCGGGATTTTTCACCTCCTCTCCGGCGGTTCATATTCTGTGCGAACCCTAAAATCGGGGTCTGGGCTGTGCAGAACGGGGGGGCCGTGCTGGAGCAGCCAGGGGAGGGTTTGGGGGTCCCCTGAGCATCCATCCATGCTGGGGTATGAAAATCCCAATTCCACAGGGCTGGGAGGGCAGGGGCTGTGCTGGGAACGCCTGTCCTGGCAGGGAAATGCTTTTGTAGAGACCGGGTAACTGAGAGGCGCTTTGAAAGATTTTATTCTGTTACTAGTCCCGATGGAGAGAGAGACAGAAGAGACGTAAAACTCGACGCTGTTCTGATTAGAAGCCAGGAGCTCCCCACCCAAAATTCCTCCCTAAATTTTTCGGGGAAAAATAATTTCAATACTAAACTCCAATACTTACTAAATTTCAATACTTAATAAATACCTTTTAGCCTATTAGTTTTGCTACACAATACTATTATTTCTAACACCAATCACCTGTATTTTCACCCCGCGTGGCCCTGCTACAATGCACCTTTCGCAGCTCTAATGCGGGCCTGTACAAACCGCCCATCTTCAAGAATCCTTTACAACTCTAAGAATTCTTTACGAATCCACTTCTCCCAGAGGACATTCATGAACACACTCAGTTCCCAGGCTCCGTCCAAAGTGGGAATTTCCCAAATTCCACAGGAAGGGTTTCCAAGCTGGTGATACCATGCCAGCAGCGGGTGACAGTGACACCGAGCCAGCAGCGGGTGACACTATGCCAGCAGCGGGTGACAGTGACACTGTGCCAGCAGCGGGTGACACTGTGCCAGCAGTGAGGGACACCGTGCCAGCAGCAGGTGACACCGTGCCAGCTGTGCAGCAGGGAGCCGTGCCAGGAGCAGCACCAGGCTCAGCCCTGAGGAGCCCAAATGTCAGAGCAGCTCCAGCTGCGCCAGCTGCGCCAGCTGTGCCAGCTCCCAAGGACATCCCTGACCCCAAGATCTGCCGCCCTCGCTCGCCTGGGAGTGAACACTCCATCGGAGCAGAGCTGCCTTTACTTTGTTCCAGGTTCTTGAATGCAAACCCACAGAGAACCTCAGCCAGCCCTGGAGGTTCGTGCAGGGGTTTCTGAGGCAGGGTTGGATTAGAGCCGGTGATTTACTCTGGGTTGGCCATTCCAGGGCCAGGGCAGAGCAGCAAAGGTCAAAACCCAGAGCTGGGACAAACCCTGCGATGGCTTGGGCTGGCAAAAAGCCCAGTGGCACCCCATGGGCACCTTCCACTGTGCCAGGCTGCTCCAAGGCCGTCCAGCCTGGCCTTGGACACTGCCAGGGATGGGCAGAGCTGTGCCAGGAACAAAATCCTAAATTCTAATTCCCGAATTCCTAAATTCCTCCTTTTCCAAGCCAAGGTCGGTTCCACATCCCCACTTCTCCTCCCTCCCTCCTGCTGGCCGGGCTAATCAGCGCTGGCTAATTGGCCAGGCAGTGCCGGCACCAGGAGGGGCTGCGGAGGGGCCGGGGCTGCTCCTGCCCCGTTTTCATTCATTCATTCTGCCCCGGGGCACACGGAGAGAGGCTCGGGAGCTCCGGGGAGGCGCCGGGGCCGCCCTGCTCCCGCAGCCCAGCAAGGAGCAGCCGCTGCGGGCACAGCGCGGGGAAAGGGCCCCGCTGCATTAATGGAAGGTCACAGGGCCATCCCAGAGGCTTCCCAATTACCCCAGCCGGAGTGCGGCTAACGTGAGATAATGATGGGCACTAATGAGGCGGGTTATCCGAACCCCCGGCCCCCGCCCTGCCAGAGCTCTGCCATGAGCAGAGGGAAAAGGGAAAAGGGGAATCTTCCCTCTGCTGCTTCTCCTTCTGGACATGGACAATGCAGCCAGGGCGGGCAGGAGGAGAGCAGGGACAGCTCTCAGCCCTCTCTGGGGATTGTGAGCCGAGGAGCAGCTCAGCAAGGCCTTTCCCCCATGGAACTGCCCCTCGGGAGTGACGGCAACAGATATTGTGGGGCACTGACCGAGCCCAGCCCCATTAGCGCTCCTTAATTGAGCCTAATTGGGAGGTGGGGATCTGCTGCTGCTCTGGAAGGATCCACCCGAGCAGGGATGCAGGATTCCCTGATTCACTGTGCTCCCGAGCAGGGATGCACATCTGGTTGGGCTGCACAGCTGGATCAGCACCATGGCTGCAGCTGCCAGTGGCACCCAGCCCATGGGACTGCCCTAGGGATGATGGAGAGCTGCACAGCTGGGTGGGCTGCACAGCTGGATGGGCTGCACAGCTGTCTGGGCTGCACGGGACAGGGGCAGAGAAGCAGCTCCTCCTCTCCCACACCAGGCAGATGCACACTGCAGTGTCCCGGGGATAAATGCAGTGAGCCCTTCTCCAAACCGGACCCAGAGCCGTGAAATGGGGGGGTTGGGAGCAGGAGCTGCCAGCTGTGAGCGCTCAGGCTCAGGAGCAGCACAGGCAGGGGGAGGCAGAGCTGGAGCAGCAGCAGCAATCTCAGAGCTCAGCCGAGCCAGGGCTGCTCATTATCTGCAGCTCCCAGCCCTCCCACATCCTGCACGGCACAGGAAAAGTTGTCAGGGCAAAGCGAAGGCAGGCAGGCAGGGATGGAAAGCCTGGAAAGGCAGAGCAGGGGGGGAAGCAGCACCCGGCTCTGCCAGGGCCAGCAGGGCACAGCCCGGGCTGGGAAGGAGCTTTGTGCCCACCAGGATCCCCCCAGTTCCCAGCCAAGGGTGGGAGCTGCTGTCCCTCTGCCAGCCCCGTGACAGCTGCTGCAGGAATTCTGCTCCCCAGGCTGGGGGGATTTCAATTCTGCTCCCCAATCTGAGTGGGATTTCAATTCTGCTCCCCAAGGCTGGGTGGGATCATAATTTTGCTCTCCCAATCTGGGTGGGATTTCAATTCTGCTCCCCCAATCTGGCTGGGATTTTTTCCACGCGCTCACAGATCAGGCTGAACCAACACAAATCTCTGAACCTGCAGGAGAGGAGGAGGCTGGCAGGGCTGGGGCTCTGCAGCTGCCCTTTGCCAATCCCCAGGCAGCGAGGAGCTGGCTGGGCAGACCCTGCTCTCCCCACGGGCAGTGTTTCCAACCTCCCCCTGCTCTCTGTGGGGCTGGGGCCGCTCAGAGCTGCTCGGGGATGGTCCCAGCCCTGCCCGGGGCTCCCTGGATGTTCCTCAGGAGACCCGAGAGCAGCAGCACCTCCCTTTGCTCCCTTCCCCGTGTCTAAAAATGGGGATGGCGAGGCTGAGGCCCTGGAGATGTTGCTATAAAAAACAATCCCTGTGCTCACAGCAGGCTGGGAAGGTGCTGCTGCTGCTGCTGCTGCTTCCAAGCAAAATCTGGATGTTCTGAGCAAATTCCTTGGCTGGTCTGGCAGCCTCGGGATGCTCAGTGATGAGCCAGACCCAGTTCTGCTCCCAGATTTCTGCTCCCAGATTTCTGCTCCCTGCACACCCAGGCTGTCCCCAAGCCCGGGTTTTGTGCAGCCTGCGGCACTCACACATCTCCAGCTTGCACAGAGAAATAAACAGAGGGTGGCAAAGCTGAGCAGCACCTGCTGCAGGGCCAGCCCCAGCCCTCCTCCTCCTCCTCCTCACCCAGACCCACCACAGCCAGGCAGGGCTTCCTGCCGGGAATATCCCGTGGGAATATGGGATATTCCAGCTGTGCAGAGCCTGGTGCAGCTGTGCAGAGCTGTGTGCATGCTCAGCAGGATTTTGGGGGTGCTCCAGGGTTCTTGGGGAGCAGCGATGCAGAGCCCCAGCCCTGCCTGTCACAAGGAGCTGCCAGGAGGGTGTTTTGCCCCAGAACCTGTTTTCCAGATCCCCTGGCATCCTTCCACGGCTCTCGCCGCCTGCGTCATCCTTTTACGAGGCTGCTGCTTCCCCGGGAGCCCCTTCCCTTCCCTTCCTTCCCTCCCTCCCTGCGCTGAGATTTTATTTATTTGTTTATAACGCTCCTCCTGTCCCCAGGACGCCTTTCATCCCGCGGCAATCGGTGCAGGAGGGAGGGGACAGCCTGGGGACACCGGGGGTTGCTGTCACTGGTGCTGTCCCTCCCCGGGGATGCTGCAGGGGCTGATCCCGGTGGGGCCGGGGCAGGGACAGGTCCCAAAGCCACCCTCACACCGGGGGGGTGCCTCAATACACCAACTGCGGCTCTGGCTCCTCTGTGAAGGGAATTTGGGTCACAAATGGAGCAGTGATGTGGGGCCATGGGCAGGGGGTGCCAGCCTTTATCCCAGGCTGGTCCAAAGCCACCCGGCCTGGCCTGGAGCAGTTCCAGGGATGGGGCAGTGTGACGGTGCTCACAGGGGTCTGAGGAAGAGGGGAGAGATGAGGATCTGACTCCGTGCTTCAAAGGCTTGATTTATTATTTTATGATATATATTACATTAAAACTATACTAAAAGAATAGAAGAAAAGGTTTCATCAGAAGGCTGGCTAAGAATAGAATAGAATAGAATCAGAAAGAATGATAACAAAGGCTTGTGCTCGGCTCTCTGAGCCAACTGACTGTGATTGGCCATTAATTACAAACAACCACACGAGACCAATCACAGATGCACCTGTTGCATCCCACAGCAGCAGATAACCATTGTTTGCATGTTGTTCCTGAGGCCTCTCAGCTTCTCAGGAGGGAAAATCCTAAGGAAAGGATTTTCCATAAAAGATGTCTGTGCCAGGGCAGCCCCAGGGAGGGCAGAGCAGCCCAGGTGTGGCTATGAGGGTACAGCAGCCCAGGTGTGTCTCTGTGGCTGTCCCCCCGAGGTGACAGGGCAGGATGTCACACGGGCAGTGCCCAGGGCAGCCGGAGGTGCCAGCCCGGAGGGTGTCAGCAGCAATTAGCGCCTCACACCCTGCCGGGACGGGATCAACACTGCCCGGGCAGCCAGGGGTGCCAGACAGGAGGGGGGACTCTCGGGACAATGCCTGCGGTGCCACCGCCATTTCCCCTTTTTTTGTGTTTTTGTGTGTCAGGGGAATTCGCGGCTTAGGGGGTGTCCTGGGTTGACTATGACGCTTTTATCCCCAATCGCCTTGTTCTGTTCATGCTGAATAATAACTTTTGCACCTTTAAGCCTTGTTCCATCCCAGACGCTTTCCTGCCTCCCCCAAAGCGCTGTTTGAGCTGGGGGTGGGCGGCAGTCGGTGCTTGGTGCCCGGCAGAGCTCGGGAGGGCAGGGAGCTGCATAAACTGAAGGGCAGGGATTGGGAAATCGCGGCATTGATAAGGAAAAGACCTTATCACCAGCGCTAAACCCCATCGGGCGGGGCGGAGCTGGGATGGTGCCCTGTGCAGGAAACACCTGCATTGGCACGCTGTGCCCGCGTGGAACAGGCAGCGAGGATAAATGAATGAGTGAACGAATAACTAACTAACTAACTAACTAACTAACTAACTAACTAACTAAATAAATAAATATTATTATATTATATTGTTATTATATTATTATAATATATATTATATAGTATATAGTATATATTTTTGTTATTATATTATGTTATTAATAATATATACTATAAAATATATAATATATAATATATTATAATAATATATTATATATAATATATTATTATAATATATAATATATAATATATAATATCTTATTATAATAAATAAATGAACGAATAAATAAGTAAATAAAAGGTGCTGAGCCCCGGGGGAGCAGGGATTTAGGATTGCTCAGTTTTTCCCTGCTGGAGCCCCACGGCGGGGTGAGAAGGCAGCGCTGAGGAGCTGCCGCCACGCCAGGGCCTGGAATGAAACATGAAATATTAAATATTAAATATCAAACCCGCGCTCCCCGCAGCCCCCACGGTGGCAGCGCTAATGACATTTCCCGCTGGCAGGGACGGCTCCCGGCCCTGCTGTGGCAGCTGCTGCCATCCAGCCGGACAGGCCGGGCGGCCAATGGAGATGGATTCCTCCTGCCGGCCCCGAGTGCAGGGCCCCGAACCGCTGCCGTGTGTGCCGGGCGAGCGGAACTGCGGGAGAGCGGGCTCTGCACGGATCCGTCCCCAGTGCGGCTCGGGGAGGCTGCAGAGCCTGCTCTGCTCCCAGCCCAGCCCCTGCCCCGGGCTGGGCCCTGCGCTGGGCACAGACAGGCCCTGGGCACGGAGCCGTGCTGTGCCAGCCCAGCTGGGCTCGGGGTCCCTCCCTGAGCGTCCCTGCGGCCACCGGCCCTGCTCTGGCCTGGGCTGCCCCAGCAGGGCACCAAGAGCCTGTGTGGGTGTGAGGAGAGGGCAGGAGGGCTCTTCAGGAGCCTGGCAGTGCCCTGCTCCCCATCCCTGCCTTGGCTCCCTGTGCCTGCTCCCCAAACCTCCTCACCTGCTCCCCAAACCTCCTTGTGCCTCCCCAGCCCTGCCTGCCCTGCTCCCCTGCTCCCCAAACCTCCTCCCCTGCTCCCCAAAACTCCTGCTCTGCTCCCCAAACCTCCTGCTCTGTTCCCAGTCCCTTCCTACCCTGCTCCCCAAACCTCCTCCCCTGCTCCCCAAACCTCTTCCTTACTCCCCAAACCTCCTGCCCTGCTCCCAGTCCCTTCCTGCCCTGCTCCTCCCCCCCTGCCCAGCGCTGCTGCATCCCCCAGAAACCGGGATGTGCTCCGGGCTCCCAAACCCCAAAGCAGCTCCGCGGGGAGCCGCTGATCCCACCCTGAGGGGCTGCTAATCCCAAACCGGGCAGCTCCCAGGAACAGGGAATGAGCGTCCGGAGAATCCCCGCTGGCACTGCCGGGGCTGGCACTGCCGGGGCTGGCACTGCCGGGGCTGGCATTCCCGGGGCTGGCACCGCCCGGGGCTGGCACTGCCGGGGCTGGCACTGCCGGGGCTGGCATTCCCGGGGCTGGCACCGCCCGGGGCTGGCACTGCCGGGGCTGGCATTCCCGGGGCTGGCATTCTCGGGGCTGGCACTGCCGGGGCTGGCACTGCCGGGGCTGGCACCGCCCGGGGCTGGCATTCCCGGGGCCGGCAGTGCCCAGGGCTCCCCGGCAGACGCAGGGGTGCCCCAGCAGCAGGCCGGCTCCCGGCAGACGCGTTCCCGGCCGCTCCCCGCAGCCACACGGGTCCCATCAGCGCCGCTGCCCTTAACGCGAACCAGCCGCGGCCCCGGGCGGCAGCGCCGCCCCGGCACGGACACAAACCCGGCATGAAATCAGGCCCGAGCGATGCCGAGCGCGGCTCCAGGGCCCTCCCAGCGCCAGGGGACGCAGGGGCCGCCTGGAAGATGTTTCCTGGGGAAGGGGAACCCGCCCCGGGCAGCCGGCTGGTGTCGAGGGGCTGTGATTTAACTGAGGGATGGGAACTCCCCGTGCTCTGTAATTCCACGGGTTTCACGTTCTGGATGGGAACTCCCCGTGCTCCACGCGTCCTGGGTATTTACCCTGCGGAGGGGAACAGCTCCACAATCCTTGTTTTGCACTTTATGGACAGAAAATCCCTGACCTCCATCCATCCCCATCCCCGTGCGAGCCCCGGGGGTCCCGGGCGGGCCCCGCTCGCTGATGGCTTTGCAAACATCCCGGGGCGCTCAAAGCGGCCACCGAGAGAGCTTCCCCTCCCTCTCCGCCCCCTCATTCGTGCAAATCCACACGAGCGCAGAGCTCCAAGACGGGATTGCAACAGCCGCGGTTGGGCAAGAGCCGGCCCCGGGGACACCCTCCTGCAGGGCCACCCGGGGCTGGTGACAGCCGCGACACGGCCCGGCCCCGGGGGTGGCCCTGGCACGGGGCTGGCGTGATTAACAGCGCTGTCACACCATTAACGCTTCACACTTGCAGCCCCTCAGCCGCCCGTCACTCACAGGCGACAGACTCGGTGTTGATTTTCCGCCTGGGGAGGAGCCGGAGCCGCTTCCCGAGGAAAACAAGGACGGGAATCGCCCGGGTTCACAGCGGGGCAGGGCAGGGTCAGGGTGGGCAGAGCTGGGCACGGGTCCCTCCTGCAGAAAGCGGCGCTGGGGCGCGATTCCATCAGCACAGAGCCGGGCTCGGGATGAGTCACTGCGCCCTGAGTCACCGGCCCCGCAGGGCGGCAGGAGCGGTGGCACCGATGGTGACAGCGATGGTGACAGCGATGGTGGCGCTGATGGTGGCACTGATGGTGGCACTGATGGTGACAGCCATGGTGGCACCAATCTGTGACAGGCTCAGGGCACGGGGGAAGCCAGGCTGGCTCTGGCTGTGCCCCCTGAGGAGCCCCAGCTGCTCACCTGGCAGCGATTTTATTTCTTTTTGAAGCCTTTGGGGCAGGGATGTGACCGAATCCTGCATCCCTGCCATCCCTGCAGTGCCATCCCTGCCATCCCTGCATCCCGGCAGTGCCAACCCCTGCAGCCCCGCTCGGGGTTTGGGATTTTGTAGAGATGGGAGATGCGGGTGCTGCTGCTGCCTGAGCCCCAGCCCGCTCCCCCTGTCCTGTGCGTGCACAAACCTGCTGTGCCCAGCCCCAGAATTAACGGGGAAATGGGATTTTCTAGCAGTTAGGAGGGGAAGAAGAGAGGTGGAAATGTCGGGGCACCCTCTGAGCGTGACCCTGCGGGGTTTGCTGGGTGCCTGCCCTGCCAGTGGAGCTCGGGGCGCACTCCGAGCTACTCCCCGGGGCTGGGGCAGAGGCTGCGGGCTGTGCCAGCCCCCGGAGCGGGCCGGGGCGTTATTCCCGGCCCTTTAATGAGCACATTCATCCCCAGCGGTTTAGTGCGGCCGCAGCGCCCGCCCCGAGTCTTTGGGGAGCAATTGTGCCGAGAAAAGGCGGCTCGGGGAGGGCCCGTGATAAATGAACTTTGGCAATGCTCGCCGGCCGTGTCACGCCAATAAGGCAATCGAGAGTGAAAAAAGAGCTGGACTGGAAAGGTGGGCGAGACGGGGAAGTCCTGGAGACAATTGACAGAGACAGGGCAGGCCAAGGACCGGCGATTCCTCCCTCGTCAGGATGACACCGCTCGGGGACTTAAGGAAATCTGACAGCCCAAAAAAATGAATTCTCTGCAGCACCAGAAAGTGCTTCCCGGAGCCACAAATGAGCCGTGAAAGGCTGGGAGGGCCAGGCACGGCCCTGTTCTCATCCCGAGTTAGGATCGGGACAGCCAACCCCATCCCTGTCCCCCTCCGAGCCTGTCCTTGCTGTTGATCTTGGCCACCCTGGAACTCGCTGTGTTTTTGCAGCTGCAGTTTGGGGGTTGCTCTTCCCTTCTCTTTCCTTTTATTTCCTTTTTTATTTTTATTATTTTTCTCTTTTTTTCCCAAGCCAGATTCCTCTCCAGCGGTGTTATCCCGTATGGAAAAGCGTCAACACCTCCTGGGAGCCAAAGGCAGCGGCACCCAGGCACGGAGCCGCACCTGGGGCAGGGCAGGAGCGGGCAGGGCTGCCCCTGCTCCGGGGTGAACTCCCTGACACGGAAACGGCCCCGCTGCCCTTCGGTTCTGAGTTTGTATTTTTCAGGCTCTGGACTGATGCCTCAGGTTCTAACTTTAAAACTTTTCACATTCTGCTTTAGTGGGTGGGTCTGGGTTCTCATCATGGGATGGTGAGCTCTGTGCACAGAGCAGGGAGACAAAACAATTCCTGCTCCAGCTGGGCACCAAGGACAAATGATCCAAATCCCAGCCCAGGAGCACAAAGACCGTGGGCTGGAGAGAGAAAAACAAGGATGGGACTGCAGGGGCTAAAGCTGGAATGGGACAATTCACTCCAAGATGCAAATGGAGCAGAACTTGTAAAAGTGAGAGACCTCGTGAGTGGCTGTGCATTTTGGCACCATTTTGGTTCATCCTGGGTTCATTCTGGGACCATTTTGGTTCATCTTGGGATCATTTTGGGACCATTTTGGTTCATCTTGGGTTCGTTTTGGGACCGTTTTGGGACCATTTTGGTTCATCTTGGGTTCATTTTGTGACCATTTTGGTTGATCTTGGGTCCAGCCCTGGCTGGGCTCTTGTGCTGCCCAAGGTGGATCCATTGAGGAGAAGCTTTCAGTAAATCCCTGCTTTATTCTTTAGCTCTGCCCAGCCTGGATCTGCTGGGGGTGGCAGGGCTGGAATTGTGCTGGGTGTGGCGAGCAGGGAAGCTGTGACATTTTTTGGGGAAATCAGAGCTCTTAGCCGAGTTTCCCAGCACATTTCCCCCGTGGAAATGTGTATAAATTCCAGGTGTATTTATATATTTACTGCAGCATTTCTGGGGAAATCAGAGCTCTCAGCCGAGTTTCCCAGCAGATTTCCCCCGTGGACAAACCCCGGTGCTCCCAGAGGCTCCGTGGCTCCTGTCACAGCGTCCCCTGTGTGTCCTGGCCCGGCACAGCCCGTTCCCGCCCGGAGGCACAAGGACAGCTTTGTCCCCAGCGGGGCCAGGGCCGCCCGCTCAGCTGTGGCACGCGGGGCTGGCCCTGTCCCCTGGCTGCCAGCCCTGCCTACGTGTCCCTGGGGACAAATCCCTGCGCTCAAACCACCGGCAGGCTGCTGCTGCTGGGGGGAATGGTGTATGCAGGTAAAAGAAATAATAAAATAATATAAAATAATCTATAATAGTAATATTAATATACAATATTATAATTATAAAATTATAAATATAATATTAAATATTATATAATATTAATTTAAATATTATATGTATAGTATTTAAATTAATATTACTAAATATTAAAATAAACAAATATTATGAACATTATGCTTAGAAAATTTATATTTACTGTAACTAGATATAAATGTTATAAATACAAAACTATAAAATGTTGTATAGATATTATAAATGTCTATATACTAATAACATATAAATATCTATGTTTGTAATGTTCTGATCTATTTATAATATATTTACAGTATATGTATATATATATATATATATATATATATATAGTCAGGACACTGTGACCCCAGGACAGGTACCCAGCCCGTCCCCTGGCACAGCCAGGTCATTGTGACCCCAGGGCAGGGCCAGCAGCGATTCCCACAGCAGGGAGAGCTGCACAGCTGCCAGGAGCTCACCTGGCACAGTGACAGGGGCTGAAATCGGGCTTTGACCTTGCTGGGAACCAAAGTGCAGCCCCCAGGCCTGTCCTGGCAAGGCACCAGGACCTCTGATCCTTCCTGTGCCATTTGGGATAACAAAATGCAATCCTCAACCCACCCCATGCCCTGTCCTGGCAAGATCCTTCCTCTGCCACTTGGGATAACCAAAGTGCAGCCCCCAGCCTTGTCCTGGCAAGGCACCAGGACCTCTGATCCCTCCTCTGCCTTTTGGTGTACTCGAGGTGCAGCCCCCAGCCCACCCCAGGTCCCACCCCAGAAAGGCGCTGGGAGCTCTAATCCCTCCTCTGCTATTTGGGATAACAAAAATGCAGCCCCCAGCTCACCCAGCATCCCACCCTGTCCTATATCCCACCCCAGGCAGGCTCTGTGCTCTCTGCTCTCTCCTGACCCATTTGGGATGGTTGGGGTACGCGAGGTGCAGCCCCCAGCCCTGTCCTAGCAAGGCACCAGGATCTCTGCTCCCTGCTCACCCATTTGGGGTACCCGATGTGCAGCCCCCATCCCATCCTGCCCCCATCCCACCGCAGCCCTGCGCTCTCTTTTCCCTGCTCACCCATTTGGGATCCCCGAGGAGCAGCCCCCAGCCCCATCCTGCCCCCATCCCATCGCAGCCCCGCGCTCCCCTCTCGCTCCGCATGGCCCTGGCAGTCCCTGTGTCCCCGCGGAGGCCCTGCCGGTGCTGCGCTGCCTGGAGCTGTCATTATCGGCTCCATAAATCTCTGGCCGCGTTTATTGGATCGCTGCCCGAGGGGAGCGCGCTGCGGAGGGTGAGGAGAGCAGCGCTTTCCCACGCCTCGGCCGCGGCTCCGCTCGCATTCCGGGGCTGCCGGCGCTCCGCAAATGTTTGGACAGCCTTGAACAAATAACACACCTTTAAAAGAGGCCGGCATGAAATTTTCCCTCACCACCCAGGCACCCTCCGAGCGTTCCCCCCTCTGCATCCCCCAGCCCGTGTGTGTGTGTGTGTGTCTGCCCTGTGCGTGCTGCTGCCTCCATCCATCCATCCCTCCATCCATCCATCCATCCATCCATCCATCCATCCATCCATCCATCCATCCATCCTCCCCTTCCCTTCCTTCGCCTTGTGTGCCGGGCTCGGCTGCTCTCCAGCTGCCTTTGGGGGGAGGAATTCTGGCAATCCTCGATGGGAAAAGGGAGGAGGTTTGGGGTTCCTTTGGCTTTTCTGCTGGCCAGATTTCCTTCAGCAGGTAGGGGTTTCTGCTGGGCCCGTGCCAGGCTGCCAGCGGTCAGCTCTGCGTGCCGAGGTTTATTCCAGCTCCGGAGCTGGCTGTGGCTCCTGGCAGCCGCACAGCTCCGCTAATTAATGCCGTGGCTTCCTGCACACAGCGCAGCTGGTGGGGCCTGACCCCGAGCCCAGAGGGGCTCCCCAGGGCACGGGGCTGGAGCTGCATCCCCGCGGCCTCGGATGGGCTCCAGAGCTCCAGAGCTTTCCCGGAGGCGTGGGATGGGCTGAGCACGGGGCAGGGAGACAGCCCCGAGCTGCTGGGGGGTCTGGAGAGCAGCCCCGAGCTGGGCCAGGGAGGAGGAAAAACACGGATGTGACAGAGCAGCACCGAGGGAGGAGAGAGAGCAGCATCCAGGGATGAGACAGAGCAGCACCCAGGGGTGAGACAGAGCAGCACCCAGGGATGAGACAGAGCAGCACCCAGGGGTGAGACAGAGCAGCACCCAGGGGTGAGACAGAGCAGCATCCAGGGATGAGACAGAGCAGCACCCAGGGGTGAGACAGAGCCCCATCCAGGGGTGAGACAGAGCAGCACCCAGGGGTGAGACAGAGCAGCACCCAGGGGTGAGACAGAGCAGCACCCAGGGAGGAGAGAGAGCAGCACCCAGGGGTGAGACAGAGCAGCACCCAGGGGTGAGACAGAGCCCCATCCAGGGGTGAGACAGAGCCCCATCCAGGGATGAGACAGAGCAGCACCCAGGGGTGAGACAGAGCCCCATCCAGGGGTGAGACAGAGCAGCCCCGACGGGGAGGGTTCAGAGCCCTCCTGGGGATGAACCGGCGAGGGTTCAGAACCTTCCTGGGATAAACCCGGGACTCTTCCCGAGCCTTCCTGGGATAAACTGGGGAGGGTTCCCGAGCCCTCCTGGGGGAACAAACCTCCCTCCCAGATTTCCCCCCAGGCTGCTGCCAGGAAATCCAGCTGTGAGCATCCCAAGGATGGGATCCGTGTCACCAGGGGAATTCAAGGATCCTCTCCAGGGGAATTTCAGGATCCTGTCCTGAAGGACAGGGGCTGCTCAGGCTGAAGCCGAGCCGGTGGCCATTGGCAGAGCAGGTCCAGGAGGGGCCCCAGCTGTCGGTGATTCCCGGTTTTCCGTGATCCCGGGATGGGATCGTGCCTGGGATGTGCCTGGGATGTGTCTGTGGGGCAGGAGGCGAGCTGGGAGGGGATGGATGGGCCGGGCGTTCTGGGAATGTCAAACACCGCAGCCATCTCAGCAGCTCCTAAAACTCCCCCTGCCTCGTTTCCTGTCGCTGCTTTCCCAAATGCCGAAAGGCTTTGGGCTCCCGTGGATTAAAAAAAAAAAAAAAAAAAAAAAATAGAAAAAAGAAAAAAGCCTGGAGAGAATCCAGGACTGAGATTTGTGCCCACTCGATCTTGGCTGTCAGCGCATCGTTAAAGGCGAGGCGGGGCCCAGGCGCTCCCCACGCATCCCCAGGCAGGGAGGGAGAGAAAACCCTGCCGGAGCAAACAAGTGACAATGACACTGCCACGGCCCCCGGGAGGTGACAGGGACACGCCTGCCTGCGAGGGGACAGCGCCAGCAGCGCGGGGAGGGAAAGGGACAGGCAGGGAGGGACAGGGACAGGCAGGGAGGGAAAGGGACAGGCAGGGAGGGAAAGGGACAGGCAGGGAGGGAAAGGCAGGGAGGGAAAGGGACAGGCAGGGAGGGAAAGGGACAGGCAGGGAGGGAAAGGCAGGGAGGGAAAGGGACAGGCAGGGAGGGAAAAGCAGGGAGGGAGGGAAAGGCAGGGATGGACAGGCAGGGATGGAAAGGGACAGGCAGGGAGGGAAAGGCAGGGAGGGAGGGAAAGGCAGGGATGGACAGGCAGGGATGGAAAGGGACAGGCAGGGATGGACAGGCAGGGATGGAAAGGGACGGGCAGGGATTTACGGCAAGCAGCGCCTGGGCTGTGCCAGGTGCCAGCCCCGAAAGGTGACACCGGGCAGGGACAGCCAGGGCTGGGCACAGAGGATGAGGAGGGAGAGGGAGCAGAGGAAGGGCAGGAGCTGGAGCACAGCCAGGTGGGAAGGCTGAGGGTGCCACGGCACAAGGGACAGAGTTCCACAGGCTCCTCAGAAACGGGACAGTTTGGGTTCTGTGAGTGCCCAGTTTGGCTCTGTGTGCCCAGTTTGGGTTCTGTGAGTGCCCAGTTTGGGTTCTGTGTGTGCCCAGTTTGGGTTCTGAGTGTGCCCAGTTTGGCTCTGTGTATGTCCACCTGTCTCACTGGGTTCATACTCCCTTCCTCAACTTTCAGGTTGATTTTTGGTGCTGATGCCAAGGGGAATTTGGGTTCCTGCTGGAGTTTGGGTTCTTTCCTTCTGAACCTGGGCTTTGGGGCATCCCAGAACCCACCCTGGGCTTCAGAACCTCCCAGAACCCACCCCAGGCTGAACCCTGCAAGGTTCAGGCGAGGTCTCTTCCCTGCTGCAGCCACCCCCAAAAAAAGCCCCAGGAACCTCTCATTTACCACGGGAGGCGGCCAAAAATCTCCTGTTTACCTTCAAGCCCCAAATGACCTGTTAGCAAAAAGCGCAGACCGCAGAATGGGTGGCCCCTTTCCTGGAGAAGCTGTGAAAAACCTGCCCCGGGAAAGCAAACAAACAAACATGACCCCGAGCGGGGTTCGGTGCCTCCTCCCCATCCCAGCGGTGCCTGGCTCCCCTCTCCCCGAGAGCCCTGCAAAACAAACCCTGATAAGAACCAGCCCCGACAGCGACGGATGGGAGAGAGCCGGGGCCGCAATTAACGGCCCGAAACGTTTTAAACAAAGGGCAAAAAGCAATCAGCGCCCGGTAATTAAAATGGATTAAACCAGGCAAAAAAAAAGCGGCGGAGGAAAATGCTGGGAGCGGCTCCAGGCGGGCGGGATGGATAAGGATGGGAGATGTGCGTGCCGGGCCGGGCCGGGCCGGGCCGGGCCGGGCCGTGCGGGTTCCTCCCTCTTCTGCAAACCCCGGAGGAGCTCGGGGCCGGCTGGGAGCGATTAAAGCTCACGGCACCCCGGGGTCACTGCACACACTGCGAGGGGCTGCGGGGAGGGAGCGCTGATTTATCCCTGTGCGGGTGATTTATCCCTGTTCAGGGTGATTTATCCCGACTGGGGTGATTTATCCCTGCTTGGGTGCTTTATCCCAGTTTGGGATGATTTACCCCTGTTTGGAGCGATTTATCCCAGTTTGAGGTGATATATCCTGTTTTGGGGTGATTTATCCCAGTTCAGGATGATTTATCCCAGTTCGGGGTGCTTTATCCCAGTTTGGGGTGATTTATCCCCTTTTGGGATGATTTATCCCGGTTTGGGGTGATTCATCCCTGTTTGGGGTGCTTTATCCCAGTTTGGGCTGAATTATCTCAGTTCAGGGTGCCTTATCCTGATTGGGGTGATTTATCCTGGTTCAGGCTGATTTATCCCGGTTCGGGCTGATTTATCCCAGTTTGAGGCGCTTTATCCCTGTTCGAGGTGCTTTACCCCGGTTCAGGGTTGCTTTATCCCGGTTCAGGCTGATTTATCCCAGTTCTGGGTGCTTTATCCTGGTTCGAGGTGCTTTATCCCGGTTCAGGGTTGCTTTATCCCGGTTCAGGCTGATTTATCCCAGTTCTGGGTGCTTTATCCCGGTTCAAGGTGCTTTATCCTGGGTCAGGGTTGCTTTATCCCGGTTCAGGCTGATTTATCCCAGTTCTGGGTGCTTTATCCCGGTTCAAGGTGCTTTATCCTGGGTCAGGGTTGCTTTATCCCGCTTCAGGGTGCTTTATCCCAGTTCTGGGTGCTTTATCCTGGTTCAGGGTGCTTTATCCCGGTTCAGGGTGCTTTATCCCGGTTCAGGGGTGCTCTATCCCGGTCCTGGCCTGGGTTTGTTTCCCAGCAGGCAGAGGATGGATGGATGGATGGATGGATGGATGGATGGATGGATGGATGGATGGATGGATGGTGCCACGTGAGCAGAGGGTTTGTTTTGGCTCCCCCGCAGCCGCCGTGTGAGTTCTTCCCTCCGTGTTTATTTTCAGCGCCTCGGCTGATGTCAGGAACGACAGATTTGGCACCCGAGCTCGGATGTGGCCGGGACAGGAGCAGCTCACAACAATAAAACCTGAGCAGGCCCTGGCTGCCTCTTCCTCTTCCTCTCCCCCTCGCTGAGGGCTGTCCCCGGTGCGGCCCCAGGGACACAGGAACTGCTCCCTGTCCTTGGAGGAGTGGGGAATCTTGGAATGGGTTGGGTTGGCTGAAGGCCATTGGAGGAGTGGGAAATTATGGGATGGTTCGGGTTGGAATGGTTGAAGACCTTACAGGAGTGGGAAGTCATGGAATGTGTGGGTTTTGGTTGAAGACCCTGCTTTTGCAACCCCTTCCATGGGCAGGGACACGTTCCACCATCCCAGCATCCAGCCTGGCCTTGGGCACTCCCAGGGACCCTCTGGAAAAGCCCAGGAGCTGCTGGCAGGGCAGGCTTTGCCAGCCAACAATAACAACCAGGTACAGGGGAAGGAAGGGATGTTCCATTTGTCCTTGGGAGAGAGAGAGAAAAATAAAAATAAAAGAGATCTGTCTTGTGGCTGTGTTTGAAAAGCAAACTCGTCACTGGAAAATGAATCGGATTTCTGGGATAGTGCATCCGCTCCGAGGGCTTAGCCTGGAAAATAAAAGAAGGGATAGAAAAGGATAAAAACTAAACCCCAAGGCTTCCCTTTTCCCACGGGACAGCGCTGAAGCAAAGCCTGGAGAGCGCTGCTTGCCAAGGCTCCCTGAGTCCGGATTCCTTGGGTTTAACTTCCTCAGGAGCCTCTGCCGGGCCCCAGGCTGGGCTGAAGGCAGGTTGGTTAATTGGCTGTCACTCTGATTGCAGTCAGAGGGACCCTGGGCAGTGTCCTGGCTCTGGGGGAGATCAGGGGGGATCATCAATCACTGGGGGCCTTGTGCTGGGCCAGCCCAACCCTGTGGAATTTCAGTTCCCGGCTCCTGGAGCACCTTGAGGCACACAGAGATCCAGACCGCCCTCCCTTTGGCACAGTTTGCAGCCAGCGCTCTCAAGAACCAGCCTTCCCCTGAGATCTGTGCACTTGGCCCCGGTTCTGCTCTCAGCATTTGCAGCTGGGCTGGGCTGGGCTGTGGGAGATGTGTAAAATCCCAGAGCTGGTGATGGCATCACTGACTGAACCATCCCCATCCCCATCCCCATCCCCATCCCCATCCCCATCCCCGTCCCCATCCCCGTCCCCGTCCCCGTCCCCATCCCCATCCCCATCCCGCATCCCTGGACCCTCCAGGAGCTGTCAAACCCCAGGCTCCCCATGGCTCTGTGGTGCCTCCAGCTCCCTAAAATGGCTGGAAACCCAGGGACACCCAGAACAGGAGGATTTCCCTGAACCTCTGAGTGATCTCAGAGATCCCACCCCAAACCTCAGCTCCATGAGGGATCCATCAGCACGGGGCAAGCAGAGAGGAGCTGAGATCAGGGAGGTTGGGATTAGATGGAGCTGGGACCAGAGGAGCTGGGATTAGATCAAGCTAGGTTCAAATGGAGCTGGGATCAGAGGAGCTGGGAAAAGATCTAGCAGATCTAGCAGGGATCAGGTAGAGCTGGGATCTGATGGAGCAGGGATTAGATGAAGCTGAGTTCAAATGGAGCTGGGTTCAGAGGAGCAGGGATCAGAGGAGTTGGGATGAGATCTAGCAGGGATAAAATCTAGCAGGGATCAAATGGAGCCGGGATCAGGTGGAGCTGGGATCAGGAATCTGTCTGCACAACAAGGGAACACCCAGCTGTTCTGCAGCCCCTCGGTGCTTGGGGAATGAACCCAGCGCTGCCTGCCGAGGGCAGGAGGTTATCCCGGTTATCCCGAGGAGCTGCTGCTCCCAAAGGGCATTTCGGGGGCGCTCCATCCCCGGCAGGATCGGCGTGCTCCCTGTCAGAGCCCGCGGGAGCAGCCCCAGCCCATCCGTCTTGCGCAGCTGCCGGTGTTTTGGCTGCGGCAGATAGGAATTAGCGGCTGGGCGATGTTTGTTCTCGCCAGGCAGGAGGGGAGGCTGACAGCGAGAGGAACGCGGGCCAGGAGAAAAAAATAGCCCGGGAGAGGAGGAAGGAAGGGGAGGGGATGTGTGCAAACACAGAAATAAACACACGCCGCGCTCCGGGGGCGAGCGGGCAGCGGGGAGAGCGGCCCCGGCCCGGCCCACGCTGCGAGCGCAGCACGGACACCTCGGGAAGGGGGTGAGCAGCGGCGGGGTGCGAGAGGAGCAGGAGGGGAGGAGGAGGATGACGAGCAGCTCCTGTGACACACGCCAGCAGCTCCAGCGGCGGCTGCGTGGGTGGCAGCGCGGGCTGCGTGCCTGGCTCGCCTTTCCCAGGCACGAAGCAGCTCCCCCCGCACGGAGAAATAAATGGGCATTAGGATGTGCCTGCTGTGCTCACAGCCCCGGGCCTGTCCCTGCTGCAGCTCCCACCCTGTCCCTGCTGCTGCTCCCATCCCTGTCCCTGCTGCTCCCATCCCTGTCCCTGCTGCTGCTCCCATCCCTGTCCCTGCTGCTCCCATCCCTGTCCCTGCTCCCATCCCTGTCCCTGCTCCCACCCTGTCCCTGCTGCTGCTCCCATCCCTGTCCCTGCTGCTCCCATCCCTGTCCCTGCTGCTCCCATCCCTGTCCCTGCTCCCACCCTGTCCCTGCTGCTGCTCCCATCCCTGTCCCTGCTGCTCCCATCCCTGTCCCTGCTGCTCCCATCCCTGTCCCTGCTCCCACCTCTGTCACTGCTGCTGCTCCCATCCCTGTCCCTGCTCCCATCCCTGTCCCGGCTCCCACCCTGTCCCTGCTCCTACCCTGTCCCTGCTCCCATCCTGTCCCTGCTGCTCCCATCCCTGTCCCTGCTGCTCCCACCCCATCCCTGCTGCTCCCACCTCTGCCGCAGCCCCAGCTCCTCTCTGAACCCCTTTCCAAAGCACTGGAAGGTCCTGGTTCACCCCTGGGATGGCTGGGACAGGGCAGCACAGTGCCCAGGCAGCCAGACAAGGGGCACATCGTTAATTCCCAATTAAAAGACTTTCCTAAAACCTGGGGAAGGTTTTGGGGCAGAGCAGGCTCTGCCTGGAGCACCGGTGACTCAGGGAGGAGTTTGCTGGGGATCCCAGCACAAACTGGTGTCACCTGCTGAGGACAAGGCATCCAGGCCAGGGGCACACAGGACACTGAATTTTGGGGAGGCTGGAGCCTCTCTGGCTGTTCCAGAGCCAGATTTAAATAAACCCCAGCTGACCTGGCCCTGCCAGCTGTGGGCTCCCTTTGGGTGATGCTTTTCTCCCCTCCATCCCCAGGTCCTGCTTTCCTCGTGGAAACCAGGAATGTCCAGGCCTGGGGAGCTCTGGGTGCCTGTGCAGCCTTGAGAGCCTGGTGCAATTATTGATCAGCCAATTTAGGTCAGCCTGAGCCGTTCTGCAGAGGATCAATCACCCCAGCCCGGCTCGGTGCAGCTTTAATCAGCGTGACAAAAGCTGAGCTGAGGGGGAGTTGGAGCTTGGCTTTGCCCTAGATATTTTTTATTTCCCTTTATCTCCTGCTCTGCTCCTGTTGGTGGAACGGGGAGGAGCTGGAGCAGGAAAACACTTGGGGTTTCTTGGTGCCACAGCTCTGGGTGGGCAGGGAATGTTTAGAGAGTCCTGATAATGTTTAGAGAGTCCAGTTACAGCACGAGGAGAGTTGGATTCTTAAAATAATGTATTTTTAAAAAAATTCTCCTCTTTGTGCTGCTGGAGGCCGGAAACACCACCTGAGTGTGCTCTGCAGGACCAGATCTGCGAATCTGGAGACCAAAACACCAGGAACCCAGATTTAGGATCTGTGTTACATCACATCCTCCTGTGGCAGACACAGAGGGACTTAAAAAAAAAAATAAATCAACTTTTCTGGGGACAGCTGTGGGGTCTGCCCCTCTTCCAGAGTGTCCCCCAGGGGTTCCCAGGGGGGCACAGCTGGAATCCAGCTCAGGGTTCCATTAGGGCACAGCTGGCATCCATCTGGGCTCTGTCACCCGGTGCCCCCGAGCCCCTCCCCGGCTCGGGGGATGTGGAAATGCTCAATCCTCCCCCGGGAGGGGCAGATGGAGCTTCCCCCGCTCTGTCTGCGGGGCTCTGGGTGTTGGAATGTGGAGCTGGAGCCGTTCCCTCCCTCTGGGGAGCTCCGGGCTGACTCATGCCCTGTACCTTGGCTCCTTTTGGCACGGCTGGCACCGATGCTCTCACTCTCTCTCTTGTCTTCTCTCCCTCTGGTTTTCGGGTTCTTTTTATTTGTTGGTTTGCCTTGTTTTTCGTTGTTTTGTTTTGTTTTGTTTTGTGTTTTTTAATTTTTTAAGATGGGTTTTTAAATTTTTTAATTTTAAAAATTTCTGTAATTTTTTTTCTTTCTTTTCTTTTTTTTTTTTTTTTCTTTTTATAGCTGGAATTTGTCCCCGTGGCGTTGACCCTGACACGGACAAACAGCAGCCGTGCCCTGGGGTTTTATGGGGAGCCAGCCCAGCCCTTCCCTGCGTGCTCAGAGCGAGGGGAAGGAGGGCAGCAGGGCACGGGGAGGATCCATCCACCTTGGGGCTGTGGGAAATGAAGCCCTGTTTATCACAAGGGCTCTCAGAGGGAGCTTTGGGAATCTGGGAATCTCACCCCAAACCACGTCTGGCTGCGTGGGCAAACACCTGAGCTCCATCCCCTGAGAGAGGTTTTGGGGTTTTGGAGCTGATAACTGAGATGGACGGTCCCAGCAGAGGGGCACTGGGATCCCACTCTGCCCCAGGATTGCTCCTTCCCCAGCTGGAATTCTCCTCCCGTGCCCGGTGCGGCTGCTGCAGCCCCACACGCCTCCCCAGCTTTCCCTCAGGGCTTTTTTTGCTTCTCCTCGCAGCCTCCAGGGCATTTCTGGGATGAAAATATCTCGTTTTAGACCTGCAGCCTGGCGAGCAGCCGGGGGCCTGCAGAGAGCCCTGCTCCTGCTGCCGGGTAATGGGATTTAACTGGAGACAGCGGGGCTGAGTGTGCCCGGGGTGGGTAAATAACCATTGCTGAGGCATGTCCCCCTCAGCAGCAGCCTGCTGATGGCCCCGGCTGCTCCGGGGCTTTGTTCGCTCCAGGAACCCAGGCTGGCATTAATTGGGAGAGCAAACGCAGCACCGAAACCGCTGCAGTGGAAATGCGCCTCGGATTTATGGCCCCTCTTACATTTTACCAGTTCAAAAAGTAGTGCAAACATTTAAACAGCAGCGGCAGTAAAGATAAAAATGTAACTTGGATTAGATAAAGGCTGCAGATACTCCTATTTACACCTGGACCATAACCTTTGTTTGCCTCGCTTGCCGGAGGCCACTCAAGTGCAGCAGCAGAGATTTCCTGGAGGCCCAGACACCTCCTGGTGCTGAATGGGGTGTGGGGACACAGCTCAGGGTGTGGGGACACAGCCCTGGGTGTGGGGACACAGCCCCAGGGTAAGGGGACACAGCCCCAGAGTGTGGGGACACAGCTCAGGGTGTGGGGACACTGCCCCAGAGTTTGGGGACACAGCCCTGGGTTTGAGCAGAGGGAAACACTGGGACATTGGGACTGCAGAAATCCGGGGACATTGGGATTGCAGAGATTCGGGGATTGGAACTGCAGGGATCTGGGGACAGGGACAGCAGAGATTTGAGGACATTGGGATTGCAGAGATCTGGGGACATTGGGACAGCAGGGACCTGGGGACATTGGGATTGCAAGGATCTGCTGTCCCTGCTCCTCGGGGGCTCAGGAGGGGGACAGGACAGCCAGTGCCCGCCTGGGGAAGGGTGGGATGTCACATGGGGGAAGGCTGGGATGTCACATGCCCGGAGCTGTGGCAGCCAGGAGCAAAGGGCACTTCCCTGGGATCCACATCCCAGCCAGGGAGGTCACAGCAGCCTCCACCTCCCACCAGCTGACGTGCAATTAATTCATTAATTAATTAGCAGTGTCCCCACAGCCTGATGTCCCAGGGCTTGGCAGGGGGGACAGACCCTCCCATCCCATTCCCAGGGGACACCAGCACCGCAGAAATTCCCTTTATTTTTGGCTGTCCCCTGCTGCCAGCGAGGTTAAAGCAGCGCAGCCCCGGTGGCACTGCCCGCCTGCAAGCCACGTGTCAAGGGCACAGAGCAGCAGCCCTTGGGGACGTGGTGCCACATGCCTGGGTGGTTTTTTTTATTTTATTTTATTTTTTTTTCTGCCTGCGTCAAGCCAGCAGATTCCATTTTAATGTCACGCCCGTGCTGTGCGGTGGTGGGACATTCCTCCCAGCGTTGCCATGTGAGGCCAGCGCGGTGTTTGGCTGCCCTTAAAGAGCTTTATCAGTTCCTGAAGTCACTCTGCAAACAGCCAAGGAGCCGGGGGTGAGGGGCAGCAGGAGGAGGGGGAGACGAGGGAGGAAAAGCCAAGCAGGAAGAAAAAGGGCTTTGTTAATTTTAATGGGGTGTGTTATGTTCCTCCTTCATCTGGCAGATATGCCACACGGGGTGATGACAAGTTTGGCCACCCGAGCCCCCCAGGCTCGTTAAACCCCCCCCGGCCAGCCAGGCCCGGCCCTGCAAGGCCCTGCCAGGCCGGGCTGAAGCGCGGCTCTGTTTTCATCACGGAAAAGCCTCCGGGCGCATATTTTTGTAATTAGGCTCTTTCTGCTCAGCAGTTTTTGCAGCTGTGATGACACTTGGGTGTCGCCCCCTGCTTTCTCACGCTCTCCCTGCCAAGGCTGGGCCGCCGCCAGCGCCGAGGTCACGGCGTGGCCCCGCCGGCCCCAGCGCGCTCCGGGCCGGCGCTCGGCGGTGGCGGCGGGCCAGGGCCCTCCCCAGGCAGGGTGGAAGGCTGGAACGGCGAGCTCTGGAGCAGGGCTGGGGCTCGGGGGTCACAGGAAGGGCCGCGCTGCTCCCGGCTGCCGGGCCCAGCACGTGGCCGGAAGGTTCTGGAATGGCTCCAGCCCGGGATGCTCCACGCCCTGCTGGGGCTGCCTGGCCCGGAGATCACAATGAGCTCCTTCCTCAGGGTCAGGTGGAGCTTCCTGCACGTCTGGCTCTGCCTGCTGCTGCTTTTCCAGTGGCTGCACTGAGCAGAGCTGGGGTGAGTCCTCTGCTGGTGTCCCTGCAGGGCCTGGATCCATCCAGTCCCATCCTTGCAGGGCCTGGATCCATCCATCCCCCTTCCATCCCCATCCCTGCAGGGCCTGGATCCATCCATCCCCTCTATTCCCATCCCTGCAGGGCCTGGATCCATCCATCCCCTTCCATCCCCATCCCTGCAGGGCCCGGATCCATCCATCCCCTTCCATCCCCATCCTTCCAGGGCCTGGATCCATCCCTCCCCATCCCTGCAGATCCCGATCCCATTCCTTCCTTCTCTCCCTCCTCACAGCCATGGATAAGTCAGGATGCTCCCATCCCTCCCTCCCTCCTATCCCTCCAGCCAAGAGGAGCTTTCCCCTTCCCATTTCCCTTTCCCCTTCCTTTTCCCCTTCCCTTCCCCTTTCCCCTTCCCCTTTTCCCCTCCCCTCCCTATATCCAGTGCCAAGTGGTTTTCCTGCACAGCAGACTGGGAATCCTGGAATCCTGCAATGGTTTGGGCTGCAAGGGACCTCAAAGATCATTTAATTACAGCTAAATCAATGCACTTAAGCATCAATTAAGTAGGAAAATCCAGGTTTTCTTTCCACAGGGGAATTTCCCTCTGGTGCCGCTTGCAGATTGAGCAGCCAGACCCACTAAAATCCCCCTCTGGAATCACTGAAGATCCTCTCTGGACACCAGGTTATTTTTCATTTACCTGAAGAAAGCTTAAAAGCTTAAAAAGCTTGTTCTTTATAATATAAATATATAAAATATAGAAATATATAAAAATATATATAAATATATATATAAACTCTCTATATAAAAATATATAATTTATATATATACATTTTAAAATTATATATATATAATGTTTAAAATTATATATATATATATATAAAATATAAATTCCAACCCCAAGCTGATTTTTCTGCTGACTGCCGGAGCTGAAACCTATGAAAACCACTCCAGGATGGGAAAAGTTCTGCAGAAATGAGGCTCAGCAGCAGCAGCAGGCTCGCCCTGAAAACTCAATCTTCCCCAGATCAGGGCCAGGGAAGGAGCCAGCAGCTCTGAAGGAGCTCACCAAAATGCTCTCATTTATTCTTATTACCAGGCCTTGCATGCCAGCTTCCCTGGAAAGATCTTCTGGAAAAATATCCAGAAGGAAATTAGATTTAAAAAAAAAGAAAAAAAAATCAATCAGAGCCTCCCTCTCTCCCAGCAGTTCACGAATCAGCTGGGCCAGAGCCAGATCATTTCTGGCTGGGGTTTTAGGAGTGAGGGGCTGGGTCTGTTCCTCATTTCCCAGGTGGAATTCACTCTGGAGAATTCCTGGAGCTCAGGCTTGGTGCTGGCCTGTGCTCAGCACATTCCCAGGAATATTCCCAAAAAATCTGGCCCAGCAGAAGCAGGAATGCCACAGCATTCACTGAGGAACAAGCAGCAGAATGTGATATTTTCATTATTTTTTTCCCCTGAGAATATTCTCGGGGCAGGTTTGTTTTCCCTGTGAGTCCTGTCAGGTTGAGCAGGGACGAGTGGCAGTAACAGGGATCAGAATTCCAGAATTTCAGAGCCATTATCCCAGGGTTTATTATTATTTATTATTATTTATTTATTATTCCCTGCTGGAATGGCAGCTGGGGGTGCTCCCCTGTCCCCCAGAGCCATCCCCAGCCATGGGCAGAGCTCTGGGATCAGCTCAGGCTCTTCCTCCTCCCCCCTTTTTGGGGCTGCTAAATATTCCCCAGTGATTTTCCTGCCTGGCTGATGCCATTTTTATAAATAGGCTGCTCATGCATTTATTATCTCTCCTTTGGAGGCACAGTGTGACACAGAGCTGTCTGTTCCCAGCTTGGAATGCTCCTCCAAATTCCCAATAAATCAGGAATCGCTGCAGCACCGTTTGAGCTCCCTGTCAGAAGGGGGTGAAGGATGAGAAATCCACATTTAGAAAGAACTTCCAGATCTCCCTGTCCCAAACAGCTCCAGAGCAGGGACAGGACTCAGAGAACTGGCAGGGATGGAAAACCAGCTGGGATTATGGAAAAGGGGTTAGGATTATGGAGAAGGAGCTGGGATGATGGGAAAGGAGCTGCGATTATGGAGAAGGAGCTGGGATGATGGAGAAGGAGCTGGGATGATGGCAAGGGAGCTGGGATGATGGAAAAGGAAATGGAGATGATGGAAAAGGAGCTGGGATGATGCAAAAGGAGTTGGGATGATGGAAAAGGAGTTGGGATGGGCCTCCTGGTGGAAAAGGAACTGGGATGAGCCCTTCTGGTGGAGAAGGAGCTGGGATGATGGGGAAGGAGATGGGATGATGCAAAAGGAGCTGGGATTATGGAAAAAGCTGGGATGAGGCTTCCTGATGGAAAAAGACCTGGAATTATGGAACAGGAGCTGGGATGATGGAAAAAGAGCTGGAATTATGGAAGAGGCGCTGGGATGAGCCCCCCTGATGGAAAAGGAGCTGGAATTATGGAAGAGGAGCTGGGATGATGGAAAAGAAGCTGGAATTGTGGAAGAGGAGCTGGGATGAGGCCTCCTCGCTCCACCCTCTCCCACCAGGGATGCTCCAGGTCCCTGCCCGGCTCCAGGCAGAAGGGAGGGCAGCAGCTCCGTGTGCTCTCCCCGCTGCAGCTCCGTTTCCAGGAAAATTTGCCCTTTCACAGTTGCTTCAGTGAAAATGTCAGCGAATGCCAAACACCCGGAGCCACAAACGCCGGGCGCAGGAGAGGCTCCATAAATCAGGCAGCAGTTAGTGGGAAAAAATCAGGTTCCAAGGAGCAAAGCAGTGGGATACGGGGCCGGTTTTTGTTTTTTGGGGGTTTTTCCCCCCTCCTCGAGGCAGGGCAGCAGCGTTCGAGTTCATTGTGCGGCGCAGCAGTGGAGGAACCCGCGCATTGTCGGAGCGCGGCCGCGTTTCTGCGGGCCGGGCGCCGAGTGCGGCTGCGGGTGGAACAAAGGCGCCCCGCCATCCCCTCTGCTGCCCACAAAGGCCGGGGGGCTGGTGGCCCAGCCGGGAGCCGGGCGGGCACAGCTGTGACCAATCCAACACGGCTCCCCTCAATATGGAGTGACCCCGGCGCTTTCTGCAACCTGCTCCGGGCTCATCCCCAGCGCCCGCACAAAGGCCGTGAACAAACAAAACCTTTGTCAGCACTTCCAAGGCTTTCCCTCCCAGGGAAAAAAAATCTTAAATATTTCATTAGGCTCTTCTCGCGCCTTTCTATTTCCTTTCTTTTTTTTACCTGCTCTGGGTTTAAAAAAATGTTTTTTAAAAAAGCCAAAGTGGACACGAAAACTCTGGGTGAACAAATGATTAAAGGAGAGGTTTAAAGGAGGGGAAGGAATGGGGGAAGCTCCTCGTGCTGCTGTCCTGGGTGGAATTACAAAGGGAAAAATAAACTCTCCCAGGTGGAATAGTTTTTAAATGAAACTAAACTGAACTTTAGATAAGTTTTGGAATAGTTTTTTTGTTTATTTAGGCAGACCAGCACTGAGAGGCTGCAGCCAGAGGGGCTGGGGAGGTTTGGAAAAGGCTCTTGGGTACCTGGTGGGTGCATTCCACATTCCAGCACTTGGGATGGTGGGAGATCCCGAGGGAGGTCATGGAACCATGGAATGGTTGGGTTGGAAGGGACTTCAAAGTCAACTCATTCCAAACACTCCAGCATCCCAGTCTGGCCTTGGGCACTTCCAGGGATGTGGAATCACCTGTGCCAGGGCCCCACCACCCTCCCAGGGAAGGATTTATTCCTAATTCCCCACCCAAACCTCCTCTGCAGCCAAAGATGTGAAGGCTGCAGGAAGAGGAGGTGGGGAAGGAAAAGGCAGAAGTTCTATCCCATCCCATCCCATTGATCCCATCCCATCCCATCCCATCCCATCCCATTGATCCCATCCCATCCCATCCCATCCCATCCCATCCCATCCCATTGATCCCATCCCACTGATCCCATCCCATCCCATCCCATCCCATCCCATCCCAAATCTCCCAATGACCTTTCCCAGGCTGGGAGGGCTCCCTTTGCTCCCCAGGCTCTCCCTCCACCCCTAAGCTCACTAACATTACAAACATTACAAACATGAAACCCTTTTAATAACTCTGCCCTGCCACAGAGTCCATTCTGCTCCACTAAAGGACTCTGACAACACTTTTCCCTTTTTTTCCCTTTTCCCCCCTTTTTCCCCTTTTCCCCCCTTTTTCCCTGCCCAGTTCCAGGAGCTGCAGAGGGGAAGGAGCCAGGCACAATGGCCTCAACTCCTCTTTTGTTTCAGCCTTGATTTGCCCCCCCTTTTAAGGACCCTCCTGAATAATTCAGTGTTATCACTCAGGATGATGCTGGATTATTACAAGGCTTCCTTCCCTCCCGTCCTCCCCCTCCTCCTCTTCCTCCTCCTCCTCCTCCCCCCTCCCTTCCCATAACCTTTAAATTCTTTTCACACGTGAATGGGTTCAAAGGAAGTCGTGGAAGGCAAACACACAACGAGGAGGTTGCTGCTCTGCCCCTCTGCTGTCAGCTTGATAAATATAATGTGTCACCAATTAAAAACCCATTGCCATTCTGCTGCTGCAGCCCGGCCTCGTTAGGGCCCTCCTCCCGGGGTGGCTCCCAGGAGCTGCTGCTATCATTGTTGATAACAGAGGAGCTGCTTTTTCCCATCCCGGGCCATTTCAGGCCTCCACATTGGCATGTAAATAAGTTATTCACCCGGCATCACTTGCTGATAGAAAAATGACCATGAAACTCTTTGATTTTGGGTTTGCTCTTGTCACCGGCGCACAATGAAATCAAGAGTTGCAGTTTTCTGGCCGGGGCTTGTGGAGGGCTTTTATTATTTTTTTCCCTCCTTTTTTTTTTTTTTTTTTTTTGCCTTTTCTCTTTCCCAAGTCTCCCCTTGCAGCATTTGTATGGAAATGGTGCCATCCCACAATTTAATGCCGGGGTTGACCTGCGAGGTGTCCCCACTCCAACAGAGCAGATCCTTGTTTATTTTTGCCCTCCCCAGGAACATTCAAAAACAATTTGGGTCACGCAGGAAAAGCTGTTGGCTTTTCCCCCTCGTTTTTTTTGGGCTCTCAACGCCTTTGGAGAGGAGAAAGGCACCCCTGGACTCTTCCCCACGGGGAATCTGGGACAGTCCCAGAGCTCTGCCTTGCCCCAGGGTGCAGCCAGGGAAGTTTTCCCTGGAATATTGATGCATTCCTTCAGCCTCCTGCCTCTCTCCAGCTGCTTTTCCCAGAGGGTTTGCATTCCCCTTGGCAGCTCCCAAACCATTCCTGTTTTCCCCTCATTCTGCCTCAATTTCGGGGTGCTGGGCACCTTCCCCAGCGGGCAGAGCTCACCCACAGCCTCTGGGAATTTCATTCCCTGGCCCCAAAAACCCCTGGGTGCTTGGTCCCGCCACTGCTGGGTCCCAGCACAGCAGCAGCCAGGTGAAGGGGATTTATTCTGGGGCAAAAAGCTGCTGGGAATTCATTGGAAAACTCCAGGGAATCTTTTGGGTGAAGTGTGGGAATCTGCTGTGGTCAGAGCTCCTCATTTCCAATTTAAGATCTGCAGTGCTTAAAGATCTCCACACCAACCTGAGCTGGGACGTTTCCAGGCAGAAACCACCACCAACAACCTCTGAGGCTTTTATATTTTTTTTCCCCTCTGTTTTGTGTTGCTTGGGGTTTTTGTTGTTTTGTTTTTGTTGGTTTTTTTTTTTAACTTCAGCAGAGCTTTTGGGGAGGGATGGGAGAATCTTTCATTCGGGGATGGGAGAATCTTTCATTCGGGGGAGCTGGGCCCGGCGGTTTGAGTGATAAAGATGCTTCTGTGCAGCGTTTGAAGTGGAAATTCATGCAGATTTGGAGCTTGGATGCTCCCAGCGACGTTCTGGGAAGCTTTGCTTGTTAGATCCGTGTAATAAAAGTTCCTCCCTCCCAGGCCAGCCCCGCTCATCGCCGGCCTCTCTCCGGGCACAGTCTGGAATCTCTGAATTTCCCCCTCGCCTGCCAAGCACCACCTGCACCAGGGGGAGTTCCCTGGAGCTGGGAGACAAAAGGATTTGCAATCAAAGCCTCGGAACAGGAGGGGAAAAAAGGAAGGAAAAAAGGCATCAAAAAGTTCTGGGCTGGCTGGGAAAGAACTGTGGGGTTTTCTTGCCTCATTTACAGGCTATGGGAACGGGGATGTCTCCCAAAATCTCTTATCTCCCTTTTTGGTGGGAAGAGGATGATGGAATTTAATCCTGTGGGACACAAATTTGCCTTTCTAGGCAGTGTTGTCGTTGTTTGGCTTCCCAGAGAAACATTTTGACTTCGGTGTGAAAAAATCAGGATTAAACCTGGTGGGTGAAGCAGAGGGAAGAGAACAAATTGGAATTCTTGCCTTGGATTCCCAATCTCATTCCTCTTTTTTAACTCAATGGATTTTGAGGGAATTGAGGGGTAAAAAATTCCACAGCAAAAGTCTGCGAGTGAATCAGGGCTTTGGAATGAGATGACCTTTAAGGGCCCTTCCAACCCCAAACCTGGGATTCCAACCCCAAACTCTGGGGTTCTATCAAGAGAATTCCATTTTCCAAAAGTCCTGAAAGAGAGGGGGGAGAAAACCGTGGAGGAAACGAGAGGGGAGGTGTGGGTGAGAAAATCCATCTGGGGATGGGTGGGCAGGGCAGGACAAGAGTTTTGCTCTCCAAGGAAATCCTTTCCCAGCAGGTTTGGGCCAGCAGGAACAGGGGAAGAAAGAGAACTTGAGGCATTCAGGAAAACGCTGGAAATGCTTTAAAATTACAATTACAACCAAGTCACAATTATTACAATTAAATTACAATTCTTGTGCCACCTGAAAGGCCTTTCTGAGCTCTGTACCCCACTCAGGACCACGGGATGACTTTTCCCTCCCTCCTCCCTAAATGATCCCCTTCACCTTTGGTTTGCCACCCCCAGACCCAGGCTGGAGCCCCCATTTTCCACCACTCCCAGCCCTGCTGCTGCTGCCTCGTTATTCTTTAACTTCCCGAGGCCGGGTTTCCCTGCAGAGCCCCGGGCAGGAGCCGGGAATGTTTATCCCGGGAATGTTTATCCGCTGTCCCAGCCCCGGGGTCACCCCGGGGATTGTCACCCGAGCCCCCCTGCCCTCCTTAGGGATGCACCGGGCTGTCAGTAACAAGGCCACGAGGTTTATTCTCCCCATCTCAAAAGATAATCTGGGAATAATTGGGACTTAAGGAACTGGTGGGAATCTGATTTTTTGGCGGCGCTGCCATTCAGGAAACAGATGGACATCTTATTTCGCCCTAATTTGATGGGCTTGCTTGACAAAATGGCAGAGGTTGCACTTTGCTACAATAATCAGCTGCCACTCAGACTTTGTAAGGGGCTTGTGGAGGTTTCTTCTTAATTAGAGCGTGGCTCCCTATCGGGGAGGAGGTGATTCTCAGCAGCTTCCCTGCCTCTGGAGCCTGGAAAAGAGAGGGGAAAACCGAGGGGGTTTGCGGGTTTCTGTCACATTTGGGGGTTTTAAAAAGTCTGGTTTGGAAAGTGGAGCTTGGGAGGGAGCTCATTGTGCGGGGATAATGAATTCATGGATTTGCTCCCTCTGCCCCGGGGCAGCTTTCCCTGGGCTGGGGGGCGCCTTGGGAAGCTTTGGAAAGCCTCGGGATTATTCCCGGGTTTGCAAACCCCACTTTTCACTTGTAAAACCTTCCCAGTGCTGCCGTTTAACCCCTGACCTCCCGTGCTGCTTCCCATCCCTCTCCAAAGGGGATCCTCTGGGATCCCAGCCCCTCTCAGGCTGCTTTTCTCACTGTTCCCTCTGCAGCTAAAAACCCGCTGGGAGCTTTGTTAATAAGGCAGATATAATTACCCCCACCCCAGGGAAGTGCCGGAGTCACCATCTCTGGAAAAGCTCAAAAAATGAGGATTTTGGTGGCACTGGGAGAAATGGTTCAGGGGAATGCTGGGGGTGGTGGCTCCAAGGTTGGATTTCAGGATCTTGGAGATTTTGCTAAACTTTTCCAAAAGGTTTGGCACTTTCTCCCAGACTTAATGACTCTGTGATTCTGTGTTCAAGCCCCTCAATCAGGTGCTGATGGATTAAAGAGTCAGCCCAACCCAGCTGCCACCAAACCCAGACACATCTGATGTCCTTTTTGCCTTCCTCATTCATGTCCCCTTGGAGACTCCATTTTTACCTTTTCCCAGCAATTTCTGTGGGCAAAGCTGAAATGATTGAGCAGCCCAGGAACTCCAGACTGGGAGAGGGTCCTGCCCCATTCTGCACAGGAGGAATAAAGGGAATTCCAGGGGGATCTGTGGAATGGGAGGTGCAGGATGCACAGACTCCCCCCAGGGGCTCATCTGCCACTCTTGGCTGTGCTGTGCTGATCCATCAATCCCTGGATATCCATCAATCCCTGGCTGTCACTAACTCTGCATTTCTTGGTGTTTAGGAGCAGTGAAAAAGGACCCACTGAGCCCTTTTGGGTTGAAAAGGGACTTGAAGGTCATCCAGTGCCCCCCATCCTATGGGTCCCACTGGCCCAGGCTGCTCCATCCAACCTTGGCTTGGACAATTCCAGAGACGGGAAATCCACAGCTTCTCTGTGTCTCTGGTTGTGGCAGCCCCTCTCTCCCTGGTTGTGGCATCACCCCGAGCCTCTCTACCACTTCTTTCCCTAAAAACCATCCAGAGGAGCAAACCCTCCTCCTCCATGGAGATCCTCACTAAAATTCAATTTCTCCTTGCGGCCCATCAGCTCAGGGATGTTTTTTTCTCTTTGCAAACCTCCAGGGTGACCTTCACACTCTTGCAGGCTGCAGAGGAGCCAAAGTTTACAGGAAGGTCATTCCAGCTGCTCCAGACACAGCCCAGGCCATGCAAGGGATCCCAGGAAACTCCTCAGGGATTCCAGAGCCCTCCACCCACCTCGGAGCATCCCCTCTTGATTTATTCTCCCCGCAGATGAGGTGCTTGCAAAGATTTCAAGAAGCCCATCTAATGGAGTGCTGGAAATGATAAATCAGTGGGGCTTTGTAAAGGTTATTACTTTAAACAAAGAGGGGCTTGAATGGAGCCAATTAAACGGCACCTGAATTGATAAACAAACTGCTTATTGTCGGGGGCTATTCTGCAGCTCTGGGGGTCCCCCCTCGCTGGAGGCCTGGGGATAAATTTACATGTGATTGGAGTTTAATGGGCCGCAACAGGCCTCCCATCCCATCGCCATGGCAACCGGCCCTTTCTCCAGCTTTTAAACAGTCTGCACTGGCCTTTTATGATTGTCTGCTGCTGGCAGCCCGACGGGGTGGGCCTGCCTTGTAGCAATTTGTTTCTGTCCCCGGGCACGGCCCGGCCAGGCCATGAATATATCTGGGGGGACACGGCGACAAAGGGCCGGGCCGAGGGGGCTCCATGGAGACCCTGGCACTGGAATGGTGACATATGGTCCGTGCTGACCCCGGGCAGCCCCACAATGAGCAGCCCTCAGCTCCTCTTTGGTCCCCGGCCCGCTTAGGCCGGGCCTATTCACGGCTAGGCCGAGGCGGCGGGGCCTAGGCCGCTCCCCCCGCGAGTTTGGGGGCTTTGCTCCCGCTGAAACCTCAGCATTAAAGGAGAATGGGAGAGGGGAGGAAGGAGATAAAGACAGGAAGAAAAGGCTCTCCATGTCCCAGAGATGTTTGCTTTCCACTTGATTGGAGGCTGAATGGGCGCGGGTCGCAGCGGGGAGAGCTCCTGGGGTTGGAGTGCCAGAGCGGTTTGGGGTCAAAGGGACCTGAAATCCCAACCAGTGCCATGGACAGGGACACCTTCCACCATCCCAGGGTGCTCCAAGCCGCCCTTGGACATTTCCAAGGATGGGGCAGCCATGGCTGCTCTGGGAATTCCATCCCCGCCCCTCATCACCCTCATGGGAGGGATTTATTCCCAATATCCCATCTAACCCTTCCCTCTGGCAGTGAGTTTTCATGGAGCAATGGAATGAAGCCACAGGAATGCTCATTTAATCAGAATATTGGCCTTTTTCACCCTCTCTTTTCTCTTCCCTCCATTTCTTGTCCCTCTCCAGCTCTCCTGGAGCCCCTTTGGGCACCTGAAGGGGCTCTGAGATGTCCTTTTCTTCCCCAGGTGAACATTCCCAGCTTTTGAAGGGGGCTCAGGCTGAGGGTCCCCCTGGGCCTGGATCCCACCTGGATCCCCCTGGATCCCCCCTGGATCCCCTCTGGTACCACAGCCAGCACTGAACACATCCCACAAGGACAAGGGACTGCAGCATATCCAGCCCAGCCCCAAATCCCATTTTTTCCAGGTGACTCAGGTGTCAGAGCCGCTGGGTTTGTCCCTCCCTGACCACAGCAGGCACCTCGTGACTGTAAAAGCTGATTTCTGGTAAAGGCCCCACCTGGCAGCTCTGCTCAGTGACCCCACAAACCAACAGGATTTGCATGCGGACACCTAATCCTGGGCTGTTCTTCCTCCAAGTCTGAGGCAGAGCCCTGGGCTTGGATCTCTGGTGAATTAATCTGAGAGTCAGACTCATAAAAGTCACCAGAAGGAAGCTGCCACACCAGTGCTGTGCAGGGAGAACAAACTGGGCAAGAAAACAATCTTTTAAAATCGGGAGTTTCCCAAATAAAAGCTTCCTTAAGCAGGGAAAATGAAAAATCCCCTCAATAATTGATGTACCAAACTTTGCAATGGTCACAAAAATGCGGATTTTGTGCCTGCAGAGGAGAATTTCTCCCAAGGGTGGCTGAGCCAGGATGCTGGGGGTGCTGTCAGCTCCTCCTGGCTGCCCTCCCCTGGAGCTGGTGTGAAGGGCCTGGGATCAGCTGCATTCCCCCTTTCATCTCAGGGTGTGACTTGGTGTCCAGCTGCACCACCAGGGCCCTTATCCCCTTATTTCCTGGCAGTTTGGTGGCTGCAGGCACAAATTCCAGGGTTTCCTCCCTGTCCCAAGGTGTTGTGGCACTTGGACAGGGAATTCCTGCAGCCAGGACTGTGACAGAGATCCTGGTCTCCAGGAGATCTCTTCCAACATCTCCTTGGGACACAGAAATTCCGTCATTTCCTCTGCCCTGATTCCTGCAGGTGCCTGAGGTGCAGGTAAACGCCTTTGCAGCAGGGTCTTAAAAATGATGGCAATTAAACCAGTGAGATCCCCTTTGTGTGGGAAAAAAGGCTTTATTTTCATTAATATTTATTGATATTTCCACTAATATTTTCATTAATATTTTATTCATATTTCCATTAATATTTTCATTAATACCACCCAGAGTTGTTCTCAGCTGGAGATTTAATGCCTGAGTTTGAAATCTCCCAGATTCTCCCAGGAAAAACCAGCTCTTCTCCTTGGAATTCTGAAATTCTTTATTTGGGACCTTGCACCCACTGAAATTCTTTATTTGGGGTATTTATCAGCTGGTTTTGATGTGGTTTTGGGGTTTTTAAAATCAGTTTTTGAAGGAGCCTTAGCCTGGATCCATGCAGGGCAGGCAGGAGGCAAAACTCCCCCCAGGACACCAAAATTCCCTCTCCTTCCCTCGCCATTTGCTTGGGAGGGATTCTCCTGCCAAGTTTATGGCCAGGCCTTGCATTTGAAAGGAAAATTGCCCTTCTTGAGCTGGTGAGAGCAGGGGAAGAAACAACACAAAGCAAAAGGGGAGGTGAAAACCTGGCCAGAGGCTGCCAGCTGCAGGAGGAGCCCGCGGCGTGTCCCGGATTTTCCCAGCCCAGGCCGGAATTCCGGCGGGTTTGGCTTTCTAAACAGGATCTGGGCCATGCAGGACATCCCCAGCCCTCGGCAGGATGGTTTCATCCGCAGGGAGGAGGAAAGGAAGGTGCTGAGGGTGAGGATGGAGGGGAGGAAGTGACGCCAATCCCGCCCCACATCCCGACATTCCCCCCAAGTTTGGGAAGGAGCCCTGGCCTGCTCTTTGCTAATCATCCCCACATCCCTCCTGCTCCTCAGCGTCAGGGCAGGCTGAGGTTGCTTACCCAGCCCAGCATTTCCTTGGGATTGCTGTGAGAGGGGAGTTTTCCATTGGAAATCTGGGAATTTGCACCAGGAGGGAAAGGCCACCATAAGGAACTCCGTCCCCAGCGAAGCCTCAGCCACAAAGCCACAGCAGAAGGCTGAGAATGTTTTGGATTGGGATGAAAGCAATAGAAATAACCCCAAAGAAAGGAGGAAATCCTGGTTTATGGCATCCATTTGGTGCTTAATGGGATCATTCCCGCGTTTCCCGCAGCCTTTCGCATTTGGGCCGGCCATAAAGGGCCTTTTCCTCCTCTCTGCCCTCCTTCCCTGCCCAGATGGCTGCTCCAGCCTCCCACGCCACCTGACCCTTGGAAAACCCTTTCCCAAAGCTGCTGCCTGCTGCTCTCTGCATGTCCCAAAGCTCTCTGCTCCAAATTGTGGGATGAAGCTTTCTGGGACTTAGAGATGAGAGGTGTTTTAAAAACTTTAATTCTGTTTTCAGTGTTACATGAAGGGTGAGACAATACAGATGTTGTAATTCACGCTGTTACAATCAGGACGTATTTTATTCTACAAATTCATGTCCCACACAAAATATTTTTAATTCACCCTGCAGGATAATCGCTGTCTGCCATAAAAACGTTTCCAGGCTCCTGGAGAATTCCGTGTGTGTGTGCCACAGGAAAAAACAGCTCCAGCCCTGTAAACACAGCCACTTCCTGCCCTGCTCCAGCACACAGCAGCGCTGACCCAAATTTACCCCTTTCCTCCAGAAATCCTCCTTGCTTTCACACATTTCCAGCCAGGTGGGAACGCCAGCTGCTCTCTGCGGGGCTGGGCTGTTCCAGGACATTCCCAGATTATTCTGCTGGGGAATTTCAGTGTTTGGAGGGGCAGGGTCAATCCTGTCCCACACCTGGGGCTGCACGCGTCTGACACCAGCAGGAGCTGGCAGCAGAGCCCTGCAGCCTCTGCAATGGCAGAGGAGAAAAAATGAGAAGGAATTGCTGCTTAAAATGGGGAAATCTGATTTTTTTCAAATTAATTTCTGGGAGTTCTGTGCTCTTCTTTCCCTGGAATGCATTAAACCCTTAAAGGTGGAGGGAAGGGCTCCTGCTGAATAACCCTGGGCTCTGGCAGTGTGTGAGGGAGTTGTCACCTCTGTCACCTCTCTCTGTCACTGCAGGGTCCCTGGGTGCCGCCCCCACACCTGGGCAGGTGTGAGCCAGGGCAGGGAGTTTTGGGGACAGCTCTGGGACAGTCTCTGGCGCAGCTGGAGGAGCAGGGACAGCGCCAGCCCTGGGGACAGGGCAGGGACTGCTGTCCCAGCCCCACAAGGAGCTCCTTCAGCCCAGAGCTGCTCCCAGGGACTCCCCAGGATGCAGAATCCCCGAGGGCTGGGACACACGTGTCACAATGTGCCGCCAGTGGGGGATTTGGGGTGAGCCCTGAGCTCTGGGATGGTGCATTTGTGCAGGGCAAACCCAGCAAATCCCTGCCCTGAAAAACCCAGCTGTGCTCCGGGGGCTCAGCCTGTGTTTGTGAGGAATATATCAGTTTGAAATGCAATTTAAAATGCAATATCAAGTGTAATTTAAAGTGTAATTTAAAGAGTAATTTTTCACCTTTTCTAGCAAAGAGATGGAGCCAGTGCTGAGTTCTGGGCGCTCCCCAAGCCCCATCCTTCCCCCTGAGCTTTCCCTTCCCATCCCGGGAATGGCACAGGGCACAAGCCTGGGCAATTGCTGTGACCCCAGAGGGCACCGGGGCCGGCAGGGAGCGGGGCTGGCTGGCGGCACAGGGGCGGCACACGCCCGGCAGCAGCGGGCAATGACGGCTGCATTCCGGTAATCGCCGTGGAGCGAATAACGCGGCCACGCCCGGGACAGACCGGCCCGGCCGGCCCGGCAGGTCCCGGCTGGGGCAGGAGGGGCGCGGGGAGGCTGCTGGCCATGGGAACCTCGGGCAGGGCTGGGCTGGGAGGGGATGGGCTGAGTCAGGAGCGGGACAGACCCGGGACAGCGCTGGGAGACCATTGGGAGAATCCTGGGACGGATCTGGGAGAATCCTGGGAGAGCACTGGGACATCAGTGGGAGAATTCTGGGACAGCCCTGGGAGAATCCTGGGACGGAGCTGGGAGAGCCCTGGGACAGAACTGGGACAGCGCTGGGAGAATACTGGGACACCCCTGGGACAACCCCAGAACAACCCTGGAATTCTCCTGGAAAATCTCTGGGACATCATTGGTACAGCCATGGGACATCACTGGGACACCCCAGGACAGCCCTGGGACCCCTTTATTTGTACTTACTGTGAGCAGAACTCCCTATAAAATCTTCCTCCCGGGTATTTTCAGGTGCGCCCCCCAAGCCATGGAGCCCTTCCCAGCCACCAGGGCAGCCTCAGGAGGGATCTGCAGGCAGAACAGGGGATGGAGCAGCTGCCCCTCCTCTGCCCTGCAGGCCTTTGGCACCTCTGGATCCCCAGCCAGCCCTGGCTGTGTCCTTTTGGATAGAAAGAGAAGGATTTCTCTGCAGCAGCGTCTCCCCACCAGAAAAACCCCGTCCCTGAAGTCCTGTCAGGCTCAGAACAAGCCCTGGAGCTGCTCTGACACCGAGCAGGGAGGAAAACAAACAAGCAAGGAAATCAAACCCTGGGAGGGGAAAAATAAAAAAAAAAAAAAAAAAAAAAAAAAAAAAAAAAAAAAAAAAAAAAAGGAACGTGTCTGGGAGACAAGTCAAGGGCAGGCAGTGATGGGCAGGAGCAGCCCTGCCACTTGCAGTCATGTCAGGGCACAGGAAAACTCTGCAGACACGGATTGAGCATCCTGGGGAGGCTCAGCTCAGCTCGGGGGGCTCTGACAGCTGGGGGGGCAATCCTGGGGGAGAGGGGCCATGAACACATGAAGCTTTGTGATCTCAGGAGGGGCTGTGAGCACATCAGGGTTTGTGATCCCAGCCTTGAGAGGGGCTGTGAGCACATCAGGCCGAGCACCAGCCCGGTGTCCCAGGAGGGCAGGGAGGGAGGGAGCATTCAGCTGCTGAATCACCGGCAGGCTGAGGCACGCTCTGGGCTGTGCCTTCAGGGAATTATTCACGTTCTCCTCCGGCCCAACTTCCCCCGGCGCTGCGGCCATCTCAGGGCCAGGGAATCCTGGAATACCCTGAGCAGGATCAGCGATTTCCCTGCCATTCTCTGCATCCTGCCTCACATTCCAGGGGATGGAAATTCCCAGTTCCCATGTGCTGCCCCTCCAGGACCCCTGGGAGCCAAACCCAGCCTGTGCCCTGTCAGATCCCATCTGCCAGGGTGTGCAGGAGGGCTGGGATGGGGCTGATGATGAATGAATGGATGCTGGAAGTGTCCCAGGGCTGCCCAGCCGGGCAAGGATGTGCAGGAAGGGCTGGGATAGAGTTAATAAGGAATCAGTGGATGCTGGAAGTGTCCCAGGCCTGGGATGGGGCTGATGATGAATGGATGGATGCTGGAATTCTCCCAGTGCTGCCCTGTCAGGGATGTGCAGGAAGGGCCGGGATGGACTCACCCAAAATGTGACCAGAGGAGGGGACAGTCCCGGCCACCAGACCAGGCAGAGACTGTGAGACAGAGGGAGCAGAAAAGGGAATGAAAAAGTGGGAATGAGAAAGTCAGGAAGAGCATCCAAGGTTCCCAAATTCCAAATTAGGTTCCCAAATCCCCTTTTAGGCCGGTCCCATCTCCGTCCCCACTTCCTCCTTTCAACCTTTCAACAGCTCATTTTTCTCCCTTTTTTTACTTCTTTTTTCCTTTTTTTTCTTTTTTCCCCCTTTTTTAAAATGTTCTCCCTTATTTATTTTTTTTTATCCCCTTCCCCCCCCCCCCTTTTTTTTTTTTTTTTTGCTTTTCCTCACAGCCTCTTAAATCAAACCCAACCCGGCTCCTCGGGCAGAGCTGCCGAGGGAAATCCGGAGCTGCTGGGGGCCAGAGTTAAACCGCGTTCAGCACCGCGATCCAGGCCAGATGTGGAACCCTCCGGGGCCAGCGCGGGGCTTTGAGCCTCCCGTTTGACACCTCTGCTTTCCACATGAAAGGTCCCAGCGGGGAGGAAATCCTCCTGGCCCGAGCTCTGCGCTGTTTACCGAGGGGGCAGCCCTTGAAAGGAGTCCCAGTAAAACCTGGAACAAGAGTGAATTATTAGCATAGCCTGGGAAAAGAGGTTTCTTTTTTAAGGCAGCTGGGTTTATGGATTTTTATAATTTTTAATATTATATTTTTATCATATATTTTATATTAATTCTTATTATATATTTTAGAAGATATATTTATATTATTTTATAGTATATCTTTATTACATTTTTATATTATACATTTATAATATTTTATTATTTATTATTTATTATGATATATTTTATATTATTTTATATTATATTTTATTATATATATTTTATATTATATTTTCTATTATTTTATATTTTTATTATATATATATTATATTATATTATATTATATTATATTATATTATATTATATTATATATATTGTTTTTATAATTTTGGGTTTGGGTGTTTTTTTCTGCAGTGCTGGATGAAGATAAAAATCCTCGTGCCTCTGAGGGACAAGGGAATGCTGGAAGTGTGTGTGAGATCCAGGTTTGGAAAAGCCCTCAGCAGGCCATAAACCCCTGCTCCTCCTGCTCCATCGCTGCCCTGGGACAGCAGAGGCTGCTCCTGCCCCAGGCAGATGTGGGGAGGGAAAATCAGGAATTCCTGCCTGGATGCTGCGCGTTCCCACTCGGGATCTCCCCCTCTCTCTGCTCCCCTCTGTTCCCAGGGTTTTCCTGTGGTCCAGGGAAGCGCTGGAATCCCTGGGAACGTCCAAAAAACGTGTGAGCACACCATGGGGGGAGCTGGCTTCACGGTGAGGATGGGTAAAGGTTTGACTCCATGGATTTGGGGGGTTTTCCAGCCTTATCCCAGTGGTGTGGGGCAGATCCCAGCACCCCGGGGTCTGTGGGCTCTGTGGGGTCTGTGGGCTCTGTGGGCTCTGTGGAGTCTGTGGAGTCTGTGGGCTCTGTGGGGTCTGTGGGCTCTGTGGGATCTGTGGGCTCTGTGGGGTCTGTGGGCTCTGTGGGATCTGTGGGGTCTGTGGGCTCTGTGGGATCTGTGGGCTCTGTGGGCTCTGTGGGCTCTGTGGGGTCTGTGGAGTCTGTGGGCTCTGTGGGCTCTGTGGGCTCTGTGGGCTCTGTGGGATCTGTGGGGTCTGTGGGCTCTGTGGGATCTGTGGGGTCTGTGGGGTCTGTGGGCTCTGTGGGATCTGTGGGCTCTGTGGGCTCTGTGGGCTCTGTGGGATCTGTGGGCTCTGTGGGATCTATGGGGTCTGTGGGCTCTGTGGGATCTGTGGGCTCTGTGGGCTCTGTGGGCTCTGTGGGATCTGTGGGGTCTGTGGGGTCTGTGGAGTCTGTGGGGTCTGTGGGCTCTGTGGGATCTGTGGGCTCTGTGGGCTCTGTGGGCTCTGTGGGCTCTGTGGGATCTGTGGGATCTGTGGGGTCTGTGGGCTCTGTGGGCTCTGTGGGATCTGTGGGGTCTGTGGGCTCTGTGGGCTCTGTGGGATCTGTGGGCTCTGTGGGCTCTGTGGGCTCTGTGGGGTCTGTGGGCTCTGTGGGCTCTGTGGGCTCTGTGGGCTCTGTGGGGTCTGTGGGCTCTGTGGGCTCTGTGGGGTCTGTGGGCTCTGTGGGCTCTGTGGGCTCTGTGGGGTCTGTGGGCTCTGTGGGCTCTGTGGGATCTGTGGGCTCTGTGGGCTCTGTGGGCTCTGTGGGCTCTGTGGGGTCTGTGGGGTCTGTGGGCTCTGTGGGATCTGTGGGCTCTGTGGGATCTGTGGGCTCTGTGGGCTCTGTGGGGTCTGTGGGCTCTGTGGGATCTGTGGGCTCTGTGGGCTCTGTGGGCTCTGTGGGGTTCAAAGCCTCCCACAGGCCGTGTGCAGCTGCAGAGCAGCCCCGCTCCCTTGCAGACCCTGCAATCCCTGCAGCTGTCAGTCACTCAGGGCTGCTGTCAGGCAGAGCTGTCACGTCAGGCCGGCCGTGACTGACAGCCCGGGTTGTTATCTCTGATGTTATCTCTGCGTGTGTCATCCCTGCCCGGCCTGACAGGGCAGCGCGGGGAGAATTCCAGCATCCATCCATCCATTCATTACCAGCCCCATCCCTGGGACACTTCCAGCATCCCTCCATTCATTACCAGCCCCATCCCAGCCCTCCTGCACACCCTGGCAGATGGGATCTGACAGGGCACAGGCTGGGTTTGGCTCCCAGGGGTCCTGGAGGGGCAGCACATGGAAAATGGGAATTTCCATCCCCTGGAATGTGAGGCAGGATGCAGAGAATGGCAGGGAAATCGCTGATCCTGCTCAGGGTATTCCAGGGTTCCGTGGATCTGAGAGCAGAGCTTTGCCAGGGGTTTCAGCAGGGGTGGGAAAGAGGAAAGACAGTGGGAAATAAGGAAGAAAAACAATGGGAAAGAAAGAGGAAAAGCAATGGGAAGAAGGGAAGAAAAACAATGGGAAATAAGGAAGAAAAGCGATGGGAAAGAAAGAGGAAAAGCAATGGGGAAAAAGGAAGAAAATCTATGGAAAAGAAGGAAGCAAATCACTGGAAAAGAAGGAAGAAGCTCCCTTGGAATGCATCTGTGCCTCGTTCCTGCACTGACCTTGTCCCTCCAGCCTCTGCTCTGCCAGGCTGGGCAGCTGCCCCAGGGCCCTTCAGGCCCTGCAAACAGCCCGGCTCTGAGGGGCTGTGCCCAGGTCACCTTGGCAGTGCCACCAGCCCGGCCGGGCTCCCTCAGGGCCATTGCACCCTTTCCCGTCCTGTGGAGCAGCTCCAGCTCCCCCTCCTCTTGGCCATTTCACCTTTTCCCATCCTGAGGAGCTGCTCCCCATTTCTGCTTTCCCACAGGAAAAAACAGCAGATGGAAAAGAGCCCTGGGATGGCAGAGTCCGTGGGAGCAGCACATCCATGGGAGCAGCACATCCATGGAATGACAGAGAGCCCTGGAATGGCAGAGTCCGTGGGAGCAGCACATCCATGGGAGCAGCATATCCACCATCAGAAATCAAATCCAACACTGCTGGCGCTGCTCAGGCGAGGTTTCCACTGCCAGAGCTGGAAATAAAATATCAAATAAAATATCAAATAAAATATCAAATAAAATATCAAATAAAATGCAAATAAAATATCAAACAAAATATCAACTCTCCCCCTCCTCTGGAAACCAGGCTGTTTACAAACATTTCCCTGGGAGGAGCTCTGCTGCTCCCCGTTTCTGCTTTTCCACAGATGGAAAGGAGCCCCGGGATGACAGAATCCACACCCCAGCACCAACCTGCCGGTTTGATGCTTTATTTCCCTCCCTGCCGGCTCTGGCAGTGCAAACCTCACCCGAGCCGGGCCGGGTTTGATTTCCCGATGGTGGATGTGCTGCTCCCGGGAACGGGAGAGGGAGATAGAGCAGGAATTTGGCGCCGGGAGCGCGGTTTGAAAGGGCCGCATTCCAGCCCCAGAAAGGGCTAAGAGGGGCTAAACGGGAAGATCTGATTAAGCGTCTCAGTGCGCTGACCCTGACCTCAAAGAGCGCGCCGAGGCTCGGGAGGAACTTCATTGCAATTAATCAGCTTAACAGCCCGAGCAAAGCGGCCCGCGTGCGCTGAGCCGCGCTCCCGCTCCTCCTCATCCTCATCCTCCTCATCCTCCTCTTCCTCATCCTCCTCCTCCTCATCCTCATCCTCCTCCTCCTCCTCATCCTCATCCTCATCCTCCTCCTCATCCTCATCCTCCTCCTCATCCTCATCCTCATCCTCGTGGGACTGCCCGAGTCACCGCCCTGGGGCTGCCTCCATCCCCTCCTCAGCAGCCTTTGGAATATCGGGGACACAGCCCCAGGGACCCCCAGCCCTCTGTGAGCCCCCCCCACCTCCCGAGGGAAAAGTGGGAAATTGGGAAATGAAATGTGGGAAATGTGGGAAATTGCGAAATGTGGGAAATTGGGAAAAGTCTCATCCAGAACCTGGATTTTCCAGGGTTTTTTTTCTTTTCCCTGGTGACCTGGGCAGGCCTGGGAGATGGGAAGGAGGAAAGTCTCACCCAGAGCCTCCAGTGCTTTCCCTTTACCCCTGAGACCTGGGAAGGTTAAAAGTCTCATCCAGAACCTCAATTTTCCAGAGGTTTTTCCTTTTCCCTGTGACCTGGGCAGGCCCAGGAGCTGGGAAGGGAAAAAGTCTCATCCAGAATCTCGATTTTCCAGGTGTTTTTCCTTTTCCCTGATGGCCTGGGCAGGCCCAGGAGCTGGGAAGGGCTTTGTTTCCTTGTCCTGAGCTTGGGGGAACATTTCCTTCCCCCAGCACAGCCCGATCGTTCCACGGATCCCGGGAATTCCGGGCTGCCTTTATGGCATCTCTCCGGACTTTCACCTCTGGGCACCGCGCACTTGGCTCTTCCCCTGCGCCTTTAAAGGGGTAAAAGCAAATTTGGAAGCCTCCAAACCCACTCGGGAGCAGCGGGATTTGCCCCAGACCCGGGATTTGCCCCGAACCCACTCGGGAGCAGCGAGATTTGCTCCAAACCCGGGATTTGCCCCAGACCCACCCGGGGATTGCTCCAAACCCGGGATTTGCCCCGAACCCACTCGGGAGCAGCGGGATTCGCTCTGCCCGCGCTCCTCGGCCCTCCCGGCCATAAAGGGAGCTTTGCGGATCGCGGCGGGAGCCGGGCCGGGCGCGGCGATGCCCCGGGGAGGGATTTGGTTGCAGGCAGGCGACAGCCAGGCTTTCATCTGCTCCTCAGAGCCTCCCTCAGACGCGAGAGGAGGGGCAGAGCTGTGGGGGATGGAGGAGAATTGCCGTAACGCGATTTTATGTCTGCGATTGCATAACGAAACCTCCTGGGAACCTCCTGGCTGGGATGGATCCCCGGCTGATGGAGGCTCTCAGACCGATCGATCGGCGCGCAGGAATCGCCGGCCTGGATCGGTACCAGGCTCCGAGCAGCGCCTGCTCCTTTATCGAGCCGCCCTGAGCCATCAGGAAGCTGTAAAAAGCCTCCAGGAGCCGATAATCTGCTTTTTTATGCCCCCAGCGCACACAGCCACGGGCCCTGTTCTTACAGAAGCCGCAAGCCTGGCTGTTAATGGGAGCAGACCTTGAAGGATGGAATTGCATTTCTGTTCTTAAAAAAAAAAAAAATTTAAAAAAATTAAAAAAAAATTTAAAATGCCTGGGTTTGTGTCGCTGGATGCTCTGCAAATCCCAGCTCGTTCTGTGAGCTGGGAAACGCTGCTGGTGCTGCCCACCCACCTGGACAATGCCCGGGGTCCTGGAAAGGGGGGAAATCAGGATCCCGCAGACCCCTGGGAAGGGGGGATCAGGAAATCAGGATCCCACAGACCCCCAGGAAGGGGGGATCAGGAAATCAGGATCCCACAGACCCTCAGACAATCCCCAGGGTCCTGGGAAGGGGGATTGGGAAAATCAGGACCCCACAGACCCCCCGGAAAAGGGGGGGATCAGGGGAATCAGGATCCCACAGACCCCCAGTGTCCCAAGAAGGGGGGATTGGGGAAATCAGGATCGCACAGACCCCCAGGCAATCCCCGGGGTCCCAGGAAGGGAGGATCGGGAAACCAGGATCCTACAGACCCCCAGGGTCCTGGAAAAGGGGGGATCAGGGAAATCAGGATCCCACGGACCCCCGGGCAAGGTGGGAGATGATGCCCCTGGCACTCCCAAAGGTGGGAGACCCCTCTGGCGCCCCCAAAGCTGGGGACGCCGCCTCTGTCACTCCCCCTCAGCTCCTGGCGTTCCTGCCGCGGGTTCCAGCGCAGCCCCAGCTCCCCGACCCGGGGCAGGGCGCACACAGCCGGGCCGGCACCCCGAGCGTTCCCTCCCCACGGTCTTTTCTCCGCGGCGCGGCCCTTTTTAATTGGCGACAATTGGAAGCGGCTCATTCTCCGTGTGCGAGAGGCCGCGATCGCTTCCACTTGGCCACGATTCAAGTGCCGGGGGTGAGTCAGAATGGGTGGCAAAACTGTCTTTTCCTCGGTCCCCCCGCTCGGCGGCGAAGAAAAAGCCACAACCCCGAGTTATTCTCTTTTATGAGGTGGGCATTGTGAGGCCAGGCAATTGAATTTACAACAGCATTGAGTATCAGAGTCTATCTGGCCCTGTCAATGAGAGCGCCGCGGAAAGAAAAAGGCGCACATTAACCCTCGGCTCCGGGTTCCCAGGCGCCTCAATGGGGCTGCCGAGCTGCCAAAGAGCCCGCTGCATACTCGATGAGACCCTTTGTACCCCTAATTACCCTGCCGACAATGGGGACGGGCTCTCGGGCCGCTTTTGTGCGCCCCGAGTAACTTCTGTGCGGCCCGGAGGTGGGAAAGCCGCGGGATTTGGGGAGCAGGTAGCGGGATCGAGGTGGGAAAGCAGCAGGATTTGGGAAGCAGGTAGCGGGATCGAGGTGTTTGCTCCGCTTCCAGCAGCGGGGTTTTCAGGAATCCTTCTTGACTGCAAAACTCAGGGGATATTTAACACCCCCACCTCAGCCCCATCACTTCTCCCCCAATTTCTTACCCAAATCCCTTCCAATTATCCTTAAACAAAGCCATAAAGTCCAGTCCTATTCAAATTTTTTGAGCTCGTCCTTGCCCACTCTCAAACAAAATGAAATGGTGGGAAAAAAAAAATTCTATTTCAAAGAGTTCCTTTATTGAAACACCTGCATTTTTTTTTTCTCTTTTCGTTTTTGGAAGTCTTCAACACAGGCACGCACACACCCACAGACCGACGGGATACAAACAACTTTGGCATTATAACTTTTTCAATATTCGTTACAAAACTATTTCTCGTTTATTTTTTTCTTTTGTTCGTTTCTTTAAAAAAAGTATCTCAAATAAAGGCATTTTAAAGGAGTAAAAATACAAGTCGAGATCCCAACCTCTGAAAATAATAAATAGCACGTTCATAGCGAGGTCCTTTTCTTCCTCTCTGCTTTAAATCTGCTTTAAAAAACCCCAAGACATAGCAGGGGCTCCATAGAACGGAGCCGACGAGAGTTCGCGGTCGTTTTTCTGTTGTTTTTGGAGACTCGCAGGAAGTCACCAGGGTCTCCAGACGGATTCGCTGCGCTCTCCCACGGGACTCCCGGCCTGCGACGCCGGCGCGATGCTGCCCCCAAATGATGTCAAGCCTTGCACCGGCGACGCCGAGGGGGTGGCGGCCGCGCTGCCCGAGCCGCCGCCCGCCGCCACCGGCGCGTTGGCGTTGGCGTAGAGCGGAATAACCGGTCCGGAGCCGGGCGGGAAGGCCGGGCTGGGGATGAGGAAGGCGAACTGGCCGTCAGTGGCCGGGACGAGCTGGAAGCCGCCGTAGACCTTGGGGGACAGCGCCTCGGCGGGGTTCAGCTTGCAGGGCACGGGCACGGGCGCGGCGCCCGGCGGCAGCTGGACGTGCAGCGGCTGCTGCGCCAGATGTGCGGGCTGGGCGGGCGGCGGCGGCGGCGGAGGAGGAGGGGGGTAGTTCATGGCCACGATCTGGCCCAGGCACGCCGAGAGGTGGCTCAGCAGCCGCGTGCGCACGTCCGCGTTGACCCCTTCGCAGGTGGACAGGAACCGGGTCACCTCGTTCATGCACTCGTTGAAGCCCGCCCGGTACTTGCCGAGGACGGTGGGGTCGGCGCTGAGCGCGGCTGGGAGCGGGGGAAAGGAAAGGAGGGGGCGGCAGGTGAGCGGCAGGTCCGGAGCACCCAACGCCCGGCTCTCTGACCTTAACACCGGTGTGCAGCCCAGTTCCCGGTCCTCTGCTCCTAAACCCGGGTGTCCAGCCCGGTCCCCTGTCCCTAACCCCTGGTCTAGACCCCGGTTCCCTGTCCCCAACCCCGGTTCCCTGTCCCCTGTCCCCAATCCCGGGTCCGGAGCCCGGTTCCCTGTAAGAAGCCCCGTCCCGGTCTCCTGTCGCCAGCTCCCGTTCTCCCATTCTCAAATCCCCAACCCTGGTGCAGAGCCCGGTTCCCGGTGCCCTGCCTTCTGTCCGAATCCCCGTTCCCGTTCTCTGTCCCCGGTTCCTGATCACCATCCCCCGCTCCCTTGCCCTCAGCTCCCGGTGCAGATCCCGATCCCGGTGCCGGTCGGGATCCCGCTGCCCTGTCGCCATGCCCGGTGCCCTGTCGCCATGCCCGGCACTCACCGGTCATCTGCGCCCGCTGCAGGTTCCGCAGGTGCTTGACGGTCATCTCCAGGATGTCCGCCTTCTCCAGCTTGGAGTGCCGCGAGCTCTGCGGGACAAGAGCGGCTCGCTCAGGGCTGCCCGCGCCCGGACACGCTCCCGGTGTCCCCCCGGTGTCCCCCAGCCCCACTTACGTCCTTCTTGAGCGCGTCCAGGATGAGCGTCTTGAGCTGCCCCAGGCTTTCATTGATCCGCGCCCGGCGCCGCTTCTCCATGATGGGCTTGGAGGACTGCGGGCAGAGCGGAGCCGGTCAGCGCGCCCCGCACACCCCGGGACCCCCGCGCCGCCCCGGCCGCCAGCCCCGACCATCACCGACCTCAGCACGGCCGCGGGCTTGCCGCCATCCAGCTCCGCCGCCACCGCTGCTGCGCCCCGACCGGCACCCTCCTCCTCCTCCTGCATTTACCTTCCGGTGCTCGCTGGCGCTCCGCGGCTTGTCCGGCGTGTGGCTGGCGCTGGCGGGCGCGCCGGCGATGGGCGAGGCGGTCGGTTTCTCCATGCCCGTGTCGGCGGGCATGGCTGAGGCGTGCGGTGCAGCGAACGGGATGGAAGCGAGCGGCGGGGAGAGCGGCACGAACCGGGGGACGGTAGGCGGGGAGAAAAAGAGAAACCGGAGGGGGCGAAGCGAGCGCGTGCGGCGGCGGGCGCGGGGCGCGTGCGGCGGGCGCGGGGCGTGAGGCGGCGGCGCCCCCCGCCCCTCGCCCGCGCCCTTTTATAGCCCGGCGGCGGCAGCGGCGGCGGCGGCGGCGGCGCCCATTCGTGTGAACCCGCCGCCGCCGCCGTTCCCACACTCGCGCGCGGCCAATCAGCGCCCGGCCCGCGCCCGGCGCCCGCTCGTCCCGCGCTCCCATTGGTCCGCTCCTCACCCCCCCCGTCTCCCTTCCACCCCCCCCATGCCCCGCGCGGGGCGGGAAGCCCCGCCCCGCCCCGTCACGCGCGCGGGGAACGCCCCCTCCCCTAGCAGGGCCACGTGGGGTGAGAGAGGCGGGGGGAGCGCGGTGTGTGTGTGAGGGCAGGGAGGGGGGGTGGAGTGTGAGGGCAGAGCGCGGGCGGGGCTGGCCCCGGCACCGCCGCCCCGCTGGCCCCGCTCGCCGCCCGCCCTGCCCTGCCCGCCCTGTGACACCGGGCCCGGGGGCGGCGGCGGCGGCGGCGGGTGGCGCGGCACGCGAGGCCGCGGCCGGCGGGCGGCCAATGGGCGGGGGGTGCGGGCGGCCGCGCGGGCGCTCTGCGCTCCCATTGGCTGGCGCGGGCGCCGCTGTCAATCACGGCCGCGGCTCGCGCTCTCCCTCACGGTTCCCCCGGTTCCCCCCGTTCCCAGCGCGCTCCCCCCGTTCGTTCCCATCCCCATTCCCATCCCCATCTCCGCCGCTCCTCTCCACCGCCCCCCCGTTCTCCCGGCGGAGCACGTGCCGGAGCGCTCCCGGCTCCCGGCTCCATGGGAAAACCCCGCCCCGCCGCCGCCCGCCAGCGGCAGCCGCCCCGCCGCACCGCCCGCGGGGCTGCCGCCTTCCTGCGCTGCCTCCCGGCCCGCTTCCCGCTTCCCCCCGCTCCCCCGGCCCCCGGCGAGCCCATCCCGGCGGTGGCGGAGCGGGAGGAAGCGGGATCAGCAACCCCCAGCGCCTTCCCGCACCCCCGGTGGTGCCCCGGGACCCCCCGGTTTAACCGGTCAGGGAGGGTCAGGACCCCCCGAACTCGTGAGGGACCCCCGTTCTGCCCCCCCCTCGCCCTTATTTACCCCCTGTTCTCCCCGCTCCCGGAGCAAATCTGCAGGAATTTGGGAAACCCCAAAAGCTGTGGGGCTTCATGAAACCCCAAAAGCTGAGGGGCTGTGGGAAACCCCCGAATCTGCGGGAATTTGGGAAACACCAAAAGCTGCGGGGCTTTGGGAAGGCCCAAAATCTGCAAGAATTTGGCAAACCCCAAATGCTCTGGGTTTGTGCCGTGGCTGAGGGGTCACGGTGCCCACTGGGCTCAGTCCTGTTCCCGTGTCCCAAAAAATCCCTTTTAAGTGGGACCCCCCTCACGGAGCAGCCCCGAGCTCTGGCTCATTTCAAGCCCTGCCTGTCTGAGGCCTTGCTGGGAATGCAGCCCTGGTGTGAATCGCGCTGCTGCAGGCTTTAATCTTTTAATAATAATAATAATCTTTTAATCAGAAATTGGGAATTAGCTCCGCACAGGCTGATGGCTCAGAGTTGGGTTCCTGGCCTGGAAAAGCTCTGCTCCTTTCCCCCCCTTTCTCACCCATTCTGAGGGGTAAAAATGAGATTTTTTCTGTGTGGAGACTCTCAGGAAAACACGTCCGGTTTTTGCAGTTGAAAACCCGAGGGCAACCCAGCTGAGTTTGTGGGAATTCTTTGGGAGGAGAAGGGAACCATGCGTGGAATTTAATCCTCACTGTTGGCCTGAATCCTGCTCTGCCCTGAATTCACTGCAGGGAATCATCCCCAGAGGGAAGGGAAGGGAAGGGAAGGGAATGGAAAAGGGGAAAGGGAAGGGAAGGTTTGGGAAGGGAGGAAGGAAGGAAGGAAGGAAGGAAGGAAGGAAGGAAGGAAGGAAGGAAGGAAGGAAGGAAGGAAGGAAGGGATGGAAAAGATGGAAAAGATGGAAAAACGAAAAGGAAGAAAACAAAAAGAAGACAATAGATAGGAAAAAGGGAAAGAGCAGCCCTTGGAAGCGTTCCCGTTCTGGGCTGATCCATCCCGGCCCTTTCATCTCGGAGCATTCCAGGTGCTGTGCCACATGTCGGGAGCACCCAGGCTCCATCCTCCGCAGACATCAAAGGCTCCAGCAGAATTCATTCCTCTCAGGAGCCTTTTCCTCTCTCCCCAGGCACACGTGACCGCAGGAACAGCGATTCCGGGCTGAATTATGATTTTTGCTGTGTGGGAGGTGTTGTTTTTCTGGAGGAGTCCAAGCGGCAGCAAAGTGGAGCCCATTCCTCTGCAGGAAGGGTGCAGGTTGTGTCCCTGCAGAGGAATAAATGTTATTAAAGGGCTTTTTGAGTGTCATTGCAAAGGTTCGGGGCTCAGCTTCCTTCTGAGAGCAATAAACTGCACAACAACAGCCCCTTGTGCGATCTCCCTGAAAATAAGGGAGGCTGTAAAAACCCTGGGAGGAAATAAGTCATGATAATAATAACAATAATAATAAAAAAAAAAAAAATGTGTCCCTCCTTCTGCAGCTCGCTCTGAACGCATTAATTACATAATTACACTGAAAAAAAAAAAAAGAAAAAGAGTCACGACAGGAGGGTTTCAGCAGAACCCACACGCAGTGATGCAATTCCCAGGCTGGGAGCAGCCCTTGCTGGCTGCGCTGCTCTCCGCAGGGAAATCCAGGGAAAACTCGGGATCATTGCCGGGGCTCCGAGCCCCGGCATCGCCCCAGGCCGCTCCTCCACCTCCCCCCCCTGCCAGGATCCAAGCCCCGGGGAAAATCCCCATTTCCTCCAGTTCGGATGGAGCTGGAATTCTGCCCTCTGGCATTTGGGATTGGGGTTGTTTTGGTTTTGGTTTGGGGTTTTTTTGTTGTTTTATCCCCACCTAAACCCACATCTGGATGTGCCCAGGGTCATTTCCCATCCCACGGGATTTTTCACCCTTTTAGTGACGATTGATGCCGCACCAAGGGGAGAGGATGGGGACACAAACCCCCCCGTGCCACCCTCCCAGCTGTGCCCAGCTGTGCCTGCCCAACTCCCACCCCTGCAGCTGGAAAACTCCGAAAGGAGCCCGGAAATTTCCCTGTTGGCACTCTGGGAGAGGATCCCGAATGCCAGAATTGTGGGGATATCAGGGATGGCAGGGCGGGGAGCGCTGCTGAGCGCAGCCTCCCCTCCCCGAGGCTTTTCCAACCCTCTAAGCCGCTTTTCTGCAGCCCAGCCCACATTTTCCATCTCTTTTCCATCGATTTCATCCCCCGTGCGAGGTCCGCGGGGGATGCCAAGGAAATGCCAGGAGCGGCAGATCCGGGCTGGCAGCTCCGATCCCGCAGCTGGAATTGCATTTATTTCACCCTCCCCTCCTGCAATTCCCCCTGCTGGCTGCCCCAGCTCGGGGTAATTCGCGTTTTCCAGCTTGGGCTGGGATGTGAGAGCCTTTAAACAACCTCTGGGATTTTCCTTCTTAGGGCTTTGTGCGCAAAGTCCCTCTCTGGGCATGGCCTATATATTTAATCTTGATCCCTTAAAAAAAAAGATAAAAACCCCTCGCGTTCACACATGTTTTTAAATACAAACAGCTTAAAAGCTTTGAGTTCTGGTGGTGTGAGCCGGGTTATTCGTGCCCGTACCGGGGCTGGGGACACGAGGAGGGGACAGGGCAGGGGACAAACGCCGGTGGCCGTCCCCGCTCGTCCCTTTGATCCCAAACCCGTTTTATTGCATCCAGCCCGCTCCAAATCTGGGAGCGCCGCTGAAAAGCCTCGCGGCCCGCGGGGGAAGGGGCTCACAAAAGGCGCCGGGGCCGAGCGGGTTCGCGCGGCCGCCCCGGCCCCTCCCGGCGCTGTTCGCTCGCCCATTGTCGGGCCCAGCTGCGGCTCCCGGCTCTGCAGCGCTGTTTGCGCGGGGACGGGCTCTAATCCCCCGGGACTGCCCGGCCTTGATCCCGTCCATCACCCCGGGATGTGGCACAGGGAGCGCTGCGCCGCAAATGAAGACATTACGGGCTGGCAGCTCGCGAGCAGCTTTTCTTTTTTCTTTTTTTCTTTTTTTTTTCTTTTTTTTCCTTTTTTTTTCTTTTTGGCCGCCCATAATGGGGAACAAATTACAGCGCAGCCTCCCGCCCCGAGCATCCTCCCGTGGCCTCTTTTGTCCCCGCGGAGTTTCCAGCTCTAATCAGCTGAAATTAATTAGCAGGGGTCATGCGGCCGCCAAAATCCCCCTCCAAACAAGCCCAGGGCCAGGAAGGGGTTTGGGGAAATTGTGGGGGAAGTTTTTGTGTCCTGATCTCTGTCCCGCTCCCGTCCCAGCCCTGCTGAGCTCTGCTTCTCCAGTGCCAGCTGAAATCATTCCCAACAGCAGCAGAGCAGGGAAAATCCCCAGGGATGGCTCCAGCTCGGCCAGCTCCCAAAATCCCATCCCAAACACGGATATTTCCAAAGCTCTGCAGTCGAGGCTGGGTGTCATGGGCAAGAGGCTCTTCCATCTTTTATTTAGATCTGATATTGGTAAAAAAAAGTCATGGAGAGGGCTGTAAACATTGGGAATGGGCATTGGGGAGCCCCAAATCCCTGGAATTGTTTGGGAATCCATGGAAAATCCCCAGGGATGGCTCCAGCTCGGCCCGCTCTCAAAATCCCATCCCAAACCTGGATATTTCCAAAGCTCTGCAGTCAAGGCCGGGTCTCACGGGCCAGAGGCTCTTCCATCTTTTATTTAGATCTGATATTGGTAAAAAAAAGTCATGGAGGGGGCTGTAAACATCGGGAATGGTCCCCAAAACCCTGGAATTGTTTGGGAATCTGTGGATGCAGCTCAAGGATATCACAGGATGGTGATGGTTGGGCCTCGAGGCCTTTTCCAACCTTTAAGACTCCAGGATTCCCTGATTCCAGGGATCCATAGCCCTGCCCCAAGGTGTGCCAAGGGCCTCCCTCATTGCTGAGTTTCTCCCTGGATTCCTGGAGATCCCAGCTCCAAATTCCAGCAAACCCAGGAGCTCTGGGGCCTCCTCCAGCTGAGAGGGGAAATATTTCCAAGAAAATTCCTGTCTGCACCAATTAACTCCTCTTCATCCCACCCGCTCCTTTTGAGGGCTGGGAAGGAATCTCGCCCCATTAGAAATGGAGATTTTGGGGGTTTTTTTCCTCTTTTTCACAAGGAAGCAAATGGGCTTTAATTTCTTTTCTCCCCTCCTTTCCTCCTTCTCCGCCCTTGGAAACTCTCCTAAAAGGAAATTGCGGCGGCGCAGACAAAACCCCTTTTTGGGAGGTTTTGCCCCGGTTTTGTGTCTCTCGGAGCTGAGAGCTGAGGAGGAGCCGGCGCACAGAATAGCCCAGCTGATTGAGACAGATGTTCCCTTCTTCTGCAAGTGCCAGAAACTCTGCCCAGGCGCGGATCTGCTGACTTTCCCTTCCCTGGAAAACATCTTGAAAAGGCGGCGGGGATGAAAAGAGGGATCGGAGCCCGCATTTTGCACAGCCCAGGGTCCCTTTCGGGGGGTCCTGTTCCTCTGGGAACACAGAGAAGGGGCTGAGCCTCGGCCCTGGTGTGCAGGAGCAGAAAATAGAGTCACTGACAGCGCCAGGGCACAAAATCTCCTGCCACGCCTGGCACTGATATTGTTCTTGATTATCTGAGGGGTTCCAGCCCAGCACAATCCCAGCTGCTCCCGAGGCAGAGCTGAAAATCTCCCCTGGGATGTTCTGGTGGGGTTTTAAGAAGGGTTTTTGGTTGGCACTCTATAAAATGTCCCCATGAGGTGGGGTGATGGTGGCACCGTCCCTTTTGTGCCTGGCACGGCTGCCCAAGGGATTCATTCATGATGGCTCATTCCTCCTTGGGTGGGAGCTGCTGCTTCCAGAGCTTGGAAAAGCCCAAATGTAGCTGGGAGCGGGGCAGTGGTGGCTCCTAAGGGACACAGCAGCATGGAAAACTCACAGAAATCCTTTTATCCCTCAGGTTTCCCTGCAGAGCAGGTAAAGCCCACCCTGCTCTGCCATCCCCAGTCCCCCAGCCCCTTCCCTGCTCTGCCATCTCCAGTCCCCCAGCCCCTTCCCTGCTCTGCCATCCCCAGTCCCCCAGCCCCTTCCCTGCTCTGCCATCTCCAGTCCCCCAGCCCCTTCCCTCTGAACTCCCTCCATCCCTGTCCCCATACCTGGGCAAAAGCCACCTCTATTTGCTTTGCTTTGAGCAGATTTGTCATTTTGCCATCTGCAGGCGAGCGTGCTCCCCCACAATGGGGTTTGTTTGACTTCCCTGCTAAAAGGGTCCCTGGTTTTGGTTTTTTTGGGGTTTTTTTTGGTTTTTTTGGTTTTTTTTCCAGGCCCTGTCCAGGGCTTTCCCCGCCTCATTCCTTTCACTGGGGCTGTTGATGAGCTCGGCCTAATCAGATTAACTCAACCCAGACACAGCAGTGGCAGTTTATTCTCTTTTAAAAGGACTCCACAGCTTCCTCCAAACTTTTTGTAAACTCTTCATCTCCGGCTCAGCTCCTTTGTCAGCTCGACCCGATGGGGCCTTTGAGAGCCGGGCAGTGAGGAGCTGTTAGAATGGGTCACTAATCCAGAAGAGGGGAGAAATTCCTTTAAAGCCGCGCACTGAGGCATCGGGAGCACCCTCGGGAACAGGGATGGAGCCGGCGCATTCCATTCCAGGCCCGAAATGGAATTTTTGGGGAAACTTTTGGGGAGAGCCCAGCTTGTTTGCGCACCTGGATGCGTCCCTGGGGGCTGGGACACACTTTGGGCTCTGTCCTTTGCCCCCTCCCATCAAACAACCCTCGGGAGGAGCAAGGAGAACAAAGCAACAGCTCCAGGGGTTTGGAATTTGGGGTCTTCATTATGTTCTTCTTCTGGCAGGCACCAGGAAAAATCTGTGTGGGGCCTTCACAGAGCAGAATTCCTGATCCAATCCAGAATTCCTGATCCAATCCAGAATCCAAGCTGGGACCTTCATAGAGCAGAATTCCTGATCCAATCCAGAATTCCTGATCCAATCCAGAATTCCTGATCCAATCCAGCATCCCAACTGGGACCTTCACACACCAGAATTCCTGATCCAATGCAGAATCCCTTTTGGGACTTTCATTCCTGATCCACATCCAGAATCCCAGAATTACCAAGGCTGGAAAACCTCCCAAGGCCACGGAGTCCAAACTGGGCCCGGTTTGTCCCCACCTTGTCCCCAGCCCCAGGCAGGCGTTCCTTGGGCACCTCCAGGGATGGGGACTCCACACCTCCTTGGATGGCACATTCCGAACTCTCAGGGCCTTTCCAGGAGGAAATTCCTTCTGATGTCCAAGAGGAATTCCTCTCATCCCATCACTAGAACGAGGGTGGGGGCTCCTTGCTGGGATGTGTTTGGAGATGGATCCTGGAACAGCCTGGGGTAGTGGGACATGGAATGGGACGTGGAATGGGAAGAGCTTTAAGGTCCCTTCCAACCCAAATCATCCCATTCCCTCAGTTCCCCCTTCCTCCACAGTCATTCCTCCTTGTAAGGAAAAATCAAAATTATTAAAGTTCTTTCTCTTTGCATCATTCCACAATGGATCCAGGTGGGGCATAGCTGTCCATACAGCTCAGAACAAGACCTGAAAAGACATCTGACTGGATGCCTCTAAAGAGAGAAGAGAGTCTGATGCCTGTCTGAGCTCCCGAGTCAAAAGTTCTGTGGCCTGGGTGCCAGGCCAAGGAATGCAGAGATCACAGATGCTAACAACAATGCCAGGGTTTCTGACAGCCCCCTCAAAGGCCTAAGGTAAAAGACATGACATACCCAAACACACATAATGCACAACAGACAAATGACACGAGACACACCGGGGCTGCTCTGCCCTGCTGCACACCTCAGCACTGTGATCAAAAGTGAGACTTTGCTTTTATGGGGCCTAACGGGCCACTTCATGAACACTCCCCACCTCCAAATTGCACTTAAAACCCCCTCCCAGTAATTCCCAAACCAGCACTCTGCTTTCATCCCCTCTGTGGGTCATAGCCCTCTACTTATCTCTCAGACATCTGGGGATGCTGGTCCCTCTCAGGTGCAAAGAAAGGCCACCTCGTCAGCTGGGAAGGTCCTACTGGCACTGGGCTGGTGTCTCTGAGACAGCTGTATTAGAGAAAACCAAACATCAGTGCCTGATCTTGGCACCGCATCGGCCAAAACCCCACCACTCTGCTACTCTCTGAGCTCCCAAGAAGGCCCGGCACCTCCTAACCCTGACCCTCTGCCATGGATGCAAGGCATCTGCACCTGAAAGAAAGTTAGAACATATGTCAAACACCACCAGGATAACTCACAAGCTGCAAACACCTTATGCCAACCTAGGAATAGCATCTAGAGCCCAAGTACAGCCCACATTACTAATTTCAACTCCCCATGGTTTGTCCTATTGCAGCAGGCCATGCAGCAGGGCATAGCAGCTCCGGCACCAATGTGTGGAGACACCCGTGACACAGAACGTGACAAACAGGGGGACATGAAACACGACACGTCATGCTTGTGGTGAGGGCCTCGAGGGAAGAAGGCAAAAGGGACCCCAAAGACACACTAGGTAACACGGCACACTGGACAACATGACACAGACCAGAGCTGTTCTGCACTGCCCGCCTGAAAGCTGCCATCAAAAGAAGAGCCTCTCCCTTTAGCTGTCCTAAGAGGCCCTTGCAGAAGATTGCTTTTCCCGCTGCTATTTTTTACATCTGTCCCAACAACTCCCAACCCGCTACTCTCCCATCTCCAGGCCGTGGCCCCCGACTTATCTTTTGGATGATCGATGATGTGGATCCACGTAGCACCTGAAATGAGTCTGCCTCGGAGGGCCCCGTGATCGCCTATAAGCCTCTCGGTCAGCTGCAATAAAGAAAACCAAAACCAAAGTGTGAGTCCAGAGTTATGTGGGCCAAATCCCAGCAAGGCAGCTACTTGCCCTCTCCTGAGTGTGCCTGGCTCCTTCAGCCTCCAGCTTCATCCTGATTCTAAGGCTGTGGCCTTTATTAGGAGTGGCACCTGGGTTAGAGAAAGGCAAAGTTAAATGACATTCCTGTGAGTGCAGTGGATGACCTTGTGGGCTGTAAGACATGTGAAAACCTTGCTAGGCTTCTAAGAAGCCTTGTGTGTGGGGGTCCTGAAATAAACAAATAAACACCCTCTCTCACCCTGCTGCCTGCAAACCCCGTCCCAAGAACTCCTAACTGGATACCTGCTCACCCTCCCTCTCCTACTCACAATCCTCAACTCCCCTGAAGCCTCAATCTCAAACATCATCTTTGACACTGGGCAGATCCCTCTTGTGATATGATGAATCTGCTGAAAAAAATGTGGTGCTTGACACAGCTTGGAATTTCAGGGAGTTGCACTCCTCAATTAAAAAAAAAAACAAAACAAAAAGAACCCCCAAAACCCAAAACCAATCCCAAAAACAAACAAACAAAAAAAAGCAAACAAAAAAACCCACAAAAACAACAACAAAAAAACCCCCAAAAACACCTAAATCCCCACAAAAAAAAACAAAAAACGCAGAAACGACCAAAAAATCCAAAAAACCAACTAAAACCAACCAAAAACCCCAAATAGAACACAAAAAAAACCAACAGTTGCGCTTTACGACACCTTTTTGCGACAGTCGTGCTTTACGGCACCTTTTACGACAGTCGTGCTTTACGGCACCTTTTACGACAGTCGCGCTTTACGGCAGTATTTACGACAGTCGCGCTTTACGACACCTTTTTGCGACAGTCGTGCTTTACGGCACCTTTTACGACAGTCGCGCTTTACGGCACCTTTTACGACAGTCGCGCTTTACGGCAGTATTTACGACAGTCGCGCTTTACGGCAGTATTTACGACAGTAGTGCTTTACGGCATCTTTTACGACAGTCGCGCTTTACGGCCGGTTTTACGACAGTCGCGCTTTACGGCAGTATTTACGACAGTCGGGCTTTACGGCAGTATTTACGACAGTCGCGCTTTACGACACCTTTTACGACAGTCGCGCTTTACGGCAGTATTTACGACAGCAGTGCTTTACGGCACCCTTTACGACAGTCGCGCTTTACGGCACCGTTTACGACAGTCGCGCTTTACTGCACCTTTTACGACAGTCGCGCTTTACGGCACCTTTTACGACAGTCGCGCTTTACGGCAGTATTTACGACAGTGTTTACGACAGTCGCGCTTTACGGCACCTTTTACGACAGTAGCGCTTTACGGCACCTTTTACGACAGTAGCGCTTTACGGCGCCTTTTGCGACAGTAGCGCTTTACGGCACCTTTTACGACAGTAGCGCTTTACGGCACCTTTTACGACAGTCGCGCTTTACGGCAGTATTTACGACAGTCGCGCTTTACGGCACCTTTTACGACAGTCGCGCTTTACGGCACCCTTTACGACAGTCGTGCTTTACGGCACCCTTTACGACAGTCGCGCTTTACGGCACCGTTTACGACAGTAGCGCTTTACGGCACCTTTTACGACAGTAGTGCTTTACGGCAGCTTTTACGACAGTCGCGCTTTACGGCAGTATTTACGACAGTCGCGCTTTACGGCACCTTTTACGACAGTCGCGCTTTACGGCACCCTTTACGACAGTCGTGCTTTACGGCACCCTTTACGACAGTCGCGCTTTACGGCACCTTTTACGACAGTCGCGCTTTACGGCACCGTTTACGACAGTAGCGCTTTACGGCACCTTTTACGACAGTCGCGATTTACGGCAGTATTTACGACAGTCGCGCTTTACGGCACCGTTTACGACAGTAGCGCTTTACGGCACCTTTTACGACAGTAGTGCTTTACGGCAGCTTTTACGACAGTCGCGCTTTACGGCAGTATTTACGACAGTCGCGCTTTACGACACCTTTTTGCGACAGTCGCGATTTACGGCACCTTTTACGACAGTCGCGCTTTACGGCACCTTTTACGACAGTCGCGCTTTACGGCAGTATTTACGACAGTCGCGCTTTACGGCATCTTTTACGACAGTCGCGCTTTACGGCCTGTTTTACGACAGTCGCGCTTTACGGCAGTATTTACGACAGTCGCGCTTTACGACACCTTTTACGACAGTCGCGCTTTACGGCAGTATTTACGACAGTAGCGCTTTACGGCACCTTTTACGACAGTAGTGCTTTACGGTACCTTTTACGACAGTCGCGCTTTACGGCAGTATTTACGACAGTCGCGCTTTCCAGCACCTTTTACGACAGTCGCGCTTTACGGCAGTATTTACGACAGTAGTGCTTTACGACACCTTTTACGACAGTCGCGCTTTACGACACCTTTTACGACAGTCGCGCTTTACGGCGCCTTTTACGACAGTCGCGCTTTACGGCAGCCTTTACGACAGTCGCGCTTTACGACAGCCTTTACGACAGGTTTTTCTCGCCCATCCGGGGGTTTTTCCTGGTTTTTTTCTTGCCAGTCTTGGGGGTTTTTTTCTGAGTTTTTTACTGGTTTTTTCTTGCCCATCTTGGGGTTTTTTTTCTTGCTTATCTTGGGGGTTTTTCTTTGAGTTTTTTTCGGCTGTTTTCTTGCTTTTCTTGGGGGTTTTTTCCTTTTTTTTTTTTTCCTGTTTATTTTCCTTGGGTTTTTTCTGGTCCATCTTGGTTTTTTTCTTTTGGGGAATTTTTCTTGCCCATCTTGGTTTTTTTTTCTGTGATGTTTCTGGGTTTCTTGTTGATTTTTTCTTGCCCATCTTGGGGTTTTTTCTGTGATTTTTCTTGGTTTCTTGTTGATTTTTTCTTGTCCATCTTGGGGTTTTTTTTCTGGGTTTTTCTTGCCCATCTTGGGGTTTTTTAGTTTTTTTTTCTGGGTTTGGTCTTCCCCATCTTGAGGTTTTGTTCTCGGATGGTTCTGGGTTTTTTCTTGATTTTTTCTTGCCCATTTTGAGGTTTTTTTCTGGGTTTTTGTGGGGGGTTTTTGTTGCCCATCTTGGGGTTTTTAGGGGTCTTTTCTAGCCTATCTTGGGGTATTTTTCTGGGTTTTTTTTCCCCCCAAGATTTCCCTTCCGTGGCTGCCGTGACTCTGTGATTGGCGCCTCGGGGCAGGCTCGTTGTGGCGAGCATTTCACGGCATTGGGGCAGTTCCACCTCTTTAGAGCAGATTAACGTTCTGACTTCATCCCGCTGCCATTGTCCCCGCGCCTTTGATAAACCCTGCCCCAGCCGGAACCCGGCACAGAAAACCCCACAAAGGGCACGACAACTCCCTGAAAAATCCCCCATTGTCTTGCCGGCAAAAAGATGCTCATTTTTCATGGTATCAGCTTTATATGAAAAATTCAATGGGATGGCAAAGAGAGTTGTCTGGGCTGGGAGGGATGAACAGGACACCCAGCCTGGGCCACCTCCACGTGGTGGTGACAGCACTGTCCCCTCCCTGGCTCGGGGGCTTGGATGGGGATAATGGCACTCTTGGCTTCTCCTGGAGATTTTGCTCTCCAGGCTTGGAACCTGAATGCCCCAAATGTCCTTGGAGAAGGGAAAATGTTCATTTTTGTTCCTGTTTCTCTTCCTGAAGAAGTGAGGAGTGAAAGCTGTTGGAAAATAAAATGGGAACAAGTGAGTGAAGGGTTTGGGTTTGGATTTTGGGTTGTTCTTAAACTGAGCTTAACGTGGCTGGTGGCTCCAAGGGACGTTGTGGAGGGTGGGAGGAAGGAAAATGGGCACATCCAGAGAGAAGTGGCCAAAACCCTGGCTCAGTTTAACCCGTGAGGTCCCAAAAATCTGCCCATGGAGCAGTGACAACAACCCAGCACCCCCGCACCGTGTCCCCGGCAGGGTTGGTGATTGTAATTCCCGTGAAAATGGAATTACTCCCACTGTGGAGGGGATTTTCCAGCATGGAAAACTCAAGCAGCCCCTCTGGAGGACCCCAGGACCATTCAGCCAGCTCGAGGGGACACGGAATTCTCAATTTTCTCAATTTTCCAGGCTCTTCCCAAGTGTCCCAGCAGCTCCCTGGTCAGTCCTGGGCTGGGATGTGACCCTGGATCCACAGCCTGGTTCTTACCCCTGGGTTTGAACAACTGGAAACCTTTTGTTAAAAAAAAAATTAAAAATTAAAAATAAGAAAACAGGGAAGGAAAGGAAATTGGGGCTTGGGAAAGCCGGGATTTGTCCCTCATTATATGCTAATTGGGATTTTAACGAGGATTGCCCAGTGCCGAGCAGGTGGCCGGTGACAATCGGTGACAACGTGGCTGCGGCCGGGGAGGGAGCAGTGACATCAGGAGAGGCCGGGGATGCTCTGGGCTCCTCCCGGCCCGGCTCTGCCTGCCCGTCTGGCTCCCCATGAATAATTAATCCATTAACGAGACACCTCCGAGCTGCACACGGCAAACGGGAGCTGGGCAAAAAACGGGAGCTGGGATGGGGCCGGAGTTCGGGGGAACGTTTGGGGATTAAACACCAGAAGTGGGGTCAGAATGGATATTTGGGATGGGGATATTTGGAAGCCATGGCCATGGAGACAATCGTGGAGCTGGGAGGGAAATGCAGGAGGAGATGGGAGGGAAATGCAGCAGGAAATGGGAGGGAAATGCAGCAGGGGCTGGACTGGAAATGCAGCAGGAAATAGGAAATACAGCAGATGTATGGGAAATGCAGCAGGAAATGGGAAATGCATGAGGAACTGGAAGGGAAATGCGGAACCAGCACATGGGGAACAGAAGGAACCTCTCCTCCAGGCCCTTCCATCCCCTCCGAGCTCCCCGCAGGCTCCTCCCGGCCCAGGGCCGCCCAGCACGGAACGAATCCCGGCTCGGGCACGGAACGAATCCTGGCTCGGGCACAGAACAAATCCCGGCTCGGGCACCGAGCTCCGGCCGAGCTCCAGCACAGACCCCGGGCCCTCCCGGGATGCTCCCAGCCTCTGGAGCCGGCAGCGATCTGAGCCCCTGGAGAGGCCGCTCCGGGATGGAGAGGGCATCGGGATCTGGGAATTCCCGGCCGGAATTCGGAGCTGCGAACAGAGGCCGCAGGCTGTGTGAAATCCTCCATCCTCCCCGGCACATCAACACCCCCTCGCCGGGTCCCCGCTGCCTGGCAGGGGGAGAGAGGCTTTAATGAAAAATTTAAAGGCCGGCGTCTTAAAATAAATTCCAATCCCAGCTGAAATTTCACAGCGGCTGTTAAATGTCTCCGTCTCTCGCTCCAGGACTTGGAACAGGGGAGAGGAACAATTGCTGCCCTTGCAAGGGGGTGGAAATGGGCCGTGCTGGGCTGGGCTGGGGGACCCGGAGCCGGCTGGGCCGGAGGGCTGGGGGTGATGGATGTAATTAAAAGCCCTGGGGAGGCAGAAAGGGAGGAGGGAGAGACGGGAGAACAATAAATGGACGCCGCTTATCTGGCGGCTAGGAGCTGATCTTCCTGGACATGGAACATATGGGATTTTCAATAATGGATAAACACTTCCAGGGGGACCTGCAAATGTGGGCTTTTAACGAGCTGTGCCTGAATCGCACCCCCGAATTCACCTTTTGCCTGCTGCCCCAGCAGTGCCCAGCTCCTGGCACGGCTGCCACAGACCCCGAGGGCTCCAGAGGGAAAATGAAATTCCCCCGAGATGGATTTGGGCCAGGCCAGCAGGGCCAGCTCCCCTCCTGTGCTGGGGGGTTTCATTCCCCTGGAATTTCCAAAGCCTCCCCAGGACAGAGGCTGTGGCAGCCCAGAGCTCCGGACTGTGCCTCTTTCCAGGCGATCCCTCTGGAAAATGGATGGGATTGGGAAATGGGGTTGGGAAATGGGACTGGAAAATGGGATTATCCCCCCAGCAGGGCACGGGTTTTGCCGAGCCCAAATCGGGAGGGAATGTCCTGGAAATTGTCCTGGCAGATGTCCTGGCACGGCCCTTCCTGGGCACAGGGTGGGCACAGGGTGGGTTTGGGCACCTCCATCCCCAGCCCTGGCAGCTCTGGAGGAAAATCCACATTTTAATCATCTGGAGCAAGCAGCAGAATGGGGAGGCAGCAGTGCCCAGCTCATCTGCAGAGGGTTAAAGAAAATCCACGTTGGAGCTCAGCTTTGAGCTGGCACAAATCCCCTGGAGCCCCCACGCTCCCTTTTCATGCCCTGATCCCTCCCTGTGTGCATGTGCCTGGCATTGTTGGGCATTCGTGCCTCTCCTCCATCCCCTGGTGCCCACCAGGGCTCGCTCTGGGCTGAGTTGGGTGCTTGGGTCGGTTTTTGTGGGCTCAGCCTCATGTTTGTGGGGTCAGCCTTGTGCCTGACAGCCCCTGGGGAAGGAAAAATGAGCTGGAGTTCATCCGGGTTTTATCTGCTGGGTTTAAATCTGGAGAGCTCCTGAGCTGAGCTAGAAAAACTCTGGAGCTCATCCCATGAGGGTTTAAAGCTGGAAAGGTCCTGAGCTGGGCTTGGGGAACTCTGGAGCTGATTCCACGTGGATTTAAATTGAAGAGCTTCCAAACAGGGCTTGGGGAGCTCTGGAGCTCATCCCATGAGGGTTTAAAGCTGGAGAACTCCTGAGCTGAGCTTGGAGAACTCTGGAGTTTATTCCATGTGGATTTAAAGACAGAAAGCTCCCGAATTGAGCCTGGGGAACTGTGGAGCTCACGCCATGAGGATTTAGAGCTGGAGAGGTCCCAAACTGATATTGGGGACCCCTGGAGCTCATCCCACGAGGATTTAAACGGGAGATCTCCCAAGCAGGGCCTGGGGACCCCTGTAGCTGATCAAACCCCCCATGCCCGGCCCCTCTGTCCCCCAGGATCCCCCATCCCCACCTGGGAGCCCGGGGCCGCTTGGAGCGACCCCAAAGGTGCCCGTGGGGTTGGGGGCACCGCCCTTTGAGGCAGCCTGTGAGGGGCCATGGGCGGCCCCTGCCCATCTGTCAGCCCCGGGCACCGCGCTGGCACCGGCGCTGGGAAAGAGGCGCTGAGGAGCCTTAATCCGCTCGGCTCCGCAATAATTACAGCCCGGTGACAGAGGCACTGACTGGAAATTGATGAATGTAATTAAAATCCCAGGGGGAGAGAGCGCGGAGATGGGGAGGGAGGGAGGAGAGCGCTGAGGAGCCGGGGGAGGTGTGGGGAGGGAAACCTGGGCTGGTTTAATTAATGAAAAACAACAGAAAACCAACTTATTTTTGAGAAATTCTTTGATAAATAGGAACTCATTGTTGATAAATTCTTATATTTTATTCTCTTAAAAAATTAAAAAATCACGGCCTGAAGGACAAACAGACCCAGCAGCTCTGAGCTGATGCGGGAAGCCAGGATTGCTCCAGCCCTTCCCTCCACAGAATCTGGGGTGCACAAGGAAGGGGCTGCAAACCCATGATCCTGATCTTTGGGGTGCCTCAGGCTCCAGGGCAGCCCTGGCTGGGATCATTCCGAGCTCTCCCACAAATCCCAGAGGATCCCATGGAAATTCTGTGAGTCCTTGGCAGGGCAGAGCTCGGATTGCACTGCCCAGGCCTGGTTGTTCTCACTCTTCTTCCCTCTTTAAAATCCCCCTTTTTTACCCTTTTAAGGACCTTTCCCTTCCTGTGTAGCCCCTCTGCAGAGGTGGGGTGAGATTTTTGTGGCTTTGCTGTGGATGAGGCTGGTGATGAACAGGTTTTTCCTGGAGAGAGGCATCTCCAGGGGAAATCATCATGGAATACCCGGGAATGGGGCTGCTCTCCCGGCCCTGGAGCTGGGGTGGAATTCCGAGGGGGATAAAGGAGCTGGCACGGAGCGCTGCTGTGTCCCAAGCACCTCGTTTCAGTGCCAGGGGGGTCTGGGTTCCATAGGGAAGGAGGGAAAGGACGGGGAAGGGTTTGTGCCCTCACCTCCAGGAGAACTTTGCCGCCCCATGGATCGGGGCGGGGATCAGCTGCCCCCCGCCCCCGTGCCCCTCCAGAGGGAGATGCTGTCCCCATCCCCCGCGCTGGGGACGGACGGGAAATGCGAGGAATGCTCAGATTTGGCTCATTAGCCCGAGCTCCCGCTGGCCCCGGTTTAAAACAACCGGCAGGGGCTTCCCTTGATCGGTGATGGATGCGGGCAGGGCAGACACCGAGCCCGGGGCCGGGCGGCCTCCCCTGCCCTGGGACTGGCACCGAGGGAGCTCCGGGCATCGGGGCTGGCATTGCCGGGGCCAGCTCGGACCGTCCCGGCTGGTCCTGCTCGGGTCCCCTTTCCCTTTGCCCGGGGCTCTGGGATGGGAGGGGAGAGGCTGTGCAGAGACAGGAGCACCCGAGGGGGCAGGGAGGGCACTGGGAACTTGTTTGGGCGCCCCAAAGATTTGGGAAAGCAGTGGGATCTTTCTGAGCACCCCAAGATCAGAGAGGACACGGAGCTGGCGTTCCACGAGAGCCCCGGCGCTCGTTGTTCAGCGCCCCGGCCCTTCAGTTGGTTTCGTTGGATTCCCTGTGATGCTTTTGTTGCGGCGCGCACGGGGAGCCGCTCCGTGCTCCCCCTCTCTCAAAGCGGGGCTGCCCCGCTTTGATCTCCGAGCGCCTCCTGCCCCTGCCCGGGCGCTGCCACCGCGGCACGGCGTGCCCTGCATGCCCTGCATGCCCTGGGCATCTCCCTGCACCCCTGCATGCCCTGCATCCCCTGCATTTCTGTGGCTCTGTGCCCCCAGATATCCGGAATTTCTGCGTTTCCCTCTCCGTGCCAGCCCTTGCTGGAGCTCAGCCAGCCCTGGATGAACTCCCCCGCTCCCAGCGGGGCTGTGCGGGAGCCGCGGGAGCTCCGGAGGTGTCGCGGGGCTGCCGCGCCCTCCCTCGGTGCCCAATGTCCCCCGGGGACACGCGCGGGTGGCAGCGGCAGCGGCTGCCGGGGCGATGCGGGCCGGGGTCCGTCAGCGTCCATCGGGGAACGGCTCCGGGACCGATCTCGTTCCAGCGGGGTCGGGATCCGCCCCACAGCGGGGCTGCCGGGGCGCCGGGGCAGCGATAACGGCGCTTATCAGCTCCGGCAGCCGCTGAGGCAGCGCCGGCATCGCCCTCCGGCCCGGCCGGGGCTGCTGGGCGGGATCCGAGCCCATTCCCGCTGATCCAGCCCCCGGGAACCCCCGATTCTCCGGGAACCCCCAAATTCCCCCCAAAAACCCCGATTCCCTGGGAATTCCTCCATTCCCCATGAACCCCTCTATTCCCCTCACCGGGAACCCCCCTATTCACCCGGAACCCCCTGGAACATCTCAGTTCCCCGGGACCTCCCGATTCCCAGGGAATTTCTCCTTTCTGCCGCCCCTCCCATTCCCACGGGAGCACTGGCAGCCGGTCCAGTTGAACCCCGTTATTCCCATTGCTTTCCAATTGCTGGGAATGACCCGGGAGAGGGAGCTGGGAGGGCTCAGCGAGGCTGGGAATGCTCTGGGAGGGCTCAGGTGTCTGATTTCCCTGCAATGTTTCAATATTTACTGTCCCCACCTGGCACTGCTGGATGGGGTCAGGATGCTGCTTTCCCAGGGCCTGCAGTTCCCAAATTTCAGCTCCAGTTCCCAAATTTCAGCTCCAGTTCCCATTTAAGCTGTGACCCACGGTGCTTTGGAGCTGCAGCAGGCCTGGAAAAGGCAGAGGTTTTGGTTTTATTGCAGAGCACAAACTCGGCTCCGTTTTCTTCCTGCTCATCTTTCAACCCTCCTCAGGTTCTCCTTCCCCAGCGAGCTTTGCTGCCAGCCTCCCCTTGCAATCCATCACCATTCCCGAGTTTAGCAATGGGATGTGAGACAGATCCAGGCAGGAAAACCCCTGGAACAGAAGAACATTCTCAGTGTCTCTGCAGCTGGGGAGCAGAGAGGGTGGAAATTTCCCAGCACGAGAAAGAAAGAAAAAAACAAAAAAAGAAAGAAATTTCAAATTCCCTGCTATAAAACCCAGTGGGAAAAGCAGAAAGCAGCAGCACACAGGGTGGTGAGAGGGGCTGGGGACTCGGAGCAGCTCATTCATGCCAGGGGATCCCAGCCAGCACCTGCACATCGTTCATCTTCCTTTATTGTCCTTTTAATGCAGAGCCCGACACCCCCTTTGCGTGGAGACATTTTCCAGGCCTTGCTGAGGCTTGGGAACGCTGCTGGCCCTGTCTCCTGGCCAGACAAACAGGCCAGGAGAGGGATTTGGGGGCAGGGAGGGGATTGAAGTGTTTTCCCCATCAGAACCTCCCTTGGGTTGTGCCTTTGTGATCCAAACCCAGATTTTCTGGAATTGCACCTTGGCACTGCCCAGCCCCGAGGAACCACTGGAGTTTGGGTCTGAAAATCAGGATTTTCTCCCACTTGCAGGGTATTTTTGTCCTCACAGCCTTCACCCTGAGCTGGGAGAGGCAGTGCTGGTCCCCAGATCCCCTTCCCAGTGGGGCCCTGCTGGGATCCAGCGCCCAGCACAGGGGCAGAGCCCCATGGAGTGGAGGACTGGCTCGTCCCCGAGGCTGGGAGGGCTGGGAATGGGGATAATCTTGTCCCCAGCCCTGGGAGGGGGCAGCAGGTGTGCTGTGACACGTTTGGGGCTAATCCCTTGTCCTTATTTTCTCCTCAGCGTGGGAAAGCAAATCGCTGCTTTTAATCCCATTTTTGCAGCTCCTGCTCCAGGGGGGAGCAGCCCCAGGTGAGGAGGGGGCTCGGAGTGAACCCACAGGTGGGATTGGGGCACACAGGGGATGGTGACAACGCTGGGGACATGGGGTGACACGGCAGGGAAGGGAAGGAACAGCCCCAGGGGCTCCTCCGGGATGGGATGGGAATGGGAATGGGTTGGAAATGGATGGGAATGGATGAGAGGAATGGATAGAATGGGAATGGATGGGATTTAAGGCCCTTCCACCCCAAACCACTGCATGACTCCACGATATGGACTGTGGTGTGGATTTTCTCTCACCTGTGCGTGCCGAACCTGAATTTTAGCACCGACAGAGGCTCCTGCACCTCTCACCCCTCCCTGACCTCGATCCCAGCAGAGCCTGGATCCCCAAAATTGCCAGAACAGGGAGGGAATAAAAGGGGAGAGGAGAAAAAAGGGGAGGGGAGATAAAAGGAGAGAAGATAAAAACGGGGAGCTGCCCTTTGCCCAGCTCTGCCCTCCCGTGTCCTTGTCCCCGGTGACCCCAGAGCCTCCCCCTCCCCATCCCCGTGCCCGGGACTCCTCTCCTCCCTCCGCAGCTCCCCCCGCAGCCGCGATTTGCAGCTCCAGACGCGTCCTGCGGCCACACGCGCAGCCAGTGATCACTGTGAGTCTGCCACCAGCCTGGCTGGCTCCGGGCACGGGCGGTGCCACCGCTGTCACCCCCCCGGGGCCGGGCTGGCCCTGCCCCACCCCCGGGAGGCTCCCGGGCCGCGGGGATTGGGGAGCAGCGGGCATTGGGGAGCAGCGGGGATTGGGGAGCAGCGGGCATTGGGGAGGGAGCAGCGGGGATTGGGGAGCAGCGGGCATTGGGGAGCAGCGGGCATTGGGGAGGGAGCAGCGGGCATTGGGGAGCAGCGGGGATTGAGGAGCAGCGGGCATTGGGGAGCAGCGGGGATTGAGGAGCAGCGGGCATTGGGGAGCAGCGGGCATTGGGGAGCAGCGGGCATTGAGGAGCAGCGGGCATTGGGGAGGGAGCAGCGGGCATTGGGGAGCAGCGGGCATTGGGGAGCAGCGGGGATTGAGGAGCAGCGGGCATTGGGGAGCAGCGGGCATTGGGGAGGGAGCAGCGGGGATTGGGGAGCAGCGGGCATTGGGGAGCAGCGGGGATTGAGGAGCAGCGGGCATTGGGGAGCAGCGGGCATTGGGGAGGGAGCAGCGGGCATTGGGGAGCAGCGGGCATTGGGGAGCAGCGGGGATTGAGGAGCAGCGGGCATTGGGGAGCAGCGGGCATTGGGGAGGGAGCAGCGGGCATTGGGGAGCAGCGGGCATTGGGGAGCAGCGGGGATTGAGGAGCAGCGGGCATTGAGGAGCAGCGGGCATTGGGGAGCAGCGGGCATTGGGGAGCAGCGGGGATTGAGGAGCAGCGGGCATTGAGGAGCAGCGGGCATTGGGGAGGGAGCAGCGGGCATTGGGGAGCAGCGGGCATTGGGGAGCAGCGGGCATTGGGGAGGGAGCACATTGGGGAGCAGCGGGCATTGAGGAGCAGCGGGCATTGGGGAGCAGCGGGCATTGGGGAGCAGCGGGGATTGAGGAGCAGCGGGCATTGGGGAGCAGCGGGCATTGGGGAGCAGCGGGGATTGAGGAGCAGCGGGCATTGGGGAGCAGCGGGCATTGAGGAGCAGCGGGCATTGGGGAGGGAGCAGCGGGGATTGGGGAGCAGCGGGCATTGGGGAGGGAGCAGCGGGGATTGGGGAGCAGCGGGCATTGGGGAGCAGCGGGCATTGGGGAGCAGCGGGGATTGAGGAGCAGCGGGCATTGGGGAGGGAGCACCGGGGATTGAGGAGCAGCGGGCATTGGGGAGGGAGCAGCGGGGACTGGGGAGGGAGCAGCGGGCATTGGGGAGCAGCGGGCATTGAGGAGCAGCGGGCATTGAGGAGCAGCGGGCATTGGGGAGGGAGCAGCGGGGATTGAGGAGCAGCGGGCATTGGGGAGCAGCGGGCATTGGGGAGGGAGCAGCGGGCATTGGGGAGCAGCGGGCATTGGGGAGCAGCGGGCATTGGGGAGGGAGCAGCGGGGACTGGGGAGGGAGCAGCGGGGATTGGGGAGCAGCGGGCATTGGGGAGCAGCGGGGATTGAGGAGCAGCGGGCATTGGGGAGCAGCGGGCATTGGGGAGGGAGCAGCGGGCATTGGGGAGCAGCGGGCATTGGGGAGGGAGCAGCGGGGACTGGGGAGGGAGCAGCGGGGATTGAGGAGCAGCGGCGCTCCTGCAGCCCCACACGGGCTGGAACGTGACTGCGCAGGGTGGGTGGGATGGGAGCGGCACGACCCGGAGCCGGCGGAGCGTGGGCAGCATCCCGGGGATGATTAATGCGGGGGGAGGCGGAGAGAGCCCCAGCCCGAGGGAGGGATGGCAGAGACGGCGACAGCGACAGCGAGGACCCGCCCGCAGTCACGGCCAGAGCTCCCCCCTCGGGAGATGACAAACCGGGTTCGCCACCTGCTCCCACCTCTGCTGACTCACACATGGGGTACCTGCGCTCCCACGCCGAGATTTGCCGGGGTTTGTTTATTGGGGGACCGTAACGCACAGGAGAAAATGGAAAATCTCCTGTCGCAGCCGAGGGGGCTCTGGCTCCCGCCGGGCGGGATTCCCGGTGGGCTCATTCCCGGTGGGCTCTGCAGCCGCCCCCTCCCCAGCGCGGCTGCGTTTGGAACAGAGGAACATCGGCGGCTCCTGAGGGTCCCATCCCGGCCGGCTGAGGGGGAGCAGCGCGGGCAGGGACGGAGCTGTCCCCGAGCCATCCCCGAGCCGTCCCCGAGCCGTCCCCGAGCCGCGGCCGGGCTGCGAGTGCCCCCGCGCGGTGCCGGGACTGGGATGGAGCCGGGAAAGGGGCGGAGGTGGGAGGGATGCAAAGAAGCAAGGATGGATGGATGGATGGATGGATGGATGGATGGATGGATGGATGGAGATGGGATTTTGGAGGTGTTTTCCAGCCTTCCCTCCTCCAGGCTGTTCCAGCCAGAATTCCCAGTGGGGATCCCAGAAGCTCCTGCAGGGCAGGGGGAGCTGGGAATGCCCCATTGCCCCTTCCCTGCGGGCAAACCCAGCAGTTCCACCCAACCAGCAGGGACAGAGGGAATTCTGCAGGGAAGGGGCTGCGGTGCCTCCACCCCCGGGACTGGATTGAACCCGATCCTCATTAGCCTGAAACCCATTTCAATTCAGCCAGGCCGGGCTCCTCCTTTGTCTTTCCTTTAATTGGTCGTTCCGCTGCTAAATGGGCAGCTTGAGCACGGCCAAGGCCCTGAGAAAAGGGGTTGGGAAGTGCAGGAATAACAGAATTCCTGATAAATAAGGGGAATTAAAAGGCTCTTCCTCTTTGTGGCCACCCCTGATTCCCGGTGCTCACCCCCCATCCATTTCTCCCCCTCTGTGGGGTTTCATGGGCCCTGTCCCCATTCCTGTCCCCATTCCCAATCCCCATTCCCAATCCCAATCCTCATTCCCCATTCCCCATTCCCAATCCCCATCCCCTGCCCCTTGTCCTTCCTCTCCTCCCTTTGGCCTTTGTGCCCGCCCTGTAAATTCCTCCCTAAAAGGAGAATATTGGCAATTCTCTGTTCTTTATCTCATCCTCTGCTCCCTGGGATTTCTCTCCTTCACCCTCTCGTGTTATTTTTTAATTCAGGATTTTTAATTTAGGATTTTTCCACCTCATTTTTCCCCCCTTGTGCTCTTCACCTCCATTTTCCCTGCGCCTTTTTTTCCTCAAAAAAATCCTTTCCTGTCACCCCCTGTGTCCCTTCCAGTGACCCTTTGGAGGCCACCACGGGCCCAGCAAAACTCCTCAGTCTCAGAAGGGGAATGCGTGAAGCAACTGGGGACCCAAACATCAATTAATTAATTAATTAATTGGGCTCTCACGAACAAATTAATTGGCCGACACCAATAAATTAATTCTGCGCCCATGCATAAATTAATTGGGTGGCCATGCACGGAACAGCTGTGATGTAATTGGGCATTCATGCATTAATTAATTGGGCGCGCGTGCATGACGTCATTGGGCGCTCATGCACATGTTAATTGGGCAGCCATGCATAAATTAATTGGGCGCCCAGGTGTGATGCCAAGGTGGTCCTAAGGAGTGCGGCCTAATTAAGCAATCAGACATGAATTAATTACTGGGGCTCATCAGGTGCCATGCCTGGGCTAATTGGGCCCCCGTACATAAATTAGCGGGGGTGGAGCTTTGGAGTACAGGGGGGTGTGGGGGTGGGAAGGGCCCAAATCCCACAGGGAATGGCCCGGCTGGAGCTGCTGGAGCTGTGGTTCCCTCCCAGGAGGGGTTTGGGATACCCCAAATTCCCTTTTTGGGGTTTGGGCAGCAGGAATTCCCAAGCATTCCCTTCTCCAGGCGCGTTCCTGAGCTGTCCGTGATGGAGAGGTCAGGGCTCAGCTGCAAATTTGGGAATCTTCATTAATCAATCCATAATTCTCATTTCAGGGGTCATCCGCAGCCTCTGGAGCCTCCCCTGTTTTCAGGAATCTGAGAAAATCCCGCCCAGGCCTTCAAACCAACTCAGCGGCACTTGGGGAGGGAAAAGCTCAGTAAATTACACTTAATTAGCATTTAATTAATGCATTTGATGGCTTCCTGTGTTTCCATGCAGCGCCCTGGATCTGCCTGCAGGAGAGGCTCCAGAAATTGTGGAGGTGGAAATTGGGAACATTTCTGTGTCTTCCAGGGGGTTGGGTCCCTTTTCCACCTTTGCTATGGGCTGGGAATCCCGGGATGGTGGTGGCTGTCCCGCAAATAAATTATGAATAAAATTATGATATAATTTATAAAATAACTTATTAAAAATTCTTATAAATTTATAAAATAATTTATAAACAAAATTAATATAAAATTTATAACATAATTTATAAAAAATTATAAATACAGTTTATAAAAATTATAAATAAAATTTATAAAAGAATTTATAAATAAAAATCGGATAGAATTTATAACATAATTTATAAATAAAATTTTTATAAAATTTATTTTTAAAATATAAACAAAAAATTTAAAATAGAATTTATAAAATAATTTCTAAATAAAATTCTTGTAAAATCTATTAAATAATTTACAAATAAAATTCGTAAAAAATTTTAAAATTAAATCCTGATAGAATTTAAAAAACATTCCCGTGGGAGGTCGGCATTGCACCCCAGCCCCTCCATCCTCTCTCTCCAAACAGCTCACGACCGCCGCTCTTATTTATTTTTTTTTCCCCCCTTTTCCATATGGTGCCCAGCCCGCCTCGGGCCGGTCCCGGCTGCAGCCAGCTGGGAGCGGAGGGGGAGCAGAGGGGGAACAGAGGGGGAACGGAGGGAACAGAGCGGGAGCAGGCCCCGGGCCCGGCAGAGGCGCAGCGGGACGGGAGAGGGCTGCGGGGCCGCGAGCGTCTCCCTGGAAACCGCAGCGTGGGAGCCGCGGAGAGCGCGGGCCTGGCCCGGCCCCGGCCTCAGGCCCGGCCCCTGCCTCAGGGCCTGCCTCAGGGCCCGCCCCGGCCTCAGGCCCTGCCTCAGGGCCTGCCCCTGCCTCAGGGCCTGCCCCGGCCTCAGGCCCTGCCTCAGGCCCGGCCCCGGCCTCAGGGCCTGCCCCTGCCTCGCGCCCTGTCCCGGCCTCCTTCCCTCCCCTGCTCTGGAATTCCTCCCTCATCACCGTCCCTGCCCTGTCCCTATCCCTGCCTCCGCTGCCCTGGAATTCCTCCCTCATCCCTGTCCTGTCCCTGTCCCTGTATCCGGCTGTTTTGGAATTCCTCCCTCACCTCTGTCCCCTGTCCCTGTATCCGGCTGTTTTGGAATTCCCGCCTCGCCTCCCGCCCCAGAGCGCGGCCTTTTGTGGGTTTCTGGCTCAGCAAAGCTCGGGTTTAACTCAGCTGGAACTTGTGGGGGAGCCGAGGGGGAGAGAGGGACGGAGGTCATGGGAAGGGGAACCTCGGCAAAAGCAGAGTGGGTAAAAGGCTTTGCATCCCATTTCCTCCTCCTTGGTTCTTCCAAAAAAACCCCAACCAACCAAAAAAAAAAACCAACCAAAAAAAAACAAACACCCCACCCAACCCCTCCAAGAAGTGGGAATTCCTCTGAAGGAAGGGCATCCAGGCTTTTCCCCAGTAATGGAAGCACCCCTGGAGCTCCATGCAGCCCCATCCTTTCCCTGCTCCCTTTTTATCCTTCCCTCCTCTCTATTTTTCTCCTTTTTTTTTCTTTTTTTTCTTTTTTTTTCTTTTTTTTTCTTTTTTTTTTTCTTTTCTTTTCTTTTTTTTTTTTAGTTATTCGAGAAATTAATTTTAAAACCCGGAATCACTTCTCCCTTCTGGCGGGATTAATCCCCTCACCATTCAGAGCAGGAAACAGAGGAGGGGTTTTATTTTAATTTTCTTTTTTTTATTTTTTTAATTCCAGCTCGGAGAGCCCCCGGCTCTGAATGACCCCTGAATGAGGAGCCTCTCAATTAAAAGTTTCCCACTGACGCCGCCTCAATGCGAGCGCGCTGAGGAATTCTCCGCGCCTCAATGGCCCCGGCCCTCGGCGAGTGTTGAGGGGCCGGTGGATTTCCCACAATGTTTGTACACCTTCCTTTGTGGGGATTTTTCCCTCCGCTGAACCAGAAACCTTTAACACATCCGCTCCCGGCGTGCCGCTCGTTGGGGACAGCGGGGACAGCGGTGCCACCGCCTCGGGGTGATCGCGCCGAGCTGGGAATTCCATGGGAAAATTGAATTTTCGGGAGCGAGAGGAGCTCTGCGCCACCCCAGGGCGAACCCCTGGGTCGGGGAAGGGTTTTGGTGGCGCTTTGTGGCGCTTTGGTGGCACTTTGTCACGCTTTGGTGGCATTTCGGTGGCCCCAGGGAAAGCAGAGCCTCCCCTTCCGTTCCCGCCGCACAAAGGGGGCTCAATTCGGGGACAAAAAGCCCCCGGGACATTTCAGCACGGCCGAGGGCCCGGCTGACAGCGCTGATTGTCGCGGCCTCATTAACCATGCTAATTAGCGGGCTGCTGGGGGTGGGCCCTGCATAATTTATTCGGTTTAATCTCATTAAAGGCGGGTGAAAAGCGGGACGGGGAGTGCGGGGAGCCACGGGAGGAGCTGCTCCCGCTCCGTGGGACGCGTCCCGGTGCTCCAGGGGGGACAGGAGGGGTGGAGGAGGGAGCTGAGGATGCTCGGGGGTTATTCCCATCATAGGTGGGAAATTCAGGAGTTATTCCCATCCCAGGAGGGAAATAAAGGAGTTTTTCCCATCCTAGGAGGGGAATCCAGAGGTTATCCCCATCCTAGGAGGGAAATCATGCAGTTATTCCCATTCTGGGGGGAAAACCAGGGGTTATTCCCATCCTGGAGGGAAATACAGAGGTTATTCCCATGCTAGGGCTGAAATCCAGGGGTTATTCCCATCCTAGGAGGGAAATCATGGAGCCATTCCCATCCAGCCCAGTCTGAGGCTGCAAACCAGGGTTATAACCCCTGGATTTCCCCTCTGGGATGGGAATAACCCCTGGATTTCCCTCCTAGGATGGGAATAACCCTGGATTTCTCCTCCAGGATGGGAATAACCCTGAATTTCCCTCCTAGGACGGGAATAACCCTGAATTTCCCCCCAGACAAGCCCCTGCTCCCCACAGGCTGAGTGAGGGGTACAGGGTGTGTGCCCTGGATGAAATTTGGAGTTTAATCTGTTCCCAGAAAAATCCCAGGAAATTCAGGCACAAATCAGGGTCAGAGCAAAGCAAGGTAAGGGAGTCCTATTTAATTTTTGTTTCATCTTTTCCTTGCTCTGAGAACCTTCCCTCTATTCCGCAGGGGCATCACTCCACGAGCTCAGCACCGGCCTTGGCAGCTGGAGTGTGAAGTGGAAACGAAAAAGCTTCTCCCAAGGGCTCTGGGGAGAGAATTTCCTGCAGAAATCCCTGGAGAAAGGCAGGGAATGAAGGGCAGGAGCAGCAGCTGCTGCCTGACACCCCCGAGGTGTCTCTGCGGTGGGTGGGAGATCTCTAAGATCCATTCCAACACGAATTTCCCCATAATTTTATTATTTTCTCTATTTTTTGTGCACACTGTTTTTCACCTGCCCTCCTTTGGGGAACGTGGGAACTGAATTTTCCCATGATTTTATGATTTTCTCTATTTTTTTGGTTTTTTGGGTTTTTTTGTGCACTGCTTTACACCTGCCCTCCTGTGGGGAACGTGGGAACTGAATTTCCCCATGATTTTATGATTTTCTCTATAATTTTTTTTTTGTGCACACTGTTTTTCACCTGCCCTCCTTTGGGGAACGTGGGAACTGAATTTTCCCATGATGTTATGATTTTCTCTATATTTTTTCTTTTTTTTTTTTTTTGTGCACTGCTTTTCACCTGCCCTCCTTTGGGGAATGTGGGACCTTTGGGGAATGTGGGACCTTTCCCAGCCGGAATTTGTGCTCCCTCTCGGGGATGAGGAGCGGTCTCAGGACCGCCCAGCGCTCCCTGAATTTGCCTCCAGGGCCGTGCTGGGGGCTGGCAAAGCCACATCCTGTGGAGCAGAATTAGCAGGAAATCGGGAGCACGTTCCCGCACGCTGCTGGGCTCACCAGGCTGCTCCTTTGGGGATGATCAGCCGCCTCTCCCCTCCCTAACCCCGTGCTGATCCCGCTGTGGGCCCCACGGATGCGGGGGAATCTGGGAATCGGCTGGTTTGGAGATGGGGAAGGAGGAATCTCAGTCTGGCGTGCGGGGGCAGAGCCAGACCAGCTCCGTTCCCATCCTGAGCCAGGCTGGGATAACCGGGGGGGCTCCAGGGGGATTTTGGAACCTCTCCTGGTGCTAAAAGGAGGCTTCAAACCAGAGGGAGCCCCTTTTTCCATGGGCTGGGGGAGACAGGATGTGGGGAAGGGGTTTGAACTAAAAGAGGAGAGGTTTAGGTCGGTTTTGGGAAGGAATTCTTCCCTGGGAGGGAGGGGAGGCCTGGCACAGGAGATTCCATAGATTCCCCATCCCTGGAGGTTCAAGGAGTGTTCAAGGTCCCTTCCGACCCTTTGCCCACACACAGCTGGGTGAAGGAGTCAAACAGGAGCTGGGGATGGGAGCCAGGCACAATTCCAGGCTGGGATCCCTCCCCAGCAGCTCCTGGGGCTGTGGCCCTGCTCAGGGAGTCCAACAGAAGCCCTGGCAGAGCTCTGCAGGCCTGGGGAGCATCCATGTGGAATTCCCTGCTCCATGAGCTCTCCAGGCACTCCTGCCCTCCCTGGGGAGCATCCATGTGGAATTCCCTGCTCCATGAGCTCCGCAGATGGCTGCAGCACGTGCAGGGGGCGATTCCAAAGGCAGGGGACACAAATGGAGAGAGAAATGAATTGAATTGAATGCATGCCCGTGTTGGAAAAGCTTTAATCGGCCCTCCCTCCGCCAGGCTTTGATGCTTCCCTCGGCCTTTGGAGTTTTGAGGGATGGGGTTTGGAGCGTCCCAGGGAGGTTTTGTGGAATTGGAAATCCCGGATCCTGCTGTGGGGGGAGTTGGGAAGGATGGGGAAAACCCTGGAGTCTCCATCTCAAGGCGCTGTGGCACCCTCAGGGGTGTGCAGGTGAGACAGGGACCCACAGGGATCAATCCAACCCCTGTCAATGGCTGACATGTGGGGGAACACGGGCTGCTGCAGCTCCGGGGAACAATCCCGCTTTTTGTGGGAACACACACCCACAGCTGGAGCCAGGGGTTGCTGCAGCTCCGGGAAGGCTCCCGGGATCGGGAACAATCCCGCTTTTTGTGGGAACACACGGCTGACATCCGGGGGCCAGGGGCTGCTCCAGCTCTGGGAACAATTCCGCTTTTTGTGGGAACACACGGCTGGCAGCTGCGGGAACGGGAAACAGGAAACTTCCCGGCAACGGCGTGGCCCTGGGACATGGGAATGGCACGGGAATGTCGTGAGAATGCCACTGGGAATGCCACAGGGATGCCATTGGGAATGGCACTGAAAATGCCATGGAAATGCCATTGGGAGCACCACTGGGAATGCCACTGGGAATGCCGCGGAGCTCGGGAATTCCAAGCCCAGGGGCCCGCTGGACGGGCCGGGCTCCGTGCGGAGGATGGGGTCCCTCAGCAGGAATGGGGCGGGGGGCTCCCCGTTGGTGTCACCGCCCCGTCGGTGTCGCCTCCCGGTCCGTCCCCGCGGCTCCCCCGGGCCGCTCGTGCCCTCTGCCGGTCCCTGCCCGGATGGAGCCCCGCGGATCTGCGGCTGTGAAATCCCCGCAGCAGCCTGGGAGAGCTCGGGAGGGCAGGGATGGTCCATCCCTATCCGGGCTGGGTTGGGATGCAGGGATGCAGCAGCCTGGGAGAGCGGAGTGACAGAACCCCGGGATGGTTGGGATGGAAGGCACCTTCAATCCCACCCCATTCCCTGGGCAGGGACACCTCCCACCAGCCCGGGGTGCTCCAAGCCCCGTCCTCGGACACTCCCAGGGATGGGACATTTCTGGGCAGCCCCCTCCTGTGTCCCACCGCCCTCACAGGGCAGGATTTCCTTTCCCTGCTGTCCCCGTGCTGTCCCCACCCGCCTCTCTGCTGCTCCACAGCTTTACCCCAGTTTTCCTGCCCTTTTCCTGGAGCTGCAGCGCAGTTTCCATCCACGAGAGGCCACTTTCCTCTCGCGTTTGCTGCTGCGGCGCCAGGAAAGGCTGGAAGAGGAACCTGGCTGTTTCTCCCGGTTCCTGGGGATGTTTCTCCCAGTTCGTGGCTTTTTGGGATTTCCTGCCCAGCTCCTTCCCAACTTTTCCTCACTTCTTCTCGCCAGGAAGAGAGGAATTGGTAAGAAGCTTCTCTGGAGTTTTTCCTTGGGCCCTGCTGAGATGGGCTCTGGGGTCCCTCCCGCGATTCTGTGGATCCTGCAGGGCAGCAGAGGGAGGCTGGGCTGCTCTCACCCTCCTGGTTCCTCCTCCCCTCCTCTCCCCGTGCCAGCACCTTCCTCTCTCACCCCCAATCCCCCATTTCCCTCCGCACTGCGGGACCCATTGATTTTCCAGTCACTGGGAGCGACACCCGCTCCCATGCCGGCTGTCCCCACTTGATGGGATTTCATCCACTCAGCCCTGCTGCTGCCAGGGGCTCCAGCCAGCCCTTCCATTAAATCTCCTGTGCTGATCTCTAATTGAGCGTTCCCTGCCTGCTGCTCATCCAGCCTTGGGCGCCTTCCAGGGCTGCAGGGAGGGAAGGGAAGGGAAGGGAAGGATGGAGGTGGCACTGGCAGGAGGACCCGGCCTCAGTGGGGTGAGGAATCAGGTGGGAACTTTCCCTCTGCTGCTGCCTCTCCTGGGGGACGGATGGAGGTGTTTGCTCCTGGATGTGGCACGGGGAAATCCACCTGGATGGGATTGAAATGGAAATCCTCCTGGCTGGAGGAGGGGAGTGAAGGGGAAGGTCCTGAGGAAAACGGGATCAGGTGACAGTCCCTGATGGCACCGGACAGGTTTCCCACAAATGCTGTGGCTGCCCCTGGATGTCCCCAGGGCAGGGCAGGCTGCAGCACCCTGGGACAGGGGGAGGTGTCCCTGGAAGGCAGGGCTGGAATGGGACGATCCTGAAGCTCTTCCACAGCCCAAACCATTCCCAGATTCCATGGAAACGAGGGAGGGGTTGCTTCATGATTCCATGGAAACGAGGGAGGGGTTTCACCTGCAGAGTGCTCTGCCCACCCTGCTCTGGGGGCTCTTCCCTCAGGCCCCTCGGGCACGTCAGGCTTGGTCCCCTCTGATCCCAAACCAGCCCAGCCCTGGGATTGGGCCCATCCTGGAGCATCTCCCGGGCTCTGGCAGAACTTTGGGAGAAGGGGAAGGGGCAGAGGTGCTGCTCCCACCCCCCTGCCCAGCTCCTGCTCTGGGCTGGGGGCCTGGACCCGCCAAACTGGGACAAAACCAGTGCAGGAAGGATGAGCCCAGCTTTAGCTGGTTTCTCACTGGGGTAGAGCAGGATATCCGAGGAGGTGAGGGTTCCAGCACCAGCCAGCCTGGTTTGGCCACGTTTGCCATAAAAAGCAGAAATTTAATGAATATTTGTGCCCTGCCAGCCTTTCCCAGGCCCAGCATCCTGCAGGAGCCGCCTGCCCCTTCCCGTGGAGATTCCCGGGGCACTCCTGGTCTCCAGCAGGGCTCGATTGACTCAATTACAGAGCCAGAGGAGAGAGGGAGCTGCTCGCAGCAAATCCTGCCCGACTGGACTGGGAGCCGGCCCTGGGCAAGGCTCTGGTCCCAGGCTGAGCTTTGATTTGAGCAGCTTTCCTTCCCTTTCATCAAAGCCTCTGCATTCCACTCCTGCCTTTTCCATTTCGGGGTATTCTCCTTTGTTTGGTTCCCGTGGAGGGGATGGGATCCAAAGCTCCGCAGGGCAGGATCGTGTTCCCGATCCCAGCCCGGTTTGGGGTGGAGGGGGCTTTGAAGATCACCCCATTGCCATGGCAGGGACACCCAGCACCCCGGGGTGCTCCAGCCTGGCCGTGGGCATTCCCAGCGATGGGGCAGCCACAGCTTATCAGGAAATCTGCTCCACCCTCACCTACAGCTCCTGGAATGGGGGAAAGCAGCCATGAGCATTGTGCGGAGTGGGAGCCGGGCTGCAATCAGCTCCTGCAGCCCCAGAGCCTCCCTGCTGACCGGGTGCCACGGTGCCAGGTGCCAGGGCACTGCCAGGGTGCCCCCAGCCCCACGGGATCAGCCGTGCCACTGTCACTGCCCGAACCCCCCCTGTGCCAGGGTGCCAGGGCACTGCCAGGGTGCCCCCAGCCCCGGGGCCGGCCGTGCCACCGTCGCTGCCCGCAGGGCACACGGGCGGGGCTGCGGCCCCGCTCTCCAGCCGGGATTATGTGTCTGGACAAGCCCTCGGCAGCTGTTTGCAGCTCTTGCCTAACAAAGAGCACTTTGATGGCTCCGGGGAAGGAGCAGCAGCGGGTTTGCAGCTGAGCCAAGAGCGGAGGGGCTCAGGAACGCTCCCAAAGGGGGTGTGGGCACTCGGGGGGCACCCAGGGGCTCTGTGCCCCTGGCACTGCCCTCCCTGCCCGCCCCAAAACGCCCCCAAGCTTGGCTGGACGCTGCACCGGCCCCACTCGTGCTGCCTAAGCCAAGCCCAGCCAGCCTGGGGCTGAAAATTGGGGTTTTCCTGGTGGGCTCAGCTTGTCCCCTCTCCCCCTGCTCGTCCTTTTCTCCCCCACGGAGAGCTGCTCTGGAGTGCCTGAGTCAGAGCGGCGCTGATGGATGAGGCTGCAGCTCCCGGAGAGCACTTTGGATAATTGGGAGGCCGTGCCAGGATGCGCTGCCCTGGCGGCTCCCGGGCACTGACACAGGAGCCGGAGCCTCCTTGGCTCCCCTCCCGCTCCCTGCAGCAAACGCGCTGGCCTTGGAGGGACCCCGGTGGGTTCAGCTTAGATAAAGGCTTGGGGCAGCTCTGGGTCCTGCCAGAGCCCAGGGAGCTGCCCTTGGCTTCCCTTGTCCCCCACAGCCCAGCAAAGGAGATCTGGGGGGGGAAGGATCGGAGAATCATGGAAGGGGTTGGGTTGGAAGGGCCCTTTAAGGTCAGCCAGCCCCACTGCCCTGCGCTGAGATTTCCCCTGGATTTTCCCTTCCTCTCCTGCTGCTTCTTGTTGGGGTTCTAAAATCCAGATTCAGGGCTTTGCAGGGGATCCAAGAGGCAGATCCAGGGAAAGGAGCAGGCTGCTCTCCATCCATCCATGGATCCATGGATCCTCCTATCCATCTCTCCATGGATCCTTCTATGGATCCATCCCTCCATCCATCCATCCCTCCATCCATCTATCCATCCATCCATCCATCCATCCATCCATGGATCCTTCTATCCATCTCTCCATGGATCCTTCTATGGATCCATCCATCCATCCATCCATCATCCATCCATCCATTCCTTGGCTCTCCCTGAGGCTGTTCCCTCTTTTCCTGCCCAGCCCTGCTCCCTGCCAGGCCAGCAGGTGCCGCGCACCCCCAGCTCCCTTTTCCTGCTCCCCTGAGCTGGGCTGAGCCAGGAGTGAGGCAGGGAGTGATTCCCGGGGGTTTGGGTGTTTCAGCCTCTCTGGGGCCGCATCCCGGCGTTGTCCCGGTTCCAAACTGGGCCAAGGCGGGAGGGGAGCGCTCGGTGCCGCGGGCAGGAAGAGGTTAAACCCGCTGCCCGCTCCGCTCGGTGTGTGTGTGTGCGGAATGACGAATGCAGAGCCGAGCTCCGGGCACATTCACATCCCAGCAGCGCTGCCTCCTCTCAGCGTGGCCCCGCAGGATGAAATATTCCCCGGTCATCCCCTCTGTGTGACTCACTAACTGATTCCGGAGAGGAGAAAGCTTTTCAAACCTCACACTTTCAATGTCTTTTTTATTCTTTTCCCCCCCCACCCTTCTCTCTCTTTTATTTTTTTTTTATTTTTCTTTTGCCCACACAGCAGCTGCAGGAAGGGTTTGGGATAAAATTCCACACAAAGCCTCCATCTCCTGGAGAGCCCAGCCAATAAATCCTGCCTGGAGGATGCGATGGGCTCGGGGCAGTGTGAAAGCACGGTTTGGGTCCCTCTGTGCCCAGCCCCGGGCACTCCAGCCCTGCTGGGAGAGGCTCCAGCAGCTCCCCCGGGTTGCCAAGGGCCCTCGGAGGGACGGGGAAAATCTTGGCTCCTTCAATCCTCCAAAAACACAAGAGGGAGAAAGGGAAAAGCTGGATCCCTGCATGCTCTGAATGTTAATCTTTGCTCTTTCAGGTCGCTCTGCTTCCCAGCACCATCCGTGTTTTCCATCAGGGAAAGCCCTGGAAGCTTTGTGGGATGGGGCAGCGGCAGCCCTGGGCACCCAGGGACCCCTGGCATCCCCCCAGAGCACAGGGAACGTCACTGGAGGGAGCTGGGGCTGCCCTGGATGTGGGATTTCCCTGATTCCTGTGGGTTACAATTCACAGCAGAAGGAAATAAGTGGGGTTTGCCAGGAGGAGCTGTGGGTTCACCCCTGGAATTGTCCAAGGAGCAGCCTGGGATGGTGGGAGGTGTCCCTGGAACGCAGGGGGAGGGATGGGATCAGATTTAGGTCCCTTCCCACCCAAACCATTCCAGGATTCCCCATTTCCCCCAGACAGGGCCGGGTTCTCACTCCTGGGGATAAATCTGAGCCAAATTTGACGTTCCAGAGGTGGTGACATCCCCCAGATGTCCTTGGCACGGCGTGGCCAGCTGGGAAATCCAAACAGCTGGGGACACACTGGGACAAGGCGGGGAATCCTGGAATTTAAAGCAGGAAAGGTTTTTTGTGTTTGACTCCAGATATTCCCAATCTCTGCATCCACAGCTCCCACATCAAATCCTGGGAATTCTGGGGTGGGATGACAGGAGAGACTGGGGATGTCCAGTTCCAGCTGGACAAAATTCCCAATGCTCAGAAAATGGGCTCAGAAATTCTCTGGAATTTAGACCAGGAAAGGTTTTTGGTGTTTGATTCCAAATATTCTTCATCTCTGCATCCACAGCTCCCACACTGAATCCAGTGGGTGGGATGAGAGGAGTGATGTCCGAATCCCTGGACAGAATTCCCTTACACTGGACACAGGAATCCCTCTGGAATTCAAACCAGGAAAGGATTTTTGTGTTCCACTCCAACATTCCTCTGCCCCCCAATTCCTGCTGACATCCCGAGGCTCTCCCCCACCCCCTGATCCTGCCAGGGCTGAATTTCCCCTCGCTGGCAGTGCAGAAATGCTGCGGCTGCACTTTCCCTGCCCAGCTAATCCCATTTGTCTCCTGGCTGCTCCCAAAACGCCTTTTAAGGGTTCCCAGCAATGCAGCAGAGAAATCCATTTGCAGGCACGAGGCAGCCAGGAGGGGAATTTTGATTTCCCACTTATTAGAGGATGACAAGGTGAGGGAGCCGGGGGAAGATTGATCGCCCAGAGAAGCATTTCCACTCTCCCCAATTAATCCTGGCGTGGCTCTAATCAATCCAGGGGCGGGAGGAAGCAGGTGGGAACGCTTCCCTGCCGTGGGGGGATGGATGGAGACGCTTTCTCCTGGATGCAGCGCAGGGAAATCCACTTAGGTTGGGATTTCTGGGAGGGAAATAATGGATATCGGGGGCCAGGGCTCTGTGTTCCCCGCAGGGAGAGCAGATTGAGGCCATCAATCCACATTAGGGCGGCTCTGTGGGCAGAGAGAATTCCAGCAGGAGGAATTCCAGCAGCCCCCCGGGCCTTCCTGAGGATGGGGTTTGATGCTGGGGGATCCTTTGCCCTCAAGTTCACACTGGGTTTTCCTTCTGCTCCTCTCCCTTTTTCCCTTTTGATTGTGGTTCAAAGAACCTCTCCCTTTTTCCCTTTTGATTTTGGCTCCTTGTGGTTCACTGGGTGCTTTTGCCCCTGAGCTGGGGTTGAGTTAAACCCTAATGGATGTTCAGGACTGCTAATCCCAGCCCTAAAACACCTGCAGGGGTGTGGGGGGCTCTGATCCCCAGGATTTGGGGCTAAAATCCCAGAAATCCCAGCCCTAAAACACCTGTAGGGGTGTGGGGGGGCTCTGATCCCCAGGATTTGGGGCTAAAAATCCCAGAAATCCCAGTCTTGATCCCATTCCAGGCTGAATTCCTGCCACCCTCTCATTAGAGCTCAGAACCCGCCCTGCTTTGGGGTTTTCTCTTGGAGTCCCAGGAATTTGGGCACATTCAGCACAATTCCCTGCTTTTCTTGCCCATGGGGCAAAGACTGGATCCCAGGGGCTCCAGGAGATCAGCTGGGAATTTTTAACCCTCTTTTCACCCAGTTTTTAATCCAGTTCAAGGCTGCCGGCCGGATTTGGGGAGGAAAATGCAAAATTCTCGATTTTTTTCCTCCAGGATTTGAATTTAAACCAGGGAAGGTTTAAACTCCAGATATTCTTCATCTCTGCATCCATCCCACATCAAATCCTGGGAATTCTGAGGTGGGGTGAGAGGAGCAGCTGAGGATGTCCATTTCCATCTGGACAAAATTCCCAGTGACCTTTACACTGAACACAGGAATTCCTTGGGAATTTAGGGAGGAAAAAGCCAAATTCTTGATATTTTTTTCTCCAGGATGTGACAGCTCCCTGTGAGCTCCTTGATTTTTTTTGTGGAGGAAAGCCCAAATTTTCCTGTGAATTCCTTGATTTTTTTTGGGAAAAGCCCAAGTTTTCCTGTCCCCCAGCAGAGCGGAGGGACAGAGTGTCCCCTTTGGGGGTGAAGCTGCTGTGGGGTGAAACCCCCGAGTGTGGGGCTGCTCCCAGCCCTCAGCCCTGCTCTAATTAACAGATTTACTAATTTGGGTCTCATTATCCCGCAGCATCCCAGGGGCAGCTTGTTCCAGCTGCTCCTCAGTGACATCCAGAGGGTTTCTAACAGCACACAAAAGGAATTTGACAGTGGCAGGAAAGCACCGGCAGGGATTAAACTTGAAAGAGAAATAAGGGGGAAAAAAATCACATTAAATCATTTTAGAGGTTATGGAGATGGAGCAGGGATGGAAGCAGGGATGGAAGCTGGAAATGAGGGATGGGGACGCTGCTGTCACCTCTGGGGCTGGGTTTTCCTCACCAGGGCCTTTATTTGCTTTCCAGGCAAATATTTGGCTCCAAACCTTGAGGGGTTCCTGCCCGGACATGTGGGCAGTGCCAGGCCCTCCCTTCCCTTCTCTCTTCTCTCCTCCCCTTCCCTCCTCCGTTTATTCCCCACTCCCTCCAAAAACACCCTTGGAATTCCCACCCCAAATCAGGCAGCAGCGCGAGGAGCAAACCCTGCCCAATTCCTCATGGTTTTTCCGTGATATTTTCATTTTCCAGGGGCAGACTGAGCCACTCCCAAAGGCATTTCCAGAAGTTTTCCCGAGCCCCAGGTTCACAAGGGAGAGCTGGGACAAACCCCGGTGTTTTGTGTATTTTTGGGAGCTGCTGTTTGTTTGTTTTGGGCGCTGATTTGCCAAGGAATTCGGTTTTCCCACAGAAACATCCCAGGTTTTTTCTCCTGTTTCTCCTTTTATCAGCTTGAGGCTCAGCAATTCCCTGTGGGAACGTGCTGCTCCTGCACACTGGCCCTAAAAAAGGTGATTTTATTATTTTCCTGCCTTTTGGAAAATCCTTGTCCTTCTGAATGCCATGAAAACCCCACAAGCAGATTGAGATCCTCACATCTCACCTCCACCATAAAACCCCTCAAGGCCAAGCAATTCCACTCAAACCACACCAGATTGGGGCAAAAACATCAAAAAAAAAAGCTGTGAAATCCATTTTTCTCCTCACATCCCAGCTCTGAAAGCAGATGGAAGGGTGGGGCTAAAAGGAGACAAGTCAAACCCAGAAAATTGTCAAAATTCAGCAGAAATAATTCCTGCCCTTTTCCTCCCCTGCCAGGTTCTGGAGCAGGGAGTCCCAGCTGGTTCCTTCCACCTCAAGCTCAGCTTCTTCCTGGGATTTCCACTCCAGCAGTGCTCGAGGAATACAATAAAAATTAATTATTAAAACAGCAGGATAAAAAAAAATATCAGCTGCCAGGGCACTGAAATATTTTTAGCTGATTGTTGGAGTTTAGAACAACCACAGAAATGGAGTAATGGAGCTCCTCTGTCAGGAGTTGTGGGGCCTGGCCTTGGCTTTGAGGGATGGAGGCTTCCCAGTACCCCTCAGCCAAAATCCAGGAGTTTTGGGGACGTTTTTGGAGAGAAAGTGAGAATTTTCTTTAGGTCACTTCATCCTGGAACTTTTTTGGGGGAAGTTTTGAGTGGAAAGAGCTCTGGGATGTGAGGCCTGTGGGGCCTGGCCTTGGCTTTGAGGGATGGAGGCTTCCCAGTGCCCCTCAGCCAAAAAAAATCCAGAGTTTTAGGGGAAGTTTTGGGGTGAGAAAATTGAATTATGTGGATTTTCTTCAAGTCACTTCATCCTGGAACTTTTTGGGGAATTTTTGAGTGGAGAGAGCTCTGGGATGTGAAGTCTATGGGGCCTGGTCTTGGCTTTGAGGGATGGAGGCTTCCCAGTGCCCCTCAGTCAAAAAAAAATCCAGGGGTTTTAGGGAAGTTTTGGGGTGAGAAAATTGAATGATGTGGATTTTCTTCAGGTCACTTCATCCTGGAATTTTTTGGGGAAGTTTTGAGTGGAAAGAGCTTTGGGATGTGAGGCCTGAGGGGCTTGGCCTTGGCTTTGAGGGATGGAGGTCTCCCAGTGCCCCTCAGCCAAAATCCAGAGGTTTTGGGGAAGTTTTTTGAGAGAAAATAAGAACTTTCTTCAGGTTACTTCATCCTGCAGCTTTTTGGTGGTTTACAGCGTAGGGAAATCTGGTGGATTTGGAAATTATTTACTAAGAGGTTTCCTGCAGGCCTGAACAGGCTCTGGGCTATTTTTTTTTTGTGAGAATTATCTCCCTGAAGTCCTTTTTGATAAGGATTTTATCCCTGAGGTGATAAAACCCTGCCTGCTTTTGATCAGGCAGCCTTTCCTCAGTGCTGAGCTGGGAAATTCAGATTTTCAGGGGAGAAATGGAAGTTTTGAGTGGAAAGACAGCTGGGAGAAGCTGTGGGGTTACACTGTGGGAATGGGTTAAGATATTAAACATCCAAGGTGCTTTCCCTGCAAACCCTGCAGGATTTGGGATATTTCCAGGCAGATTTATGGGATCCCTGCTGCTCCATCCTCTTCAGGGACAAACTTTGGAACACTCAGCAAGATTAATTTATTTCTACATATTAAACAAATGAGAGAAAGGGAGGAAAAGGAATGTGGCACCCACAGGGACAAACAGCACAGAGCGCTCGGGATTTAGGGAATAAATTATTTGAGAATTTCGGGAAGGACAGGAGCACACAGGGGAGGATGCTTACGTGGTCTGAAATTTGTTCATCGCAGGAGGACAGGGGACACCTCGCTTGTCACATCCTCACTGGCAGGTGGTTAAACTTCACCCTGGGACCAGGAGCTCGCCTGGGCCACACCAGGAGATTTTTTAAGGCCATCAAGTGAAACAAGGAGATTTTTTTAGGGCCATCAAGTGAAACGAGGGGGTTTTTTAGGGCCATCAAGCGAAACGGTCTCGTAAAACGCCCCTGGGGGCCGGCTGATTTATGGAGGGCACAAACAACATCCCTCCCCCGGTGCCACTTAACTTTTCATTTTCTGTGTGCCCTAATTGCTGGGACAGGTGGGGAAATCGCCCTGCAGCCCCCGGGGAGCCGGGCCACGGGGTCAGGGGGCTTGGGACAGCCTGGGACGGGAAAGGGTGGGATGAGATCATTTTGAAGTTATTTCCCAGCCATTCCATGGCTCCACGGGCGGCTCACAGCTGGGGCACAGTGATGTCCCCCGTGCGGGTCACCCCTGGGCACAGGGATGGATCTGTGGGGTCCCAGCAAAGCAGGATCAGCCCTGCCTCAGTTTCCCTGTGGGGGAAACACGGGAGCATCTTTGGGGTGGAATTGGGGGTGGCAGGGAGGGAAATGCCGGGGTGTCACCCATCTCTGAGCATCTCGGGGGTGCAGGATGGAGCGGGGACAGCCCAGAACAGGGCTGGGGACAGCTGCCACACAGAGTGGGGGTGACAGGGAGGGACAAACCCCACTTTGGGCATCTCGGGGGTGCAGGATGGAGAGAGGACAGCCCGGAACAGGGCTGGGGACAGCTGCCACTCTCGGCGAGGGGTGGCGGGCCCGGCTGCGGTCCCTACACCTTTAAAAGTCTCCTCACGTTGCGGCGCTGATTATCCATTAACCGCGGCTCCCTTTCCTGGGGGCGGCGTTCGCACCGAGCGCTGCCAGCAGGGCGGGCGGGCGGCCGCGCTGCCTTCCTCCCTTCCTCCCTCCTCCCCTCTCCCCCCTAACCCCCGCTCCCTCCTTATCAGCAATTCAGATTGCATGCAAATCTGCGCGCTTTCTTCCAGGGCCACGGCAGCGAGCGCCGAGCGCCTTCCAGATCTCCTCCTCCTCCTCCTCCTCCTCCTCCTCCTCCTCCTCCTCCTCCTCCTGGGATTTTCCTCCTTCTCCCCTCCCCTCGCCGCCTCCCTTACCCTCCCTCCCTCCTCTTTCTTTCCTCCTTTTCACCTCCCTGGAACAAAAGTGGCCCTCTGGGCTGCGGCGCCAGCGCTGCCTGCGAGCGGGGCCGCTTTGTCTGCGGGGCCCGGGGCCCGGCGGGCGGCAGCGGCAGCGGGCGGCCATGGGTTCGCGGCTGGCACGGGCGCTGCTGGCGCTGCTGGCGCTGCTGGCACCGCTGGCGCTGCCCGCCCGGGCCGGCTGCCCCGAGCGGGAGCTGGAGCGCCGCGAGGAGGAGGCCAACGTGGTGCTGACGGGCACGGTGGAGGAGATCATGAACGTGGACCCGGTGCACCACACCTACTCGTGCAAGGTAGAACTTTCGCCCCGTGCGCGGTTCGGGCTGGGATCGGGGGTTTTTAAAGCTGTGGAGAGGTTCCGGCTGTTCTGTGTGGCCGGGGGGGTGCGGGGGGGATCTCCAGAGTTGCTTTTTATGGGCATTTCCCTCTTGGCTGTGGCGAGATGCGCAGCTGCCTCCCAACTTTCCGCGAGCCTCTGCTGTTGACTGGAGCAGCATCTCGAGTTCTGCTGCAGCCCGGGCTATTGTTTAACCACCAACCTGGCCTCGGGCTCCGGGGTTTTTATCTCCCCCCGAAGCGCAGAGAGTCCCGAGCAACCTGAAATCCCATCCGCCCGCTTGACAGAAAACGTGCCGGATGCCTTAACCCTTGCCGGGGCAGGAATCTCGCTTGCAAGGACACGCTCCTCCCTTGCCTTTCCCTCTTCTCCCCGTTCCCCTTTTCCTCCTCAAAACCTGATTTTGCTCGGTGCTGAGCGGGGCCGGGGGCGACGCTTTGGTGGCAGAGAAGAATTGGAACTTCCCCTTTGGGGAACTCTCCCTGCGGGGCTCTGGAGCATCCCCCGAGCATCCCCCAGCCCCTGCCCGCTGCCAGCGCCCCCCGACCCATCTGCAGCTCGCAGCCCCCCCGGCTCCGTCTGTTTGCGGAGTGTCTGGCACATCCTGGGTGCTCGGCCGAGCATTAATGAGCCGTGCCCGTGCTGGGGCACAGATGGATCGGATGTGGCCACCTGGGGCCGCAGCGAGGTGGCCTCGGGAGGCGGCCCAGTGGCGCTGGTGGCCAGGCAGAAACGCCAGGGTGAGAAATAAATGAATGCATTTTCTCGCAGCGAGGTGTGGGCCTGGCAGGAAAATCATCCTGCAGCAGCAGGGCAGGAGGCTGGGATGGGGGAAAGCTGGGATAAGGAAAACTGGGATAAGGAAAAGGTGGGATGGGGGAAAGCTGGGATAAGGAAAAGCCAGCACGGGAGAAGTTGGGATAAGGAAAAGGTGGGATGGGGGAGAAGTTGGGATAAGGAAAAGGTGAGATGGAGAAAAGCTGGGCTGAGAGAAGCCGCTCTGCCTTCGCAAGGTGCGATCCAGCCCCAGCTGGAGCAGCCAGCAGTGGGATGGGGCTGCCCGTGCTGCCTTTCTGGGAAGCACAATCTGAATTCCTCACACTGGGAGGGGAATCTCCTCCCTGCCTTTCCCTGAGCAGTGCCCGGGTGAGGTTTGTGCTGCCGGCTCTGGAGTTTGGGATTTTGTTCCTGCCCGTTCCTGGTCTCCAAAGAGCACAGAAGGGCCAGGACAGGCTCCTGAGAGATCACTCCAGCCTTGGAGTGGTGTGAAGGTGAAAGCAGGAAAGCTCCCATCCCATCCCGGTGTGGCAGTGCTGGGGCATTCGGGATTTTTCACAGGACAGCAGTTCCCTGTCCCCTTCCCTGCCCATCAGCCCTTCCTGTGTCGTTTTTAGTGGCACTCCGTGGTGTCTTTGCAGGGAAAAGCAGCTTTGGGCTGGGATTTGGGGTCCCAAGGAGCTGGGAGCAGATGAATCTGCTCCTGTCACTGCAGTGACTTGGGGATGTGCAGCTTTGCAGCAGCTCTTGGCTCGCTGCCCTCCTCACATCTTCCCAAGTCTTGGAACTGCGTGCATTTGCCGTGCCTGCAGTTTGTTTTGTTTATTTTGTTTTGGTTTGTTTTTAACCTAAATTCCAGCAGCAAGCTCGGGATTAAGCCTGACCCCTGGCTCCTGCTGTCCTTGCACTGCCCTCGGGGGAGCTGGGAGAAAATCCAGGATCCTGTGCTGAGGAAATTCCTGCCCCAATTCCTCCTGTCCTGCCCTCGGAGCCCCGCGCCGTTATCTCCTGTCAGCCTCTTCCTTATCTGCAGAGGAAAGGGAGCTCTCACACCCAAAATCCCGAGTTTTGCTGGAGCTCCCACACCCGAAAATCCCGAGTTTTGCTGGAGTTCCCACACCCCAAAATCCCGAGTTTTGCTGGAGTTCCCACACCCGAAAATCCCGAGTTTTGCTGGAGCTCCCACACCCGAAAATCCCGAGTTTTGTTGGAGCTCCCACACGCAAAAATCCCGAGTTTTGCTGGATCTGGGTGGTCCGGGCACGTGGGGATCCGTGAATTCCGTGCTCGGGGCATTGTTCTTCCCAAACCCTCCCAGCTGAGCGCTCCGATAGAGGCAGATAAGCCCCGGGAGGAGAAATATGAATTAATGTTAGATAAACAGCCCGAATTAGCTGCCAGCCGTGCCCGGGCTGCCAGGGGAGTGGAGGAGCAGCCTGACAGAATTCCCAAAAAGCGCTGCTGGGCCCTTTTCCCAAGGGGTTTGGCACTCCTGGGTGCAGTTTGTGACTTCTGCCCAAAGCTGCTGCTGCTGCTGGCATTGTCCCTTCCTGCCCCATGGAGTGCCTTTTTCTGGGCTGTCCCCATGGCTGGGAAGGCAGCTGCTATTTATAGGGTAAATCCAGGTTCTGTGAGTGCCCTGGGAAGTGTGGAAGAGGATGTGGATCCTGTCCGGGACAATGGAGCAAAGATTTTGGGGGGGTTTTGTGGGAATTGCTGGGGAAGGGGCAGGGAAAAGGCACAGGGAGAGAAAAAAGGGGAAGGGCTGGAAGCAGAGCTGAAACTGGCTTTTATCATCTCCCAAAATTTCATGGAAGCAGAGCTGATTCTGGCCTTTATCTCCCCAAATTCCCTGGTGACCCGTTTCGGTGCTTCCCATCCCGAGTGACAGCTCCTCCAGAGGGGACTTTGCTCCAACTTCCCACCTGGCTTTACACAGCCAATCCTGGCATTTCCCGCCGCCTTTTCCTGCCAGGAATGTTCTGTACAGGTGGTCCCCTTCCATATTACAGCACGCACCCCCCTGGCATGTTGGAAATCCCTTTTATTTTTGGGTTTTTACTTTTTCCCCCGCCTTTAAAACACCCCGCGCCTGGATAAAGTTGTGCCTCCGCGGAGCTTTAAAACCCCCTTAAACCCAGCGTTTTGTGCTCTCCCTGGGCAAACAGCGCTCCCCAGGGCAGGGTCCTCCTGCAAACACGTCCCAGCCCCATTTTCCCCGTCTCCCTTCCTTTCCTCGCTGCCGCCGGTGAGTCAGCGGTGACAAAGTCTTAATTGCGGCGCTGATGAATGGGACGATGCCCCGCAGGTGATTGCCGGGCTCCGCGCCTCGCACATCCATTCATTAGGCTGGGAGGAGGCCGCCGGACGCTGATGTTGCTGTGCCCGGCTCCGAGCGCCCCAGCACGCCAATTATCGCCAATCCCCATCTGCTGCGGAGCTGGGCGGAATTCAGCCTTTCCCCACCCAAAAACACAAAAACCCAGACCCCGAGCTGTGAAAATGCCCCGCTCGCCGGAGCCAGCCTCGGGCTGTGTTTTCTGCTGCTGGAGGAGGGGTGGGTTGGTTTCTTTTTCCCCTATTTTTCCTGCTTTGTCTGGCTGGGGTTTGCCCTGCTTTGCTGCTCACCTGCCCCGGGGCTGCGGGAGGTGCGGCTGGGGAAGGTGTCTGGGCTTGACTGCGGGGAGAGAGGCAGGAGGAGCGGCTGGGGAGGGAGCGGGGCTGGCTGGGAGCGGGGCCGGGCCCTGCGCACCTTCCCAGGGCTGGCTGAGAACGGGCTGGGCCCTGCACACCTTTCCCAGAGCCGAGAATGGGGCTGTGCCCTGCACACCTTCCCCAGAGCGGGGCTGGGCCCTGCGCACCTTCCCCAGAGCGGGGCTGGGCCCTGCACACCTTCCCAGGGCTGGCTGAGAACGGGCTGTGCCCTGCACACCTTCCCCAGAGCGGGGCTGGGCCCTGCACACCTTTCCCAGAGCCGAGAATGGGGCTGTGCCCTGCACACCTTCCCCAGAGCGGGGCTGGGCCCTGCGCACCTTCCCCAGAGCGGGGCTGGGCCCTGCACACCTTCCCAGGGCTGGCTGAGAACGGGCTGTGCCCTGCACACCTTCCCCAGAGCGGGGCTGGGCCCTGCACACCTTCCCCAGAGCGGGGCTGTGCCCTGCACACCTTCCCCAGAGCGGGGCTGGGCCCTGCACACCTTCCCAGAACCGGGCTGGGCCCTGCGCACCTTCCCCAGAGCGGGGCTGGGCCCTGCGCACCTTCCCAGGGCTGGCTGAGAACGGGCTGGGCCCTGCACACCTTCCCCAGAGCGGGGCTGTGCCCTGCACACCTTCCCCAGAGCGGGGCTGGGCCCTGCGCACCTTCCCCACGCTCACCTGGGCTGGCCCGTGGGGCTGGGGGTGCCGTGGTTCCTCTGGGGTCCCTCCTCCAGGCTCCTGCAGGGGGTCCTGGGATGGTTTTGGGGTCGGGGTAACCCACAAGGAGGAGAGTCTGACTCTTATCCATGCAAAAATCCCACCTGGGCATCCCTGGGAGCAACGGGGAAATTCCAGTGTCACAGCAGCCTCTGGGGGAAGGAAATGTCCTGCTCTTCATCCTAAACCTCTCCATCCTAAACCTCTCCATCCCAAACCTAAACCTCTTCATCCTGAACCTCTCCATCCTAAACCCAAACCTCTCCATCCTAATCCTGAACCTCACCATCCCAAACCTGAACCCCTCTCCATCCCAAACCTCTCCATCCCAGCCTCTCCTGGCACGTTCCTCCAGGTGTTCCCCCAGGTGCTGTCCCTGCTCCCAGCCAGCAGAAACCAGAGCTGTCCCTCCTGGGGGAGCTGAGCCTTTCAGGCTCCTCTCATTCCCAAATATCCGTGGAAATGCAGGTCCTGCTCCTTCCTCGCTCCGAGGGAGGATGAGTGCGAGTGGGGCTTTATTTGGGTTAAACCTCAGCAAATTTCGGGGGGATTTCTGCCCTCCCTGGTGGGATTTGGGGTTTCACCACTCCTTTCACCCTGCTGGGAGCTGGGCTTGTGCTGGGGAACCAAAGAGGAGAGAAAATCCCGTGGAGACCTCAGAGCAGCAAAACTTTGTCCCTGTTCCTTCCCATCAGCTCAGATCTGGGCTGTGCAGGGAGGGACACATCCCACGTGGGAATTTTTCCATTATAATTTATTTTTATAAAAAGACATTTTCATAAAAATATATTTTATAATAATTCTATTTTTACTAATAATTCTATTTTTATAATTACATTTTTATAATTCTGGTTTTGAAGTCTATATTTATAATTCAATTTTTTATAATAATTCTATTTTTATATAATTCTATTTTTAAATTCTATATTTATACTTCTATATTTATAATTCTATATTTATCATTCTCTTTTTAAGTTAGATTTTTATACTTCTATTTTTAAATTATATTTTTATATAATTCTGTTTTTAAATTCTATATTTAAAATTTTAAAATATATTTTAAATAGATTTAATTAAAATATATTGAAATGTATTTTAAAATATATTTTAAATTCTATATTTAAAATTCTATTTCAAAATTATATTTTTCAATTCTACTTTTATAATTCTATTTTATAATTCTATTTTTATGCTTCTATTTTTAAATTCTATATTTAAAATACTATTTTTAAATTGTATTTTTCAATTCTACTTTTATAATTCTATTTTTCCCACTCTGTATTTTCCCATATTTTTAATTTCGGAGCCTTGGGGTGGCTCAGCCCCCGGGTTACCCCCACCTTTCCTGCTGGAGCACTGGCTGAGCTCCCCATACCTGGGAGCAGCCGGGGCGTGTGCGGCTGCCGAGGAGCTGTCACAGCCCCTGCGCACCTGGGCTGCTCCTGCGGCTCAGGTATGCGGCGGGGCAGGGAGGCTGCGGGGCTGGGAGGGTAATTGGGGTAATTTATTGCTTTTTCTGGATGGCTGCGCCGCCTGGGAGGGATTTCAGACCCCCCAAGCCCGAGGTCCTGCTCCGAATATTTCACCAGCAGGAGAAAGTGTGAGGAGAGCAGGGAGAGATAAACTCCTAAACTGGGTTCCTCACCTTGATTTGTGCCCGCAGGGCACAGGCAGCGCTGAGTTTGTGCTGAATTTGTTCCTTTTCCTGCTTGGCAGGTGAGGCCGAGCAGGAGGCGCTGCCTGGTGGCCACGGGGATGTGGGAATGGCCCCAGTCCCGTCCTCCCAGCCTGCCAGGGACACTCGGGGGAGTTTGGCTCCAGCTCCGCGTGAACTTTGAGGCCTTTTTCCATCAGGCCTGAAATTCTGCAGCTCAGGCTGCAAAAAAAAAAAAGCAAACAAAAAACCCAAACAAACAAACAAACAAACCCCCCCAAAAAACCAAAAAACAAACAAAAAACCCAAAAACCAAACAAAACCAACCAAAAAAACCCCCAAAAAAACAACAAAAAAAATTTCTGAGGTTGATCAGGGATCACAGGATTTGCGTTCCCCGGGGCCCCCAGCGAGGGTTCAGCCCCTGGTTTGAACTCTGCAGCCTCAGATCCGGGAGGAATTTGGCACTGGGGAGAAATCTGTGTGTCTGAACGTTCCCTTGGATCCGAGGGGACACCTGAAGGGCCGACGGAGCACGGGCAGAAAACTGGGAATGGTTCTTTTTGCAGGGATAAAATCTGTCTGCCAGGAGCCCAGGGAGGGGGAAAACAGCTCAGGAAGGGAAAAGGGGAGCCCAGGGAAGGGAAAATGGAAAAGAGGAGTTCAAGAAGGGCAAGAGGAGCCCAGAGAGGGGGAAAACAGCTCAGGAAGGGAAAATAGGAGCCCCGAGAGGGAAAAGAGGAGTCCGGGACGGGCAAGAAGTGACCAGAGAGGGAAAAGAAGAGACCAAAGAGGGAAAAGAGGAATCCAGGGAGAGGAAATCAGAGCCCAGAGAGGGGAAAGAGGAGCCCAGAAAGGGGAGAAACAGCTCAGGAAGGGAAAAGGGGAGCCCAGGGAGGGAAAAGGGGAGCCCAGGGAGCAGAACAGGATCCCCCAAAGCCACCAGCGCGGTGACCTGTCCCCTCCCCGTGGCAGGTGCGGGTCTGGCGCTACCTGAAGGGCAAGGACATCGTCACCCACGAGATCCTGCTGGACGGGGGCAACAAGGTGGTGATCGGGGGCTTCGGGGACCCCCTGATCTGTGACAACCAGGTGGCCACGGGGGACACGCGCATCTTCTTCGTCAACCCCGCGCCGCAGGCGCTGTGGCCGGCGCACCGCAACGAGCTCATGCTCAACTCCAGCCTGATGCGCATCACCCTGCGCAACCTCGAGGAGGTGGAGCACTGCGTGGAAGGTGAGGACATTCTGGATTGGTTTTTTTGGGGTTTTTTTGAGGGTTTTTTGAGGTTTTTTTTAGGGTTTTTGGGGTTTTTTTTGAGGCTTTTTTGTGGGGTTCCCAGCCCTTGAATGGGCAGGGGTGTGTGGTTCAACTCCAGCCTGATGCACATCAACCTGTGCAACCTGGAGGAGGTGGAGCACTGTGTGGAAGGTGAGGCTGTTCTAGGGGTTTTTTTGGGTTTTTGGGGTTTGGTGGGTGTTTTTTGGTTTGTTTTTTTTTTTTTTTTTTGGTTTTTTTGTTTGTTTGGTTTTGGGGGTTTTTTTTGTGGGACTCCTAGCCCCTGAATGGGCAGGGGTGGTGGTTGAGGGGTGTCGTGCTGGTTTTTGTGTGTTTGGGGTGGTGGCATGATTTTGGGGTCGGTCGGTGATGATTTAGGATCCCTGCCCAGTCCCATCCCTGTCCCCCCCAAGCCCCAGGGTCCCTTCCCTCCCTCCCTGTGGCAGAAATGTGAAACGGCCCCGGGCTGGTGGCAGGAGCTGAGAGGCTCCGTTTGTTGAGCAAATTCCTGTGGAATTTTAATCTGGAGTGGGAGGCTGGGACATCCTGCAGCACTTCCTGCAGGATCGGCTCCCGAGGCTGCCAGGCCGTTCCTCCTGCCCGGGAGCCCTGCGCTGGTCACTCTTTGCCCATTAGCTCTGGCCTGACCAGTTTCCTCCTGCCCAGTAGCCCTGTGCTGGTCAGTCTCTGCCCAGTAGCCCTGGCCTGACCAGTTGCTCCCTGCCCAGCATCCCTGGACTGGTCACTCTTTGTCCAGTAGCCCTGGCCTGACCAGTTTCTCTTTTCCCAGTAGCCCTGACAAGTTTCTGTCTGCCCAGTAGCCCTGGACTGGCCAATCCTTTCCCAGTAACCCTGACCAGTTTCTCCCTGCCCAGGTTCCCTGGCCTGCCCAGTTTCTCTCTGTCCCGCATCCCTGTACTGGTCACTCTCTGCCCAGTAGTCCTGACCAGTCTCTGCCCAGTTTCCTCCTGCCCAGGTTCCCTGGCCTGCCCAGTTTCTCTCTGTCCAGCATCCCTGGACTGGTCACTCTCTGCCCAGTGGCTGTGACCAGTTTCTCTCTGCCCACGAGTTCTGGACTGGTCAATCTTTTCCCAGTAACCCTGACCAGTTTCTCTTTTCCCAGTAGCTCTGGACTGCCCAGCCCCTGCCCAGTCCGTGCCCAGCTCCCCCTGCCCGAGCTGTGTTCCCATGCCCTGTCCTGGCACGGCTCCTGCCCTGCCAGCCTGGAATTCCAGCAATGCCTCCCCTTGGGGCCCTGCCAGCCGCTCGGGGCGCTTCCCGGGAATCTGGGCAGTGCCAGGGCTGGCAGAAGCTCCAGGGAGCCTGGGCACTTTCCAGGGGTGACAGGGGAAAACCGGGGACCCCCACGGGCGCCTTGGTTCCAGGGAATTCGGGGAATTTCAAGGGGCGCAAAGGGAATTTTGGGGAGGTGCCGCTGCTGCCTGCTGCAGGGAATTTGGGCGCTTTCCAGGGGTGTGAGAGGATTAATAGGATTATCACTGGTGCCTCGATTCCAGGGAATTTGGGGAGTTTCCAGGGATGTGAGGGGAATATTGGGGAGCCCCACTGGTGCCTCAGTTCCAGGGAATTTGGGCATTTTCCAAGGAAGTTAGAGGATTATCAGGGGGGCACCTTTGGTACCTCCTTTCCAGGGAATTTGGGGCAGTTTCAAGGGATGCAAGAGGAATTTTGGGGAGGTGCCACTGCTGCCTGCTGCAGGGAATTTGGGCACTTTCCAGGGATGTCAGCGGAATATCAGGATTCTCAATTCCAGGGAATTTGGGCAATGTCAGAGCTCACCAAGGGGAAAAAAGAAATTATTATTATTATTATTATACATTATACTATATTGGGGTGCCTCTCCTATATGATATATAATATATAATATATAACATATAATATATAATATATTGTGGAGGCACCTGCCTGCTCAGAGCAGCTTTCCCAGCTGGTTTTTCCCACCACTCTGGGTTTGGGGCCCTGCTGCCCTGCTGGGAGAGGAGAGCAGCTGCGCTGTGGTTTTTCCAGGGCGCTGGCGCAGCCGTGCCCTCCGTGGCCATGGAATTTTTCCCAGCCCATGTCCCGGACGTGTCCCGTGGCGAGGTTTGTTTGGTGTTTTTATCTCCCGTGGCCCAGCTTTGTTCTGGAGCCGCTCAGTGGAACATCAAAGGCTGCATTTCCCACCCACTCACTCGGGAAAACACTGGGGGCTGGGCTGGATTTTAGGATCCAGAGCTGGATTTTAGGGTCCAGGGCTGTTTTTTGGGGGTCCAATGCTGTTTTTGTGGATACAGAGCTGGTTTTTTGGGTCCAGGGCTTTTTTTTTTTTGGTCCAGGGCTGTTCTTGTGGGTCCAGGACTGATTTCGTGGGTCCAAGGCTGTTTTTTGGGTCCAGATATACTTTTTTTTGGTGCAGGGCTATTTTTTTAGTCCAGAACTGCTTTAATCACATCCCAATCCTGCTGCCTTCATTTTCCTGCCTTGGACAGGCAGACCCTGACCCTGCTCTGCTTCCCCAGGATTTGCCCAGGGAAGAGAGCAGGAGCTGGAATTTCCCTGCTGCTGGAGTGGGATGGAGCCTTTTTTGGGGATGCAGCACCAGGAACCTGTCAGGCGTTCATGTCCAAATGGACACAACAGGATTCTTCCACTTGGGAGTGGTGGATAAAAACTGCTGGGAGGTTTGGGAGGGGTTTTGCTGTGCTTCACGTTGGGCATCCCTGCCAAATTCCCTTTAAACTCGGCATCCCAAAGCTTCTCCTGCCTCTGGCTGATCCTCGCTCTGTTGCTGTGGCCCATGGAAGCCCCAGTAGCCAGGCACTGAAATCCCAGCTGGAATTGTTGTTCCAATTCTCCCAGCCCTGCTCAGGCCCTGCACTTGTCCTTTCTGTGCCCAAGGGAGCCTTTTCCAGCCTTTCCTGGCAGTGCCAGGCTGCCCCCGCCGTGTCCCTGCTGTGGTTTGGGGGTTCAGGCTCTGGGATGGGCGTGGTGGGGACATTCCCAGCCCAGACCCTCCTTTTCCAAGGAGGTTTGGTCCTTCAGGCTGGGCTTTTCCAAAGGAGGAGTGGAGGGAGGGTGAGGGACATTCCTGCTGCTGCGTTCTGTGCATTATCCCTCCTCATCCTCCTCCTCAGGAGCATCCCATGGAGCCTCCCCGGGCACTGGGAGCACTGGGAGCACTGGGCTCTGGTGTTTCCATGGCCTGTGCAGTGCTGACAGCCCTGCTCCATCCCCAGGGACAGGATTTTGGCCATCCCAGGCGTGGGAACCCTTTGGAGGAGCTCTGGAATCCATCCCAGAGCAGGCCAAGAGTGGAAGGAAGGAGCAGAGGGGGCTGGAGCTGCTCCTTGGGGACCCTGGGGACCCTCTGGCCTCCACGTCTGTCCTGATAAGAGCAGGGCCCAGCTGCAGATCCAGAGTGCTGCTTTCCACACACACTCACACACACAGCCCGCGCCTTTTGCTCCATTTTCCAGCAGGGATTTTTTCCCTGGGAGCTCAGAAGGCTGACCCCGTGCCCTGGGATCTGCAGGACAGACACTTCCCAGCTGTCTGTCTGTCTGTCCGTCCGTCCGGGGGGTGGCCCTGCCAGGAAGGGGCTGGAATGTGGCCCCAGGAGCTGCGACCTGGCAATGGTGGCCTGGGGGAGCTCGGGGTGCTGAGCCAGGCTGTGGGTGGGGGAAATCACATCTCAGCTCTGGAATGGGTGGAGAATGGGTAAAACATGGATAAAAATGGATAAAAATGGATAATTGGCTCTGCTGGGTCCTTCCAGCTGCACCGTAACGAGGTCAGGCCTCAGTCCCTCACGGAGCTCCTCGTTCCCTCCAGTGGGGAAATTCAGGTTGGATGTTGGGGAAAAGTGTTTTACGGAAAGGTGATTAAAGCTTTTTACAGAAAGATGATTAAAGCTTTTTACAGAAAGGTGATGAAGTTTTTCACAGAAAGGGGACAAAGTTCTGGAATGGCTGCCCGGGGAGGTGCTGCCGTCACCATCCCTGGGTGTGTTTAACAAGGCCTGGATGTGGCACTGGGTGCCAGGGTTGAGTTGAGCTGTTGGGTCAATGGTCTTGAAGGGCTCTTCCAGCCTGGTGATTGTGAGAATTTGAGGGAATTTTGTGAATTTCGGGGTAATTTTGGGAATTCCCAGGAACCACGGAGGTGCTGGCGTCACCACTGGGTGCCAGGGTTGAGTTGAGAGTTGGACTCGATGGTGTTGAAGGGCTCTTCCAACCTGGAATTCTGTGAATTCTATGGATTTTGTGATTCTGAGAATTCTGTGGATTTTCTGGATTCTGTGAATTCTCTGATTCTGTGGATTCTGTAGATTCTGTGAGTTCTGTAAATTCTGTGATGCTGTGAATTCGTTCTGTGAGTTCTGTGAGTTCTGTGAGTTCTGTGAGTTCTGTGAGTTCTGTGAGTTCTATGAACTCTGTGATTCTGTAAATTCTGTGGATTCTGTGAGTTCTGTGCATTCTGTGTAGTCTGTGAGTTCTGTGAGTTCTATGAATTCTCTGATTCTGTGAGTTCTGTGCATTCTGTGAGTTCTGTGAATTCTGTAAATTCTGTGCACTCTGTGACTCTGTGAGCTCCTGCCGGCCGTGCTGTGTCCCTGCCCAGGGGCTGTGCCCGGGATGCTCTGGGGAGCCCCAGGTGCCTCTGGCCCTGGGGTCCCCGTGCCCCCCTCCTGGCATGGGGACATTCCTGGGCCCTGACTTCAAAGGCTGTTGCTGGATAACAGAGCCCGGCAGCCTTGGCAACCCTGGCACGGCCCTGGCACAGCTGCTGCCCCCTTGGCCTCCCTGCTGTGGGACGGGAGCGCAGGAGCCCTGCCCTGCCCCTCTGGGGTCACCCCTGCTCTGGGGCTGCAGCTTTGGGGGTGAATCTCAGCATAAGTGTGGGATTTTGGGGGGAAATTAATGATTTTTAGGGTTAATCTATGGGGCTGCAGCTTTGCAGGGGTGAATCTCTGCAAGGAATTGCAGGTTTTTTTGGGATGAATTTCTGGGGGGAAATTTAGGATTTTTGGGGCAAATCTCTCAAGGGAATTGCAGGATTTTGGGGGTGAATCTCAGGGGAAATGTAGGATTTTTGGGGGTGAATCTTTGGGGGGAATCACAGGGTTTTTTGGGTTAATGTCTGGCAGGAAATGCAGGTTTTTGGGGGTGAATCTCTGTGAGGAATTGCAAGGTTTTGGGGTGAATTTCTGGTGGGAAATTTAGGATTTTTGGGGTGAATCTATGGGGGGAATTGCAGTTTTTTAGGGGGTGAATATCTGGAGGAAGCAGCTTTTGGGGGTGAATCTCTTCCCTAAGGAGCTGCAGCTTGTTGGGGTGAATCTCTGGGGGGAAAATGCAGGATTTTTGAAGTGAATTTTTAGGGGAAAATGCAGGGCTTTTGGGGTGAATCTTTGCCCTGGGGGGCTGCAAATGTATTGGGTGACCCCTTGATCTACGACACTGTAGATTTTTGGGGTGAATCTCTTTTTGGTGCAGCTTTTTTGGGGGGGGAATTGCTGCAGGGTGGGCTGGAGCCTTTTTGGGGGGAAATCTCTTCCCTGAGGTTCTGCACCTTTTTTTGGGGAAACCTCTGCCCTAGAGGGAGGAGGGGCTGCAGCATTTTTGGGGTGAGGGTCCAGCTGTTCTCATGCCCAGGCAGGAGCAGGGCTGGGCCCTTTTCCTGAGCAGGATTTCCCCTGGTCTGATCCAGCTGTTTTCCCTGTTTTGTTTTTCTTTCCATGTGCTGCCCCGTCCCTGGTGGATTGTGGATTATTCATTAGGTAAGAACATCATTGCTCTTCTCTTTGGGATGGAAAGTGGGGCAGGAAAAGCCGCACAGGGATGGTTTGTGTGGTTCCTGAGGCTGTGAGATGGATTTCCCTGTTCCTTGGACAGGATGAAACCCTCTGTCCTCGCTACAAGGGCGTGGATATAAAACATTCCCTGGCCAAGGGAATCCCAGGGATGCTGAGGACGGAGTCCCTGTGCTGGAAAGGGAGGTGTGAGCTCCCTGGCAATTCTCTCCAGGAAAACAAACCCCACGTGGCCCTGGATTTATGGAGCCTGCTCCAAATCCTCGGGGTCACTTGGTCAAGTGGGGTGAATTGGGAGGGCTTTGCCCAGGGCTGTGACAGTTAATTAACTCCAGCTTCCCTGGGAAACCCGAGCTGCCCTGCAGCCTCTGGAGGGCTGGGAAGCAGCTGGGAGGCACAGGGTGCTCCCACAAAAGGGACTGGTGGCATTGGTGGCGTTTTAAGAGCACTGAAAGCAGCTCTGGCCTTTATTTTTTAGTGGTTTTTTTTATGCTGTATGATGGATTCCTCAGGGTGTTCCTCAGTTATTCCTGAGGTCATTCCCTAGATTATTCCTTAGTTATTCCTCCGTTATTCCTCAATTATTCCTTAGATTATTCCTTAAATTATTCCTCAGTTGTTCCTGAGGTTATTCCTCAGTTATTCCTCAGGGTCAGGGAAGAAGGGATGCACAACAGGGCTAACTGGGGATGAGGGATTTTGGGAATCCCAGCCCACAATTCCTGTGAGGAAGAGAATGAGGGGCTGCAGTCCTGGATCAGAGCAGGATCCCATCGTCCTGGGAATGCAGGGAAATGCAGGATCCATCATCCTGAGAATGCTGGGGAATGCAGGATCCTCAGTGGGCAGGAGGAGGCAGAGCTGCAGAATTGCTGCTGGGATCAGGAAGGATGGGATGAGCAGGCTGATGCTGATGGGATGCAGGATGCTGCTTTGGGGAGGGATGATGGGGAGGGATGCAGGATGCTGCTTTGGGGAGGGATGCAGGATGCTGTTTTGGGGAGGGATGCAGGATGCTGTTTTGGGGAGGGATGCAGGATGCTGCTTTGGGGAGGGATGATGGGGAGGGATGCAGGGTGCTGTTTTGGGGAGGGATGCAGGGTGCTGTTTTGGGGAGCGATGCAGGGTGCTGTTTTGGGGAGGGATGCAGGGTGCTGTTTTGGGGAGGGATGCAGGATGCTGCTTTGGGGAGGGATGCAGGATGCTGCTTTGGGGAGGGATGCAGGATGCTGCTTTGGGGAGGGATGCAGGATGCTGTTTCGAGGAGGGATGCAGGATGCTGTTTCGGGGTCTCCATGGAACAATTCTGAGGGAATTTGCTGTGGAGGTAAATCCTGGGGAGGGAGGCAGCTGCCCTACATGGGACTCTGGCAGTGGCAATTCTCCAGAGGGGAAGGGAATGAATTTTAATGGGATCTTGAAAGAGTTTAAATTTTCATGTTCCCGTCAATTATTCAGGGCGGCGGAAAAGCGGCTTTAAAGCAGCAAAGGAGAAGGAGAGGCCGGTGGGATTCCTGGAGGGAACTGGCATTTGGGGACACTGCAGGGAAATGGGGACACTGGCGAGGCTCTGCTGCTGGGGAGGGGGATTTGGGAAGCTGGGCTGCACTGCCTGGGGTGGCCAAAGGGGCTGGGTCTGTGCTGGGAGCGTGGGCTCAGAATTGCCACTGGGAGCTGATCCTGTCCAGTTTGGCATCACCGGATCTGTGCCAGCAGCAGGAGGGATTTGGGGGGTCTGTGCTGGAATGGTGGGGACAGGGATCCACCCTGGATCCATTCCCAGCTCCTGACCTGGCAAGGGAAGGGTTTTTAGGGATCCTGGAGCTGCCCATGCCCGTGGCACAGCCTTTCCTCAGCCCAGGCTGGCTCCTGTCCTCATCTGTGTGCAGGGCTGTGCCTGTCCCTGTGTCCCCATCCTGTCCCCACGTCCCCATCTGTGTGCAGGGCTGTGCCTGTCCCCATGTACCCATTCATGTGCAGGGCTATGGCTGTCCCCATGTCCCCATCCTGTCCCCATCTCTGTGCAGGGCTGTCCCCGTGTCCCCATCTGTGTGCAGGCTGTCCCCATGTCCCCACCATGTCTCCATCTGTGCGCAGGGCTGTGCCTGTCCCCATGTCCCCATCCTGTCCTCATCTGTGTGCAGGGCTGTGGCTGTCCCCATGTCCCCATCTGTGTGCAGGCTGTCCCTGTGTCCCCACCATGTCTCCATCTGTGTGCAGGGCTGTGCCTGTCCCCATGTACCCATTCATGTGCAGGGCTATGGCTGTCCCCATGTCCCCATCCTGTCCCCATCTCTGTGCAGGGCTGTCCCCGTGTCCCCATCTGTGTGCAGGCTGTCCCTGTGTCCCCACCATGTCTCCATCTGTGCGCAGGGCTGTGCCTGTCCCCATGTCCCCATCCTGTCCCCATCTCTGTGCAGGGCTGTCCCCGTGTCCCCATCTGTGTGCAGGCTGTCCCTGTGTCCCCACCATGTCTCCATCTGTGCGCAGGGCTGTGCCTGTCCCCATGTCCCCATCCTGTCCTCATCTGTGTGCAGGGCTGTGGCTGTCCCCGTGTCCCCATCTGTGTGCAGGCTGTCCCTGTGTCCCCACCATGTCTCCATCTGTGTGCAGGGCTGTGCCTGTCCCCATGTACCCATTCATGTGCAGGGCTATGGCTGTCCCCATGTCCCCATCCTGTCCCCATCTCTGTGCAGGGCTGTCCCCGTGTCCCCATCTGTGTGCAGGCTGTCCCCATGTCCCCACCATGTCTCCATCTGTGCGCAGGGCTGTGGCTGTCCCTGTGTCCCCATCCTGTCCCCACGTCCCCATCTGTGTGCAGGGCTGTGCCTGTCCCCATGTACCCATTCATGTGCAGGGCTATGGCTGTCCCCATGTCCCCACCATGTCTCCATCTGTGCGCAGGGCTGTGGCTGTCCCTGTGTCCCCATCTGTGTGCAGGCCGTCCCCGTGTCCCCACCATGTCCCCATCTGTGTGCAGGGCCGTGGCTGTCCCTGTGTCCCCATGCTGTCCCCATCTGTGCGCAGGCCGTCCCGGCAGGCTGCTGTGGCCTTGCCTCCCTGCGCGGGTGCCCCAGCCGTGCTCGGGGGCTCGGCAGCACAAGCAGGGCTTTGATTGCTGTGCCGGAGCTGCCAGCCCTGGCCGCGTGCCCAGGGAGCAGCGCCAGGCCCCAGCACAGGCGCCCTTTGTGCTGGGGACAGCGACACCCCCGAGGAGCCCCACGGCTCTGCTGCCGCCCCCTGTGCTGCCCCCGCCAAAATCAGGGGCTGCAGCTCCTGCTCTGAGCCACCAGCGCTCTGTCCCACCCGGGGCTGGGGACAGGCACGGGGTCCCAGCAAAGGGGACAACAGATGGGGACACGGGGACAAGATGGGGACACGGGGACAGGCACAGCCCTGCACACAGATGGGGACACTTCTGGTGGGGTTTGGGATTCAGGGAGCTGCTCCCTGGATTTTCCGTGATCCCCCCTCAGCAGGGCTGGGCACAGCTCAACCCCATGGAAGGGATGGAGCCAGAGCTGGGGACAGCAGGGTGGCTCTGCTCCGCTCCCTGAGGGAGGAGGGATCAAATGCAGCGCTGGTGGGGAGAGCTATGGAGAGATCCGTGCCATAGATTGGGGATTCTGGTGGTGTCATGGGGATCCGTGGGGATCCGTGCCATAGATTGGGGATTCTGGTGGTGTCATGGGGATCCGTGGGGATCCGTGCCATAGATTGGGGATTCTGGTGGTGTCATGGGGATCCGTGGGGATCCGTGCCATAGATTGGGGATTCTGGTGGTGTCATGGGGATCCGTGCCATAGATTGGGGATTCTGGTGGTGTCATGGGGATCCGTGGGGATCCGTGCCATAGACTGGGGATTCTGGTGGTGTCATGGGGATCCGTGGGGATCCGTGCCATAGATTGGGGATTCTGGTGGTGTCATGGGGATCCGTGGGGATCCGTGCCATAGATTGGGGATTCTGGTGGTGTCATGGGGATCCGTGGGGATCCGTGCCATAGATTGGGGATTCTGGTGGTGTCATGGGGATCCGTGGGGATCCGTGCCATAGATTGGGGATTCTGGTGGTGTCATGGGGATCCGTGGGGATCCATGCCATAGATTGGGAATTCTGTGGTGGTTTCATGGGGATCCGTGGGGAGCTGCTGCCGCAGCCTGGAGGAGCCCTGAGCTTTGGGAAGGAGCTCCTGGCGTGCCCCAAGCTTTCAGATGGAGCTCCTGGCATGTCCCGTGCGTGTTTTCCCCCTCTGGAAGCCAGGAGAGTGCCAGGGCCTGAGCTCTGAGCCCATTTCACGGCTCATTTGGCCCTGCTGAGGCAGGAAAGTGGGATTTAGGCCGAGTTTTTCCAGCCTAAGTGGGATTTAGGCGGAGTTTTTCCAGCCTAATCTGCCGGGATGGTCTCAGATCCCTCAGCCTGCCGCCAGCCCTGGCTGAACAAACTTTCCCCAAACGTTTGTGCAGCACAAGCTCTGCCTCGAGGGGTTGTTTTTTCCCCTTGTCCCGCTCCTTCCAAGGGTTTTGGTGGTGGTGGCAGAGAGGGGAAACCTCAAATCCTCCCGAAGCAATTACAGCTAATGAGACACTTCCGACACATCTGGTTCCAATCCTGGCAGCCTTTCGGGGACTTGCGGAGCTGGGGAAGGGAGGAAGGTGGGGCAGCGCCGGCCTCTTCCTCTCCCTCTGTCCTGATGGGGCTCTGGGGATGCTCCTGAGCTCAATCCCAGCTCTGGGGATGCTCCTTCTGTCCCATCCCAGCTCTGGGATGCTCCTGAGCTCTGGGGATGCTCCCTCTGTCCCATCCCAGCCCTGGGGATGCTCCTGAGCTCCCATTCCAGCTCTCAATCCCAAAACCTCTTCTCCCAATCCCACAATCCCGGCTCTGCCGGGAGGCAGGGTCAGAGTTTGGTGCTGATGTGCTCTAACGTGCCTAATTAGTCTGTAATTAACAAAAGCGTGCCCCAGACTTCAGAAAACTCCTCAGTTCCTTGCCGCGCTCGAGGAAAACTCTCCAAGGGATTGCAGGATGAAATTGCTGGAGCTGTTTGTGCCTCTCCTGGCTTTCCCAGCCCCTTGTGCTGGCTCTGGGCACTCCCAGGTGCCCAATCCCATCCCTGCAAGGAGCAGCTCCCCTCCTGGGATAACGGCGACAGTCAGCCCTGCCCTGCCCGCGTTTGGGTTAAACCCAATCCAGATCCTCCTTTCCAGCTGGGATCCGTGCAGGCTTTGCCCAGGCAGCGTGCCCGGCTGAGCTTTGCCCCTGTCTGGGTTAAACCCCGGCGGTGACTCAGGAGCAGCTCCAGCTCCAGGGTGGCTTGGCCAGGCCACACGTGGCTTCCCAGCAGTGCCAGTGACTCACGGGCACGGCCTGGACGGGCAGGGAAGGGCTGGGTGCCACGGGGATGGCCCAGCACCATGCTGCCCTGCCCCGCTCCCCGTGCCCGGGCTGGCTGTGATGGTGTTCACGGGGGTTTTGGACTGGGGAAGAGACGAGGATCTGACTCCGTGCTTCAGAAGTTGTTTTCATGATTTGAAATCATGTTTTCATGATTTATTATTTTATTATATATATTACTTTAAAACTATACTAAAAGAATAGAAGAAGAATAGAGAATGATAGCTAAGCTAAGAATAAGAATAGCAAAGAATGATAGTAACGCTTCTGTCTTGGACAGAGAGCCCGAGCCAGCTGGGCTGTGATTGCCCATTAATTACAAACATCCAACATGAGACCAATCCCAGATGCACCTGTTGCATCCCACAGCAGCAGATAACCATTGTTTGCATTTTGTTCCTGAGGCCTCTCAGCTTCTCAGCAGGAAAAATCCCAAGGAAAGGATTTTCCATAAAAGATGTCTGCGACAGGAAACTTCCCCCTGACCTTGGCACGGAGCCTCCCTCCCTCCTTTCGGGTTTGGATTTATTTAACCTGGGCCAAAACAAACTTCTCTGCCTCTCCTCGATGCTCACAGCTGCCCCACGGAGCTGCAGCTCCAGCAACGGGAAAATCAGAAATCCGGGGGAGTTTTGGAGGGGTTGGAAGGAGAGGCAGGCTGGGCTCAATGGCACTTTTGTTCTGGAAATCAGAGGGGATGTGGGAGCCCTGCTGGGCTGGGGAGGGTCTGGATGGGAATTGTGTGGGAAGGGGCTGGGATGTCTGTCTGGAGCTGTGGCTGAGCACAGGAATTGTCTGGAGTCATCCTTGGCTTGTGGCTCCGTGGGGTCAAGTGTCCAGTGTGGCTGTGGGGTCTCCAAAGGGACAGGGAGCTGCAGGATGGACAGGAATTGTGTGGGAAGGGGCCGCAGTGTCCATCTGGAGCTCTGAGTGGATTTGGCTGAGCACAGGAATTGTCTGGAGTCATCCAGGAGTCATTCTGGCTTGTGGCTCCATGGGGTCAAGTGTCCAGTCTGGCTCGTGGTCAAGTGTCCGGTGTGGCTGTGGGGTCTCTGAAGGACAGGGGGCCGTGGAGAGGGCAGGCATTGTGTGGGATGGGGCTGCAGTGTCCATCTGGAGCTCTGGGTCGATGTGGCTGAGCACAGGAATGGTCTGGTGTCCCCATGGTGACCCTCGGCTCATGGTCAATGTCCAGCGTGGCCGAGGGCACCCAAGGCCCTTTTAACCCTTGTGGGACCACGTTCCCCACCCTGCAGCAGCCCCAGCAGCTCTCCCAGAGCCCCCTGACCCTTTTCCCCGTTTCCCCCTCTCTCCACGTGCTCTGAGGGCAGGTTTGGGGTTTGTCCCTCCCGTCCCCTCCCGATGCTCAGAGCTGCTGTTCCCATTCCCTGGGGGGATTCTGGGGGCTCCTGGCCTGGCAGCTCCATCATTTCCCTGCCCTGATTTCCCTGGATCCTGGTAAGGAACATTCCCAGTTGTCCACACCGGGAGGTGGCACTGTCACTTTGTCACCAGCCCCGAGCCCTGCGGCCACCACAGCCCAGGGAGGGGAGACATGGCTGGGGAAGGTTGGGAATGCCCAGGAATAATGGGGCCGTGTGCCTGGGCACGTGTCACCTGTCCCGTGTCATTGGCCCGTGTCACCTGTCCCGTGTCACCTGTCCCGGGCACATCCGGGCTGCCCTCAGGGGTGTGGTGGCGGGAGTGCCAGGGGACACCAGGGAGTGCCAGGGGTGGTGACAACAGCTCCTGTGCCAGGCACAGCTCCGGGAGCGTGGCCCTGATGTGGCACCGGGCGCTGTGCCACTGTCCCCAGGGTGACAGTCAGAGCTAACACCCCCCAGCAAACAGCAATGTCCCCAAAACCACAGCAGCCAGCCCTGCTGTGTCCCCCTGGTGTCCCCTGGGGCAGTTCCCTGTCAGGGTTAATGTCCCCAGAATCCCCAGAGCAGCCAGCCCTGCTGTCCCCTCCTTGTCCCCTGGTGTCCCCTGGGGCAGTTCCTCCCTGGCAGGTGGCAGAGGGGGCTTGGGGAGGAGCAAAGCTTGGGGGCTGCTCCTGATTTTCCTGCTTCTAACCTGATTTCTTCTCTCCTTTTTCTCCTCCTCTGCTTTCTAAAGAACATAGGAAGCTTCTGGCCGGTAAGTGGTGGGGCTAAAAAATAAAAACCCAAAATTGCCATTTTGTCCATCCACCATCAGCCTGGCTGGCCTCGTCCCTGTCATCCTCATCCCTCGGGACGTGCTGGAGCAATGGGAGCTCCTCACCTCGTGCTTGCCTCATCTTCCTCTCCATCCTCACTTAGTGATTCCCTCATCTTCCTCTCCATCCTCACCTAGTGATTCCCTCATCTTCCTCTCCATCCTCAGCCTCTCACCTCCACCAGTGGCCTGGGAGGGCGGGCACTGGGGCAAACTGGGAGCACTGGGCGAGGTTGGGGCATTGCTGAGATCCAGGGAATTCCTGTCCTGCTCCTGGCTGAGCTGGGGAGCTCCAGGTGTGCAGGAATTCCTTGGGAAATTTCAGGGGAGAGAGGCGGGGATGGGTTTAAGGTGGAGGAGAGATGTATTTTATTTATTCTATAGAAAAAATAGAATAAATTTTAACAGTGAGGGTGGTAAACGCTGGCACTGGTGCCCAGAGGAGCTGGCACATCCCTGGAAGTGCCCAGGGCCAGGTTGGACAAGGTTTGGTTGCCAGAGGAGCTGAGGAGAAGGGATTGAACCAGGAGTGCCCCAGATTTGGGGCTGGAGCTGCCCCTCTTCCCTTCTCTGCTCACCCCAGGACTTTTGGGACCATTTTTTGGAGTGGTGTGGGACAAAGCTGTGCCAGCTCTGCCCTCGGGTGCCAGAGGAGCTGAGGAGAAGGGATTGAACCAGGAGTGCCCCAAATTTGGGGTTGGAGCTGCTCCTCCTCCCTTCTCTGCTCACCCCAGGAATTTGGGCTCACTGCCAGCCCAAAGCAGCTTTTTGGGGTGGGACGGGGCTGTGCCAGCCCAGCTGCCCCTCGTTCCAGAGGAGCTGAGGGGGTTGCAGCAGCCCCAGCTGTGGAGGGAGCTGATAGAGCCGGATTTCCTCGCTGATCCTGGGGGGAGTGATGTGCTGGGAATGAGCCCCGCTGCCCGGGGGGACGCGGGACACCGAGCCCGGGGACACCGAGCCCGGGGAGGAGCACAGGGACGTTTCCCGAGCCCACAGCATCCTCTGCTGGCTGCTGCTTCCCGATCCCCGCGGGTCCCGGGAATCCCGGGTGCTTCCCGTGCCATTCCCGTGCCATTCCCGGTGCCAGCGGTGCCACCGCGGTGGGAGCAGGGCAGCAGCCGGGGCTGGCTGTCCCAAGCTGGGGCTGGCTGCTCATGGCTCTCCCGAGCCGCTGGAAAAGGGGCTGGAGTGCTGGGGATGCCGTGCTGTGCCCCGTGCAGCCCCTCCGGGTGCGGTGGGCAAGGGCTGGAAGGGTCCCCTGTGTCCCCTGCGTGTCCCCCCGGATGTCCCCTCCTCTGTGCGGGTCTCTGGAGCTGCTCCGGGCTCTGCCCCGCTCCTTCTGGAGCTCCTGGCGGCAGGAAAGGCTCGGTAAGGGCAGGACAGGCTCGCTAAGGGCGGCAGGTGGCGGTGCGAGCCCGCCGAGCAGCGCGGCTTCCCCTGCGGGCGGCGCCGGGCTGCGCTCTCCGAGCATCGCGGGGGGACGGGGGACAGCACCGGGGGTGTCACGGTCACTGCCCTGTCCTGTCCTGGCTGCTTCTGGGGACAGGGGACAGCACCGGGGGATTGTCCCCATCCCCACCCCACTGTGTTTCTGTCCTGGCTGCTGTTCTGGAGAGGGGACAGCATCGGGGGAGTGTCACGGTCACTGTTGTGCTCTCTCCTGGCTGCGGTGGCGCACTGTTGGATCTGCTTGGATGAAGTTCTTCAGTGGGGGAAAAATCCTTTTTCAGAGGCAGCGCTCACCCGGCACTCCGGGTGTGGCAGCGTTTATTTGGAACGCGTTTTGGGCATGTTTCATGGGGGAAATCCCATTTTTCTGAAGAGGCAGCGCTTATCCAGCCCTCCAGGAGTGGCAGCGTTTATTGGGAATGTTTCCTGGGAATGGTGTGAATTACAATCCCCCCCCTCCCCGCACACGCCAGCCCCGCTCCCTCCTCTCCCGCCGAGAGCCTCTGAAAGCTCTTTATTCCTTTAAAAGCTCTTTATTCCTTTAAAAGCTCTTTATTCCTTTAAAAGCTCTCTATTTCCAGGCGCTGCTCAGCGGGGAGTCAAGCTGGGTCCTGCCAAGTGTTAAATGAAATAATTAAAATCCCCGCTTTCCCCCCCTTTCCCCGCTCCTCTCTCCGGTAATTAGCCGGGAAAAGCTGCGGGCGGGGATGGGCACAGGGAGAAGGAGCGAGCGCCTTTCGCAGGCTCCCTCCTCCTCCTCCTCCTCCTCCTCCTGCCTCGGGGAGGAAGCACGGAGCGCTCGGCAGGCCCTGGGCGCTGCCAGATAAATCCCAATTAGCTCCCTGCCAAACAGGATTAGCGGGAAGGCAGCCAGGTGGGGAATCAGCCCGGCAACAGCAGGAGCCGCGCCTCGGAGGGCGTGACTGACAGCTGTCAATCATCCCCCCGAGCAGCAGATCGGGGTTTTGGGAGCTGGGAGAAGCGGGAGGGAATTTAAGCTCAAGCTCAGGCTGCTGCTCCCATGGAGCAGCATATATATTCTATATATAATATATATAGTCTCTCTATATATTCTATATATAATAGACTATATATATTCTATTATATATAGAATATACATATATGATATATAGTATTTTATATTATATATATCAATTATATCATAGATATTTATAGATAATATATACATTATAGATATATATTACTACATATATAATATTATAGATATATAATAATATATATCTATAATATTCTATATATTATATAGAATATATAATATTCTATATATTCTATTATATATTCTATATATAATAGAATATATATTATGTATATTCCTGACAGCTTAGGAATATATAGAATATATATTCTATTATATATATAGATAAATATAGAATCTATATAGAATCTATATATCTGTATTTCAGGAATTTTGGGATAACCCCTCCCTGCTGTCCCCAGCCCCCCCATCACCCTCCTGTCACCCTCTGGCCTGGCTGTGACACCTGGATTGGCTCTCCCAGCTGCCCCTTCTGGAGCCAAAGGTGACTTTTACGCCTTTTTTTTTTTTTTTTTTTTTTTCTTTTATGGCCTTTTTTTGCTTCTATGCCTATTTTGACTTTTATGGCCATTTTGGCTTTTATGGCCATTTTGGCTTTTTTTTCTTTTTTGCCTTTTTTCTCTCTTTATTTTTTTACTTTCTGGCCTTTTTTGCTCGGCCATCTCTTGCTGGGTTCTCCTTCCTGGCCGAGGGGACAGGCCAGGAGCACACCTGGCTGGGTGTCCCTGGCTGGCCGAGGGGGCAGGTGACACTGTCCCATCCCTGCTGTCAGTGTCACCAGAGAGGTGGCAGCTCTGGGGACAGGGACATTGATGGGGACCCAAAGTGACCCCACTGGGGTCCGAGCAGGGCAAAGGGACCCCGAGAGTGTCAGATCCCATCCCAAATCCCACAGGGGCACAGTGTTTGGGTTTCCCAGGAGGATGAGGAGCCAGCGTGTCCCTGCTGGGGCTGGGGACACAAAAGCTGCCCCTCAAAGTGGCCCCGCAGGGGACAGGGAGGGACGTGGCTGATTTGCATGTGAAAGCAGCGCAGGGAGGAGGCAAAGCTCGGTTCCCTGTGGGAATTGTTCACAGCCAGGGCTGGGCCCTACCCTGGATTGCTGGGCTGGCTCTGGAGCCCTGCCCTGGGGCTGTGGAGGGGACAGGGAGGGGACAGAGTGGTGACAGCAGGGCAGGAATTGGGCACCTGTGGCACAGGAAGGGTGGAGGGGCTGGGACGGGAAGGATGGAAGGGAAAACACGGGAAGGATGCAGGAACAGCAGAAGGATGCAGGAGCTGGGATGGGAAGGACTGGGGAGCTGGGACAGCAATGATGGATGAACTGGGATGGGAAGGATGCAGGAACAGCAGAAGGGTGTAGGAAGAGCAGAAGAATGGGGGAGCTGGGATGGGAAGGATGCAGGAATGGGAAAAGGATGCAGGAGAAGGCACTGAAGGATGCAGGAGCAGCAGAAGGATGCAGGGAGCGAGGCAGGTTTAAAGAGGAGCAATCTCTGGGATGTGACTTCGTTTTTTTCCCCCTTTTTTCTCTGATTTTTTTCTTGGATTTGCACCTCAGGATGCTCCCAGCCCTCGGAGAGGAGCAGGGGGGTTTGTGGAGGTGGCTGGGGGTCAATTTGTGCCCATCCCACAGGGAGCTCCTGCAGGGGTGCCCTGCCCTGCTGGGGACCACCCAGTGTCCCCACGTGTCCTTGTGGGAGGGGAGGATTCTTTAATCTCTGTGTCCCTCAGGCTGCAGGTGCATTGCCAAGGTGAGGAGGGAAGGATTCTTGGGAGGGCTGGGAGCAGAACCTGCCCCTGGCAAGGATTTTGTCCCGAGTTGTTGCTTTTGGGAGGAGCGGGGAGCAGGAATCCAGTGGGGGAGCTGGAATCCAGTGGGGAGCAGGAATCCAGTGGGGAGCAGGAATCCAGTGGGGAGCAGGAATTGTGAGCAGCCCCCAGAGCTGCCCCGATGGAGCCACAGCCCCCAGACCCGCAGAGGGAGAGGGGGAGGGAATGTTTGTGTTCTGCCATCCTGGCAGAGCCTCCACCCGAGGCAGGGCAGGGCGAGCTCCTGGGTTTGTGTTGGGGCAGCAGCAATCCCTGCCCATTGTTGGACCTTCACCTTCCTCTGGCTTCCACCCAGCCCTGCTGGTGGCACCGTCCCCATCCCAGAGGGATGCAGGAACAGCCCGCAGGGATGGAGCAGTTCCATCCCTGCTCCTTTTTCCCGGCTGGTTTCGGGGAGCCTGTGCCGGTAACACCCTAAAAACAATAACCGGGTTTTCTCCTGCTGCTCTTTCAGGCTGGTTTCGGGGAGCCTGTGCCGGTAACACCCTAAAAACAATAACCGGGTTTTCTCCTGCTGCTCTTTCAGGCTGGTTTCGGGGAGCCTGTGCCGGTAACACCCTAAAAACAATAACCGGGTTTTCTCCTGCTGCTCTGCCGTGCCCGGGGGTCTCTCGGGGGGCGATGCCGGCAGAGCTGCGAGCAGCCGGGGGGGCTGAGCCCCCTCTCGCCCATCGCACCCCTCCGTGCTGATCCCGAGGGTCCTGGGGAGGTTCCCCCGCCCCTCTCTCGCCGTGCCCGGGTGGGGAGCGGCTCCCGCGCGACCCCCGCCGCCCCCGCCCTTTGTGCGCGCCGCGCCCCTGCGCCCCCGCGCCCCTTTGTTGGCTCGCCGGGGTCGGGCCGAGGGGCGGGCGGAGGGAGGGAGAGGAGGGTGGGGAGGGAAGGAGGGAGGGATGCGGGGCGGGGGCAGCTCCGGGCTCGCTCCGCGCTGCCGCTCCCTTGTCTGATGCTGCGCGGCCCCTTCCCCGCGCGGGGGGCGCACGGAGACCACCGGGAATAGGATCCACCTCCCACCCATCCATCCCACCCACCCACCCATCCATCCTCCCACCCATCCATCCCTCCCTCGCAGCCGCTCCATGCCGCCGAGCCGCGCTCCGCCCGGGAGGCACCGGCATGTCCGAGCGGCGCCAGCCGGGCACTGAGCCGAGCCGAACCGAGCCGGGCCCCCGCCCGCCGGGCCGAGCCTCGGCTGGGTCCTGCAGAGCCGGGCTGGCCTGGGGAGGCAGCGGGGATGGAGCTGAGAGGAGCCTCGGAGGGAGAGAGGGAGCGTCTGCCTCGGGCTGAGCGCGGCGCGGCTGAGCCGCAGCCCTGAATGCTCGGGCTGAGCCCGAATCCTTGGGCTGAGCCCGGAATCCTCGGGCTGCTCCCAGAATCCTTGGGCTGATCCTGAATCCTTGGGCTGCTCCCGGAATCCTTGGACTGATCCTGGAATTTTGAGATTCTCCCGGAATCCTTGGGCTGTTCCTGCAATCCTTGGGCTGCTCCTGGAATTTTGGGCTTCTCTGAGAATCCTTGTGCTGCTCCTGGAATCCCTGGGCTGCTCCCGAATCTTGGCTGCTCCTGGAATTTTGGATTTTCTCTGGGAATCCTTTGGGCTGCTCCTGGAAATTTGGCCACTCCCAGAATTTTGGGGTTCTCCCAGAATTTTGGCTGCTCCCGGCTGTGGGGACCTGCAGAGGGTCAGAGGCTGCCGGACGTGTCCTGGAGGAGCCGCTGGACAGCGGAGGGAGCTCCGTGTGCCCCGAGTGAGACTGGCGAGGATCTGAGAGGTGATCCTGGGGGATCCCAGAGATTATCCTGAAGGATCTGAGAGGATATCCCAGAGAATCTAAGAGGTGATCCTGGAGGACCTGAGAGGACATCGTGGAGGATCTCAGCAGTTATCCTTGAGGAGCCTAGAAGATATCCCAGAGGATCTCAGCAGTTATCCCAGAAGATATAGCAGAGGATCTCAGAGGTTATCCTGGAGGATCCCAAAAGAAATCCCAGAGGATCTGAGAGGTTATCCTGGAGGATCTCAGCCATTATCCCAGAGAACAGCAATATTCCCAAGCCTGGGAGCGCTCCTGAACTGGCACTGTCCCTGTCCCAGCTCTGCTCCCGCTGTGACATTCCCACCGTTCTCAGCCCGGCGCGTCCTTTTCCTGCTGGGCTCAGCCACGGATTTGGTGCCCTCTGCACCAGGATTTTGATTTCCTTTCTGAGCATTTTGGTTTGCTTTCCAGGCATTTTGGTTTGCTTTCTGGGTATTTTGGTTTCCTTTCTGAGCATTTTGGTTTGCTCTCTGCAAGCACCCATGGATTGACACCTCGAGGGCTGGCTGAGTGTCCCTGTGCCGCCGGAGCTGTCCCCAAGCTGTCCCCAAGGCCACGCCTCTGCCATGGCACCGCCAGGCACAGAGTCCTGAAGGTGCCCCCACCCTGCTGCCAGCCGAGATGGGAACCTCTGGGAAAACCTAAACTGCCAAAAGCACGTGGGGCAAGGACAGGGATCCCCGAGAGCCTGGGGGTGCCCAGCATGACAGCGTGCCAGTACCCCATGGCGCCAGGGGCCCTGGAGCGGGACCGGCTCTACCAGCACAAGGTGTCCCTGGTGGTGAGGTATTTCATGATCCCCTGCAACATCTGCCTCATCCTGCTGGCCACCTCCACGCTGGGATTCGCCGTGCTGCTCTTCCTCAATAACTGTACGTGTCCCTGAGCGGGCAGGATGGCCACCAGGGCCACCAGATGGGCTCCTCCCGGAGCTCCCGGCTGCCCTGGGGACAGTCCCGGCATTGGGGCTGCCCTGGGGACAGTCCCGGCATTGGGGCTGCCCTGGGGACAATTGCGGCATTGGGGCTGCCCTGGGTTCAATCCTGGCATTGGGGCTGCCCTGGGGACAATTCCAGCATTGGGGCTGCCCTGGGTTCAATCCTGGCATTGGGGCTGCCCTGGGGACAATTCCAGCATTGGGGCTGCCCTGGGGACAGTCCCGGCATTGGGGCTGCCCTGGGGACAGTCCTGGCATTGGGGCTGCCCTGGGGACAATTCCAGCATTGGGGCTGCCCTGGGGACAGTCCCGGCATTGGGGCTGCCCTGGGGACAATCCCGGCATTGGGGCTGCCCTGGGGACAATTCCAGCATTGGGGCTGCCCTGGGGACAGTCCCGGCATTGGGGCTGCCCTGGGGACAGTCCCGGCATTGGGGCTGCCCTGGGGACAGTCCTGGCATTGGGGCTGCCCTGGGGACAATTCCAGCATTGGGGCTGCCCTGGGGACAGTCCCGGCATTGGGGCTGCCCTGGGGACAATCCCGGCATTGGGGCTGCCCTGGGGACAGTCCTGGCATTGGGGCTGCCCTGGGGACAGTCCTGGCATTGGGGCTGCCCTGGGGACAATTCCAGCATTGGGGCTGCCCTGGGGACAGTCCCGGCATTGGGGCTGCCCTGGGGACAATTCCAGCATTGGGGCTGCCCTGGGGACAATTCCAGCATTGGGGCTGCCCTGGGGACAGTCCCGGCATTGGGGCTGCCTTGGGGACAATCCCGGATTGCAGCTCCCTGTCCCACTTTTCCCTGGCAGGGAAGAGGGAGCAGAGCTGTGAGGGCGGCTCTGCGTGGGCCAGGACAGCTCCCACCTGCTGCTGCTGCTGCTGCTGCTCCTGGCAGCTCCATCCCTAATCCGGGTGGGGAGCTGGGGATGGGGGGTTTCGGAAGGGCTGGTGATGATCCAGGGGATGTGAGGATTTGGGAAGGGCTGCTGCAGGTGATGATTTGGGGGATGTGAGGGTTTGGGAAGGGCTGGAAATGATTGGGAGATGTGAGGATCTGGAAGGGCTGGTGCAAATGATGATATGGGGGATGTGAGAATTTGGGAAGGGCTAGAGATGACTTGGGGGGATGTGAGGATTTGGAAAGGCTGGTGCAAGTGATGATTGTGGGATGTGAGGATTTGGAAAGGGCAGGAGATGATCCAGGGCAGGATTTGAGAAGGTCTGGTGATGATCAAGGAGATCTGAGGATTTGGAAGGGCTGGTGCAGGTGATGGTTGTGGGATGTGAGGATTTGGGAAGGGCAGGTGATGACTGGGGGAATGTGAAGATTTGGGAAGGGCAGGTGCAGGTGAGGATCCAGGGGGATCTGAGAATTTGGGAAGGGCTGGAGATGATGGGAGATGTGAGGATCTGGAAGGGCTGGTGTAAATGATGACTGTGGGATGTGAGGATCTGGAAGGGCAGGAGATGATGCAGGGGGCCGCAGCATTCCTGCTCTGGGCTGAGCTGCTGGCTGCGTGCCCGGGTGTGTGTGTGGGGTGATCCACAGCAGGATTGGCCCCAGAGCCCCCAGGAGATGGGGCAGGACAGGCTGGGGCAGGTCCAGCCCTGCCAGGACCGGGGGCTGCTCCCAGGGATGCTCCCCTGGTACCTGGGGCTGCCCCAAACTGGCTTTGGGGGATCCTGGGACCTCCTGGGAGCCAAACCTGCTCAAGGAGGGCTAAACACCGTCCCAAAAATGGCTGGGGGCAGGGTTGTGCCTGAGGAACCCATGACAGCTCCATCAGTACCTGGGGCTATCCCAAACCGGGTTTGGGTGATCCTGCCTCCCCTTCCTGCTGTTCCCTCCTGCCTGCAGGAGCTCCTGGGAGCCAAATCTCCTCATGGAGGGGTGAAACTCCATCCCAAAAAGGGCTGGGGCAGGGTTGTGCCCGAGGAACCCGTGACAGCTCCCTGGTTTTTGTTTCCTTGCAGACAAACCCAACAGTTACTTCACGCAGACGCCGCCGCCGCCACGGGATGGTGAGTGCAGAGTGTCCCCAGTGTCCCCAAAGCCCTGGGGCTGAGTGTCCCCAAAGTCCTGGGGCTGAGTGCAGAGTGTCCCCAAACCTCTCAGTGCCCCCATTTTCCAGGGATTTTTTTGGGATGCAGGATTTGTGTGAGGAAGGAAAGCAGGTGCCTCTCAGTGCTGCCTTTTCCCAGGGGTTTTCCTGGGAATTCAGGATTTTGGTGAGCAGGGAATGCAGGAGCCCCTCAGGGCTCCCTTTTCCCAGATATTTTCCTGGCTGGAAGCAGGGAAGGGCTGCAAAAGGTGAATTTCTGCAGCCTTGCATTTTTTCCCACCTTTCCTCTGGTTTCACAGAGAACTTTGGGTTTGGTTTTTTGTTTGTTTTTTTTTTTCTTTGTGAGGCTCTTATCAGCTTCAGGAGCTGCTGGATGCAGGGCAGGCAAGCCCAGGCTGAGATAAAACCATCACAGGAGCTTTGTTCCCTTTTTAAAACCAGGCTTAAACCCCCTGCCTTTGCTGGCAGCTCTTCCCCCACCTCCACGTGCACAGATAAGAGCCCAGCAAACAGAAAACAGCAGCCAATTAATAACCTGCTTGTTGCTTTTTTTTTTTATTATTTTTTTTTCCCCTCATTTTTGCCTCCCCTGCTGGGGGTGGGGGAGAAAAGGATGTGAGATAAAATGTGATTAATCTATAATTGGCCCGGGGAAAGGCATCTCGAGCGAAAAATAAACCCCCACGTGGGTGGAACTCCTTGCTCAGGGCTCCAAAACATGAACAGCCCGGCCCAGGCAGATGCCAGACCTCCAGAAGATCCCACACGAGATGGAGAAGGGCCCGTTCTGGGGGGTGCCGGGGTGTAGGAGGGGTTTGGGGGTCAGGGGACACAGGGAGGGTTTGGGTTTGTGCTGGTTGTGTGCCTGGGGTGGGCTTGGTGTGGTTTGGGACGGGGTTTGGGCTGGGAGAATGCTGGGATTTGGATGAGGTTGGCTCAGGAGCTGGGGGATCAAGGGTTGGATGGACCTGGGGGTTTGGGGAGGTCCCTTCCCTTCCCAAAGCTGGGCAGGGTCATTGTCCAGCCTAACAAAGCCAGGGCTCAGGTTTGGGGTGCAGGAAAGGGGCTTCTCCTGGCTCCCCACTCCGGGTGATGCGATGAATATTTGAATATCGATGGGGCAGGGCTGAATATTTGAATATTGATTGGGTGGGGCTGAATATTTGAATATTGATGAGCAGGACTGGGCTGGGGCACAGGAGCACCAGCCCAGCTGCTCTCCATGGCAACGGGCGCCTCACCCAGCCCAAATTAATTAATACTCACCCCAAATTAATTAATTAATGCCCAGAATTCTCACCCCAAATTAATGCCCTTCCCAAATTAATTAATGCCCAGCCCTTCCATTCCCACTGCCCCTTTTGGGCACAAGGGTTTTTTTGCCAATATAAGGTTTTTCTTGAGCACAGTAAATTTAACAGATTAACCAGGTTAAAACAACATATTCCATTATGTGAGTAAACTGCAAACTAAATAATTTAAACCATTCATTCAGATGAATGGGAATAATCCCATTTTCCAATTAAGAATTAATTCTGTGTCTCAGGGCATGGCCATGGCCAAGCCAGCCCCAGCTCCATTCCCACACCCCATTCCCTTCCCTTGGGATGAACCCCACAATTCCCATCCCCTGGAATTCTTACACCTCATCTGCATTTAAAAAAACCCCAAAGGGAGGGAAAGAGCAGCTCTGGGAAGTGCAGGAGAGACTCAGACTCTTCAGAAAATGATGAATCCCTTTAGATACCACTGGGAGAGGAGGAGAATCCTTTTCCTTTTGATTTCCCGGGATTTATGGGATTTATCTCGTGCTGGGGCAGGAGAGGAGGAGAATCCTTTTCCTTTTGATTTCCTGGGATTTATCTCTGGGTTTGCAGCTCCAGAATCTCCAGGCAGTCAAAGGCAGACGCCTGGGAATTGAAGTGTAAATGAGGAGTTTGATTTTAGGATTCCTCCTTTCCCTTTTATGTAGGTCAGGCTCTGGTTCTGACGTCTGGGGGGCACTGGGGTACCCTGGGAGGGGGTACTGGGGAAACTGGGGGGCACTGGTGCAGGGAACACCTCCAGGAATGGATGGAGCTGTTGCAGAATGAGCTGTTTGTCAGAGATGAGCCATTTGTTGGGTGCAGGGAAGACTTGGGACTCTCAATATGAGATCAGCAAGCTCTGTTTATTGAAGAGAGCATCAGACGCTTATACAGCAAGTAATAAGCTCATGAATATTCTGTAATTTACACTGTCCATTGGCCACACTAAAACATCAGCTCTTCCCCATTCCTTAAGAGTTACATCTCTCTTTTCTCATGTCTCTAGTCTCTCAACCACAGCACTTTGTTATGGTAACACAGCTATGCTCAAGGACAGTGTCCTTGCAGGTGCAAGACTTGGAATTAGCCACGGCCTTGAACTTTTCCCATTCTTACCTACTCTCCCAACATGGAGCTGTCCCAGGGAAGGGGGAAATTGGATTTTAGGGAAAGGTTTGGGGTCCCCTGTGTGTGTGTGTCCCTGTGCCCCCTGGATGTCCCCATGCCCATTGGGATGTCCCTGTGCCCTCAGGATGCCGGGGGATGCTCTGCGGGTTCGGGGCCGTGTGCGAGCGCAGCCCCTCGGAGCCGGGCCAGGCCTCGTGCGTGTGCAGGAAGGGTCCCTGTGCTCTGTGTGTGTGTCCCTGTGCCCATGGGATGTCCCCATGCCCATGTGTGTGTCCCTGTGCCCTCAGGATGCCGGGGGATGCTCTGCGGGTTCGGGGCCGTGTGCGAGCGCAGCCCCTCGGAGCCAGGCCAGGCCTCGTGCGTGTGCAGGAAGGGTCCCTGTGCCCCCGTGGTGGCCCCGGTGTGCGGCTCCGACCACTCCACCTACAGCAACGAGTGCGAGCTGGACAGGGCCCAGTGCAACCAGCAGAGGAGGATCAAGGTGGTCAGCAAGGGACCCTGCGGTGAGTGAGGGACCCTGGCTGTCCCCAGGGCGGGCAGGGACACCTCGGGGTGTGGCTGGAGGGGTCGCACAGGGCTGGGGGCATCAGAGCTGCTTTGGGGGTCAGCAGAGTGTGGTAAGGAGAGGAAATGGTGGGGAAATGATGGAGAAATCATGGCCACAGGCTGGGCCAGGGACACCAAAGGCCGGGAAGGGAAGCTGAGGAATCCCCAGCTCTGCTTTGTGGGCCAGCAAACTGTGATCAGGAGGAAAAGTGATGGAAAATTATCCATTGCTGCTGGATTGGGGCATTTAGAGGGATGGATTTGGGGGATATTGGGATATATTGGGGTTATTCCGTGAGAGGAGCAGGACATCCCATGCCATGCCCTCACCCGTGTCCCCTCCCTTGTCCCCCAGGCTCCAAGGACCCCTGTGCCGAGGTGACGTGCAGCTTTGGCAGCACGTGTGTCCCCTCCCCTGACGGCCAGGGCGCCAAGTGCGTGTGCCCCTCGTCGTGCAGCGGCGTCCCCGAGAGCCCTGTGTGCGGCAGCGACGGCCGCGACTACCGCAGCCAGTGCCACCTCAACAAGCACGCCTGCGACAAGCAGGAGAACGTCTTCAAGAAGTTCGATGGCCCCTGTGGTGAGCAGGGGTTCCAATGTCTCGGGGAGGAGGGGGTTAAAAAATGTGCCCACCTGGGGTGAGGGTGTGGGGGGAAGGAGAGGTGGGAGAGGAGAGGAGGAGGAGGGTGGAGGGTCAGGGGGTAGGAAAGGGGTGGTTTGAGCAGGGAAAGGGCAGAAAAGAGGTGGTTTGGGCAGGAACAGAGGTGGTTTGGGCAGGAAAAGGTCAGTTTGGACAAGAGAAGGTCACTGTGGGCAGTAAAAAGTCGCTCTGGACAGTGAAAGGTCACTTTGGACAGGAGAAGGTCACTGTGGGCAGTGAAAGGTCGCTTTGGTGACAGCTGCTGAGCCGAGAGCCAGGCAGTGCCTCCTTCCCTCGGGTGTTTGTGCTCCAGCCCCGCTGACTCCAGCACCGGGGTCAGCTCCTCCTGCTGCTGCCCTGGCCCTGCTTCGGGCAGGGAAATGCTGCTGCTGCTGCTGCCCAGCTTCCCAAAGAGATCCTGGAGCCGGAGCATTCCAAACTGCTCCTGGAATAAAAACATCCTGGAATTGGAGCATCCCAAACAGCTCCTGGAACTAAAATATCCTGGAATTAGAGCATCCTGAACAACTTCTGGAATTAGAGCATCCTGGAGTTGCAGCATCCCAAAAGCAGCTCAGGATGGGGGAAAAGTCGGAGTTTATCCCAGTGCTGTTCCCTTTGGAAATGGGCTCAGTAAGGACTGAGTCCTTAGCAGCACAAAGGAAGATTCTGGGGGCTCTTGGGGCCATGTAGGGAAGGAGCAGAGCCTGGGAAGCTCCAGTTTGGGCAGGGAGTGACTCCCTGGGGCACAAGGAAGATTTGGGGGTTCTTGGGGAAGGAGCAGAGCCTGGGAAGCCGCGGTTTGGGCAGGGTTTGGGCAGGGAGTGACCCCCGCCTCCCGCCCGTGCCAGACCCGTGCCAGGCCGTGCCGAGCGAGCCGGGCCGCGTGTGCCGGGTGAACCCGCGGACGCGTCGGGCGGAGCTGCTGCCCCGGCCCGAGGGCTGTCCCCCGGGCAGGGACCCCGTGTGCGGCGACGACGGCGTCACCTACGAGAGCGAGTGCGCCATGGCCCGCTCGGGCGCCATCCGCGGCATGGACATCCAGAAGGTGCGCTCGGGGCAGTGCCAGCCGCAGGGTGAGTGCCCGCCCTCCTCATCCTCCTCCTCCTCTTCCCAAAGAGACTGTCTAGAACAGAGGCTAGAGGCTCTATTCCTTTTAAAATAGTAGTAGTTCTTTGCTAAATGTATTAATATGTTCTTTTTAATATATTCTTTAATTTATCAATATAAAAATATATATTGATATAGATTATATTATTAGGCTATTATTAGATTAAATTAGGTACTTCATATAATATAGAATATTGAATATAGAAAAATACAATTGTATTATAATATATAAATATAAGAATATATAAATGCACATTATACAATACATTAATTATATAATATAATATATGAAATAAATATATAGAAATATATATAGAAATAATAGTATTAAAAATATAGAAATAAAAGATATATGGTACATTATATATTATATTATGCATTATATAGATACACATAATAAATATACTATATATATTACATATATTTAATATAATGCATAATTGTATAATGTATAATTATTATGCAGTTACATATATTATGTATAATTAGTATAATTTATCATAACACACTATATATTAATCTAAAAGCCTAAACTTAAGGCTTTTATATTAATATAAGAAAAACATAAAAAAAGTTTAAACTTGAAGCATCAGTACAGAACCTTCAATACTTTTAAGAAACAATACTTAAGCATCAGTATGGAACCTGAAAAATATATTAAAAAAATCAGTAGTGAACCTGAAAAATATTTTTAAAACCCCCACTAACTCCCCCCATGCCCTGTCGCGCAGACCAGTGCCCGGAGCCGTGCCGGCTGGGCGCGGTGTGCCTGAACCGGCGCGGGGCCGCGCGCTGCTCCTGCGAGCGCATCGCCTGCGACGGCGCCTTCCGGCCCCTGTGCGCCCGCGACGGCCGCACCTACGGCAGCGACTGCCAGCGGCGCCGCGCCGAGTGCCTGCAGCAGCAGCACATCCCCACGCGCCACAGCGGGCCCTGCGGTGAGCACCGGGCACGGCGGCTGGGGGGAACGGGGCGCGTGGGCACCAAGCTGGCCCCCGGGGGTGGTGTCCTGCAGGGATGGTGGGCCCCAAGTTGTCCCCCAGAGGTAATGTCACGTAGGAGTGGTGGGCCCCCAGTTGTCTTGCAGGGATGGTGGTCCCCAAGTTGTCCCACAGGGATCGTGGGCCCCAAGTTGTCCACTAGGGGTGATGTCATGTGGGGATGATGGTCCCCAGATTGTCCTGTGGGGGTGGTGGGCCCCATGTTGTCCCATAGGGATGGTGGTCTCCAAGTTGTCCTGTAGGGTGTCAGACCCCAAATTGTCCAATGGGGATGCTGTTCCCTCCTGTCCTATAGGGATGCTGGTCCCCAAATCATCCCGCAGGAATTCTGGTTCCCCCCGTCCCACAGGGATGCTGTCCCATGGGGATGCTGCTCCCCCTCTCCTGTGGGAATGCTGATCCCCCCCACCCCTGCCCCTCCAGCCCTCTCCAGGCAGGGTGGCACGCTCAGGGCTGCGGTGGGTGCCCACTGAGCGGTCCCTGGGCTCAGCCTGGCCCGTCCCTGGCCCGTGTTTCTGTCCTCCCAGCAGCCCTGCTGTGTGCACGTCTCCTGTCTCTGTGTGCTGTGTGACACTGGGGACACCCGTCCGTGTCTGAGCCACGTGTCTGTGACCTCCTGCTGGTTTCTGTTCTCCTCAACCCATGCCATCCATTGCTCCTCCCGGGGTAGTGCCAGTCTCAACTCCATCCATGCTCTCCCTTCCATGCCTGCCTGCCTCTCTCCACCAGGAGCTCTTCCCTCTGTGCCCTCTGTGCCCTCTGTGCCGCTCTCACCGTGTCTTTGTCTCGTCTCTAGGAGAAGCTCCCCGTGGACCTTTCTCAGCAGGATGGGATAGGATGGGATCCTTAGGAGTGTCCAGGTGTGAGGTTCTCCCCCAGGAAGTGCAGGAGGTTGAAGCAGCCCCTGCACTCATTGGATGAGTTACAGGTTGTTCATTCCGGCTCAGTTTGGGTTTCTCCCACCTCTGGAACTGCGTCCTGTTCTTTTAAGCTGATGTTTGATCAGGTATCAGCTGGGCTGAGCCTCCTGAAGTGCTTGGCAATCAGGATCCCACGCTGGGGATGTGTTTTGTTGGCTTTGTGCTCCTGCTGGAGGATTTCGAGGCTGCCAGACCCAGCTGCTGGAAAAGAATTTGTCAGGCTCCCAAAATCCCACTCAGAATAATCACAGCTGTTATTTTTAAGCCTCCATTTCTCTGTGTTCCTGGTGGGGGAATGGCTGGGAGTCAATCCCCCAGTATTTCCCTGTGGGAAGGGCTGTGATCCCATCAGGGGGGATTTTTTGCAGCCCTGGCTAGAGGGTTGTATTCTAGAGGCTAGAATATTAATATGTTAATATTAACATCTAGAACATTAATATGGTCCTTTTAATAGATTATTTAATATATCAATATTAAAAGATATATTAATATAGATTATATTATTATAAATTATGCATTTTATACAATGCATAATATATATAGAAAAATATAATTGTATTCTAATATATAAATATAAGAATATATAAATACATGTTATACAAGATATTAATTATATTATATTATGTATTATATGAATCAAATATATAGAATCTGGAAAATATAAAAAAAAAATTCCACTGAAGCCTCCCCCTCCCCTGTGCCTCCTTGAGAGGCTGAAAATTCCCAAATTTCTGGGATGAGCAGGGAATTCACGCTGCTCTGAGCATCAGCCACGCATCATTTCCACCGTGTTCCATGGAAAAGGGCCAGGAGCAGCAGGGTGAGCTCCTGGTGCACCTGCCATTCCTCCCTCTCCTTGATTTCAGCTCCCCTCCCTGCTGCCCAGCGCACATCTGCTTCCAGGAGCTGCATCCTGGTGGGGCAGGAGCAGAAAATGGGGGAATGGATCAAACCCGGGGCTCTGTCTGCCGTGCTGGGGCTGCAGAGCGCCCGTGACAGCCCCAGGCAGCCCTGGAGCCCAGCCCCAGGAGGTGTGAGCGGATTTTTTTAGCCCTGTCAGCTCTGGAAAGGAACAGGAGAAGCTCAGAGCTCAGGGCTGGGGAGCTGTGGGAATGCAGAGCTGGGAAGGGCTTGGCAGAGCTTTAACCCCTCTTTAACAAGCACCTGCCTGACAAACCCTGAGCTCTCCCGCCTTTTCCAGCAGCCAGGCCAGGGAGGCAAAGCCAAACAAAACCATCCAAGCCATTAAAAGGGAGGAAAGTGATTGGGAGAACAATTGGAAAACACATCACACAGGAATTTCTATTTTGTAGCTAGCTGTTTAGAGCTCGCTTGTTTGTTTGTTTTCAGCTCAGGTCTTCATTCAAAAACAGGTTTTGCAATTTCAGTTGGTAAAATAATAATTCTTGATAAGCATTCACCATGAAATGTATTGGTTTGAATCCCTCTGGGTGCTGCAGCTGAGAAGGAAGGGATGGGGTGAGGCTGACGTGGCCAGGAGTGAAGGGAAGAAGGAAGGAAGGTGTCTGTAGTTGCATCTGTCTTTTCCTCTCTCTGCTGTCCTCTCTTTCTCTCTCTCTCTTTCCCCTTTTGTCTGTCTTGTGTTTTACAGTGTTGCCTGTGTGGAGGAAGGAATTCTGTCCTGGCACCACCCTCCTGCTCCCTGCCCGGACACCTCAGCTGGGAGCTGCCCCTGCTCCGTGGCCCCCTCACTGCTCCCACCTGGCTCTAGCTGGGCCTGAGAGCCCCCAGGATGGAGAGCTTGCCCTGGGCTCTGTCCCACCCCTGGCCCCAAACCCTGCTGCAGTGGAAATTGCTCTTGCCCGGTGCCCGCTGTGCCCTCCAGGCAAAGGAGAGTGGGAGCAGAGGTGGGTGCTGGGAGCCCCCCACTCCTCAGCCAGCCCCCCCAGGGCTGCTGCATCACCCTGGATGCTCCTGGTTGATTTTCCCTCTCCTTCTGCTCCCAACTGACCCCCATGGCTTCCCCAGATCCTCCTGCCTGGAGCTGTGCCTGCCCAGGGCCGCCCCAGCTGTGCCGCCCCAGCTGTGCCGCCCCAGCTGTGCTGTGTGTCCCGCTTGTCCCCTGTCCCAGCCCAGGGCTCCCTCCCAGCTCCCTCTGCCAGGCTCACAGGAGCTGGTTCTGCTCGGAATTGGCTCCTCCCTGGGAATGTTCCCTGTGGAATTGGCGACTCTGTATGGGGGACATGGTTAGGGGACAAAAAAGGGACACAAACGTGGAACAGCAGCCCAGGGAGTAACTCCTGGTGCTTGGGAAGAGCTCAGAGCTGCAGGGAAGTTGGGGACAGAGCTGGAGCCGTGTCCTTGTGCCTGAATTTGGGCACAGAGCTGTGTCCATGCCTGAGCTGGGGACAGAGCTGTGTCCTTGTGCCTGAGCTGAATTTGGGCACAGAGCTGTGTCCATGCCTGAGCTGGGGACAGAGCTGTGTCCCTGTGCCTGAGCTGAATTTGGGCACAGAGCTGTGTCCTTGTGCCTGAGCTGAATTTGGGCACAGAGCTGTGTCCCTGTGCCTGAGCTGAATTTGGGCACAGAGCTGTGTCCTTGTGCCTGAGCTGAATTTGGGCACAGAGCTGTGTCCCTGTGCCTGAGCTGTCCCCTGTCCCTGTTCCTTTGCAGACCCTGGCCCTAGGCTGGGTTAGGTGGGCAGATCCTGCTCCAGGCCCTTCCTGCCTGGCACGGGGTGCCGCAGAGGTGCCACCGCCGTGCTGGTGCAGGGGAGGTGCCCAGGGCATGCAGAGGGACCTTGCCCAGCTCTCTGCCTGCTGCCAGGGCTGTGCTGTGTCTGCTGTCGCTCCATCTCCTCCAGGCTGTGTTGTCTGTCCCCACCTGTGTCCTTGTCCTGTGTCCTTGTCACTGTCCAGCCCAGGTGAACCCCGTGGTGTCCTTTCCTTGTCCCAGAGGGTCACAGGGCAGTGCTGGCTCTGTCCCCAGCAGCACGGCCACCCCTTCCTCAGCTCTGGGTGCTGGGGGGATTCCTGGCTGGGAGCTGGGGTGAGCCCCTGGGCTGTCCCTGCCTGCAGGGAGCGGGACACGGCCTCTGCTGGCACTTTGCCACCACTGGGGAGGTGGCACTGCTGGGCTGGGGCTGTGCGTCCAGGGGGAATCTGGGCTGGGGGAAGGACACGGGATGTGCCCATCCTGCCCCACAGCAGCTCCCAGGGAGGAGGAGGGAAGAGGATGGGGTGAGGGATGAGCAGCAGGGTGGAACCAGGGGTGTCCTCCCCAGCCAGCTCCTCTTTGCTGGGAGCAGTGGGATCCCAGGGATGGGAGCTTTTCAGGGGGCAGTGTGATCCCAGGGAAGGGAGCTGATTTGCAGTGGATCCCAGCAGTGAGCCGTCCCTGTGGGAGCTCTCTGGAAGGTTCTGCCAGTGCTGTTTCTCGCATTTCTGGCCAGGGGACGCAGTGCCCATCCTGTCCCTGTCCCCGTGCCCATCCCTCACCTGTGCCAGGCACGGGGGCCGTGCTGAGCCGGGCATGGCAGGGTGACAGGAGGGCGCAGAGCCCAGCAGCCCTGCACACCCGCCACGGCTCGGGGCGGGCAGGTGCCCCATGGGGCACTGTGACATCCCGCCCCGTGCCAGCCGTGCCATCCCTGTCCCCTGCAGACCTGGGTGCTCCCAGCCCCTGCCTGAGCGTGGAGTGCTCCTTCGGGGCCACGTGCGTGGTGAAGAACCAGGAGGCCGTGTGCGAGTGCCAGCAGCAGTGCCAGGGCCGCTACGACCCCGTGTGCGGCACCGACCAGCGTAGCTACGGCAGCGCCTGCGAGCTGCAGGCCATGGCCTGCCTGCTGCAGAGGGACATCGGCGTCAGGCACAAGGGGCCCTGCGGTGAGACACGGCCGGGTGGGACTGGGGTGGGTGTGTCATCAAAGGGGACATCAGGGTCAGGGACAAGGGGCCCTGCGGTGAGACACGGCCAGGTGGGACTGGGGTGGGTGTGTCATCAAAGGGGACATCAGGGTCAGGGACAAGGGGCCCTGCGGTGAGACACGGCCGGGTGGGATTGGGGGGACATTGGTGTCAGGGACAAGGGGCCTTGTGGTGAAATTTGGGCTGGGATTGTGGTGATGGTGGTGGTGGCTGTGTCCTCAGAAGGGACATTGAAGCGAAGGACAAGGGGCTCTGATGTGAGATTTGGGCTGGGATTGTGCTGGTGGTGGTGGTGGTGGCTGTGTCCTCAAAGGGACATCAGCATCAAGGACAAGGAGCCCTGTGGTGAGATTTGGGCTGGGATTGTTGTGGTGGTGTTGTTGTTGTTATTGTTGGCCTGTGTGTGTCGTCAAGAGGAACACCAGGGTGAAGGACAAAGGATGTGATGAGATTTGGGTAGGGAGATTATTTTGTGGTGGTTAAAAGAAAAACCTCCAGGGCGGGATAAAACCCTCCAGGCCAGGATGAAAATATCCAGGCTGGGATGAAAATGACCAGGCCAAGATGAAAACCTCCTGGTTGTGATAAAAACCTTCAGGCCAGAATAAAAACCTCTAGACCAGGATAAAAAACACCAGTCCAGGATAAAAACCAGAACAAAAACCTCCAGGCCAGGATAAAAACCACCAGGCTAGGACAAAAACCAGGACAAAAAGCGCCAGTCCAGGATAAAAACCAGAATAAAAACCTCCAGACCAGAATAAAAGCCTCCAGGCCAACAGCAGGAGCTGAGCAGGGGGCTGGTGCCTCCTCCTCCCCCATGCCAAGGCAGCAGCTGCTGTGTGCAGGAGCAAAGCAGGAAAAGCACCTTGGAGCCAAATTCCTGGTGAAATGACTGGCAGGGAGGGAGGGAGGTGTTGGGAGGGGAGGATGAATCAGTGAATCCCCAGGAGTCAGGGGATGTGCTTGCTGCTGTCTCCTGCAAGGAGGGAGAGCTGCTCAGAGAGGGTTTTTCTTTTTGATACAAAATCAAGGGTTTTTGTGCCCCCAGTAAAAAACCAAATGTGAACCTTAATGTGAAGCTCAGAACTACACACGAAAGCAGCACGGAATCTGAAAATTAGAAAAGCTGAAACCTGAGGCATCTGTGCAGAATCTGAAAAATAGAAAAGCCAAAACCTGAGGCGTCATTTCCCTGCTTTAGAAGCTTGACAAGGCCTTTACCTTGTTGAGTCTCTATTCTAAAAATTTCCTAGAAATAGGAAAAATATAATAATTTTATATAAATAATAATATATAAAAACACAATATTTCCTAATACTAGCTAATGATAGGTATTTAATAACAGATAAGTGGGGAGGTTGCCAGAGAATCTGTGCCTGCCTCATCCCTGGGAGCATCTGGGCTGAAGAGCAGAAGCTGTCCCTCAAAAATGAACTTTAACTCCAAAACAGACAATTTATATAAAAATATATACAAATAGAATAGTATTTCCTAACAATACCTAATAATAGGTATTTAGTAACAGATTGTGGGGAGGTTGCCAGAGAACCTATTGCGGCCTTATCCCTGGGAGCATCTGGGTTGAATCACACTCAAAACGAGCTTTACCTCCGCCCCACAATGACCAGCCCGGCCTCCGGAGCCGCTCTAACTGTGTTTCTGCCCTGCCGTGCCCAGAGCCCTGCGGGAAGTGCCAGTTCGGTGCCATCTGCGAGGCGGAGACGGGGCGCTGCGTGTGCCCCACCGAGTGCGTGCCCTCGGCGCAGCCCGTGTGCGGCACCGACGGCAACACCTACGGCAGCGAGTGCGAGCTGCACGTCAGGGCCTGCACCCAGCAGAAGGACATCCTGGTGGCTGCCCAGGGCCCCTGCAGTGAGTGTCACCACGGCCCCTTTGTCCCCCTCTTTGTCCCCCTCTTTGTCCCCCGTGTCACCGATGCTCGGCCCTGCGCGGATTTGGTCGCTCTCACGCCCTGCCTGGGTGGTTTTGCCTTTTACCTGGGGGATAATTTGATATTTCCAGGCTCTCCAGCAGCTTTGGTTTGGTTTCCCCCCATCACTGGAAGTGCCCCCCATGTTATTTGTCTGAGCCAAGCAGAGAAATTGGATTAATGTCCGTGGGGCCAGGGTAGGAATTAGGATAAAAATGTGTTAACAGCCAGCAGCAGAAGTGAGAGCAGAGCTGTGTTTGATCCCCTCCCTCCGCTCCATCCCCTGGGGTCAATTCCTCTTTGTTCCTGCTTTCCTCCCCACTCCCCAGCCCGGGGAGCTGTCTGGGCTAATTTCTTAATGAATTAAAAGCCCTGCTCAGCTCCTTCGTTATCACAAAAGCTGCGATGATGATTTCAGCCTCGCACAAACCTGTCCTCAGCTGGGCTGAGATTCCCCAACAATTCGGGGGAGGACGGCTGAGGGTGGCAGAGTAAATGATGAAATGGGATTTATTTCCCTCCAGAAAGAGCTGCTGGGAATCCAAAATACTTGGGGTGGGCACCCAGTTTGCAGGGTGCCTAATTTAATATTTCCTATTAAATCAGGAATAACAAATTAAATTAATAATGAATTAACAACAAGCTAATAACGATAATGGTGCCAGCTCTGCGCCAACGCCCCGGCGGCCGCGGGAGCCGCTCGGGGTGCCTGAGGGTGTCCCTCCCTGTGCCCCAGAGTCGTGTGGCAGCTCGGTGTGCTCCTTCGGCAGCCGCTGCGTGGCCGGGCAGTGCCTGTGCCCGCGCTGCCAGCGCCAGCCCCCGGCGCCCGTCTGCGGCACCGACGGCGTCACCTACGGCAGCCCCTGCCAGCTGCAGGAGGCCTCGTGCCAGCTGCAGAGGAGCATCGAGGTGGCCAGGATGGGACCCTGCGAGGACGGTACGTTGGTGCTGGTTCTGCAGGGGTGGGGCAAAGGGAGGGAGGAGGGAGGGGAGCTTCACCTGCTGTGCCCTGAGACCCCAAACCCCTTAGAGCATGTCCCTCTATGCCCTGAGACCCCAAACCCCTTAGAGCATGTCCCTCTGTGCCCTGAGACCCCAAACCCCTTAGAGCATGTCCCTCTATGCCCTGAGACCCCAAACCCCTTAGAGCATGTCCCTCTGTGCCCTGAGACCCCAAACCCCTTAGAGCATGTCCCTCTATGCCCTGAGACCCCAAACCCCTTAGAGCATGTCCCTCTATGCCCTGAGACCCCAAACCCCTTAGAGCATGTCCCTCTGTGCCCTGTGAGACCCCAAACCCCTTAGAGCATGTCCCTCTGTGCCCTGAGACCCCAAACCCCTTAGAGCATGTCCCTCTGTGCCCTGAGACCCCAAACCCCTTAGAGCATGTCCCTCTGTGCCCTGAGACCCCAAACCCCTTAGAGCATGTTCCTCTATGCCCTGAGACCCCAAACCCCTTAGAGCATGTCCCTCTGTGCCCTGTGAGACCCCAAACCCCTTAGAGCATGTCCCTCTGTGCCCTGAGACCCCAAACCCCTTAGAGCATGTCCCTCTGTGCCCTGTGAGACCCCAAACCCCTTAGAGCAGCAGGTCCTGTGCCAGCCATGCTTCCCTCACTGCCCAAAGGACCCCCAGCACCCCCAGTCCTGTTCCAGCCCCCTTCTAATTCCAACCCCCATTCCAAAATCCCAGTTTTTTCCAATTCCAGCCAAACTACAGGGAGGAGTCTTTTCCCTATTTCCCACCTAAATTTCCCAGTTTTCAGTTGGAATCCATTCCCCCTTGTCCTCTCTCTGCATCCCATGTAAATTTTCCCTCTTTTTTCCCCATATCCCACCTAAATTTCCTGGTTTTCAGTTTGAAGCCAATCTCCCCTGCCCTGTCTCTGCATCCCATGTAAATTTTCCCCCTTTTTTCCCTATTTCCTCCCCAAACCTTAGGGTTTTCAGTGGAAATCCATTCCCCCTTGTCCTGTCTCTGCATCCTGTGTAAATTCTCCCTCTCCAGTGCCATCCCTGGGCCCTGGCAGGAGTTTGGTCCTGGATGATTTTTAAGCTCCCTTCCGTCCCATCCCACGGCTCTGTTGCCTCAGCAGAGCTCCAGGGAAGGTTTTGGGGTCGGCTCGGTGAGCCTAAAAATAAAAACGCGCCGAGTTTTCCCACTCGGGGGAAGCTGTGGGCTCTGCTGGCACAGGAGGGAGCCGAGGGTGCCGGGCACACATGGGGAGGACGTCAGAGCAGGGCACAGGGAGAACACAGAGCAGGGTGTTAGATCACAGCCCTGCTCGGGGGATTTCAGGTTGCTGTCCCTCCTCAGGCAGAGCCTGAATAATTCTGTGTGTAATGCCAAAGCCCAGCCTTTGATCACGCCAGAAAAAGGGCCAGGTTCCCCTTCCCCCATCCCTTTTCCCCTTCCAGCAGCCTTTGAAATCAGCCACATCTCTGCCGCTGCTGCTGCTGCTGCTGCTCATCCTGCAGAGCTCCAGGGGCTTCGGTCCTCTCCCACCCCAAATCCCAGCCCCAAATCCCAGCCCCAAATCCCAGCCCTTCCCCAGCTCCACGTCACCCACAATCTCCCTGTGCACACTTTGGGGTGTTTATTTGGGATTTAGGTTTCTGAATCACTGGGATTTAGGTACCTGTTTAGCTGGGATTTTGGTTTCTGTTTATTTGGGATTTTGGGTCCTGCGCAATTGGGATTTAGTTTCCTGTATAACTGGGATTTTGGTTCCTGTCTATTTGGTGTTTTAGTTCCCGTTTATCTGGGATTTTGGGTCCTGCACAGTTGGGATTTAGGTTCCTGGATCAAGGCATGGAGTAGAACAAAAGAAATAATTACTTTTGTAGAGTGTTTTAGCAAGAGGAAGAACCTCTTCCTCCAACTCACGTTTTTCTCTGTAAAATTTTTGTTACTTTACCTTTTATTAAACCTTTTCCTATTTCCAACACCACCTCCAATAATTCTACACCATCCCAAGCAGCAGAACTGTCTCCAGTGTAACAAATTCACCTTAAATCTCAATAAACCAAGCTCAGGGATTAACCCTTCCTTCCCTCCCTGTTCCCAGAGTGTGGCTGAGGGGATGGCAGTGACTGTGAGCAGGATCCAAGCTCAGGGATTAACCCTTCCCTCCCTGTTCCCAGAGTGTGGCTCGGGGGGCTCGGGCTCGGGGGATGGCAGTGACTGCGAGCAGGAGCGCTGCCGCCACTTTGGGGGCTGGTGGGACGAGGACGCCGAGGACGAGCCCTGCGTCTGTGACTTCACCTGCGCGGCCGTGCCCCGCAGCCCGGTGAGCCCTGCCCTCCTGTCCCCTCCCCGGCTGGCACAGCCCTGCCAGGGCTGCCCTGAGCTGTGCCCTGGCCCTGCTGCTGGCAGGTGTGTGGCTCTGACGGCGTCACCTACGCAAACGAGTGCGAGCTGAAGAAGACGCGGTGTGAGAAGCGCCAGGAGCTCTTTGTCAGCAGCCAGGGAGCCTGCCGGGGTGAGTCCCCTCCTGCTCCTGGGTGTGTCCCCTGGGGAGGCCATCCCCCCTCTGGGTGTGTCCCTGGGCGTGTCCCTTTTTGTGTCCCTTGAGAGAAGCCATGCTTACCTGGCTGGGTGTGTCCCCGGGTGTGTCCCTGGGTGTGTCCCCTAAAGGAAGCCATGCCCTCCCTGCTGGGTGTGTCCCCTGAGGCCAGCCACCCCTCCCTGCTGGCTCTGTCCCCAGCTCTGTCCCCACCTGTGTCCCTGCTGTCCTTTCCCTGTGCATAAGCAGGAATTGCTGTCAGGGGCCACCCCCTGTCCCTGTCCCGGCCTCCCCTGCAGTTCCCAGCGCCTCCAGGAGCATTTATGGGAACGCTGCCACATCCCGGGTGCTGAGGTGACCCTTGTGTCCCTGTCCCCTCCCCTGCAGCCCTGGCCACCACCCCGCCACCCCTGCTGGTCGTGCACTGCAGCCAGAGCGTCTACGGCTGCTGCCCCGACAACGTCACCCTGGCGCTGGGCGTGGGAGCTGCTGGATGTCCCAGTGAGTGCCACCCCCGGGGACCCTCGGGGGGCTGCAGGGAGGGTCTGGGGTGCTGCCCCCGGGAGATGAGGCTGGACTCTCCCCAGATGTGGGATTGTGGGGTATTCAAGGTGGAAAACCCTCCCGAGCTGCAGCACCGCTGTGGTCACCACAAAATCCTGTCCCCAAGTGCCACATGCCAGCCGTGAGCCACATGCTCAGGGTTCTGAGCATTTCCAGGGATGGTGATTCCAGTGCTTCCCTGAACAGCCCATTCCAAACCTGACCACGCTTCCAGTGAACAAATCTTCCCAAATATCCCACCTGAACCTCCCCTGGTGCAGTTTTTCCTCTGGTCCTGTCCCTTGTCTCTGAGAGAAGGGACTGACCCCTCCTGCCCCACAACCTGCCACTGCTGGTGATCCTCCAAAATCCCTGAGCCACCTCCCAGGCCTCAATCCCACTTTGGGTGTCCCCAGAGGTGCCTCCAGGGCCTTGGTTCCACTGGGCTCAGGCATTTCCACCTGCCAGAGTGACAGAATATTCCATGGAGGGGAACGTGTCACCTGGGACCTTCCAGAGGCCCAGTGACAGCTGGGTGACCCCCTGAGCAGGAAGCTGAGCCGGCCAGGGGCTCATTAATATTTATTCACTAATTATCCGAGCCAGCAGGAGCGTTTTAAAGGCTCTGAACAGCTGAGGCTGTGGCTGCCTGATGGGGGAAACATCAGCCCGTGGAGACACAGCTCCAGGGTGGGGTAATGCTGAGCAGGCAGAGCTGGATAATGTGGGAAAAACAGCTGGATAATGGGAAAAAATCAGGTGGATAATGGGGGAAAAAGCAGCTTGGATAATGGGGGAAAAAACAACTGGATAATGGGGGGAAAGCACCGCTGGATAATAGGGGAAAGGCAGCTGAAAAATGGGGGGAAAGCAGCTGGAGAATGAGGGGGAAAGCAGCTGGATAATGGGGGGAAAGTCAGCTGGATAATGGGGGAAAATCAGCTGGATGATGTCCCTTTCTGTCTCCTCCCCGCTGGGACAAGGACAGCGCCTGGCTGTCTATCTTTCGTTGCCTCCCCTCCATCAAGCTGCTCGTTAATGAATTAATAATCACCCTCTAATAGCTTCCTTCCCCTTTGATGTTAATGAGAGACGAGCTCTTGATGGCATCGAGCTCCTGGTGGCAGCCTGGGGGCCGATGGCGAGAGCAGCTGGTGGCGCAGGGCGGTGACACGGGTGTCCCTGCGTCCCTGCCCTCAGGCACGTGCCAGTGCAACCCCTACGGCTCCTACGGCGGCTCCTGTGACCCGGGCACGGGGCAGTGCTCCTGCAAGCCCGGCGTGGGCGGCCTCAAGTGCGACCGCTGCGAGCCCGGCTTCTGGAACTTCCGCGGCATCGTCACCGACGGACGCAGCGGCTGCACCCGTGAGTGACGGGACAGGGACAGTGCCCGAGGGGGTCAGGGTGTCACCCATGAGTGACAGTGAGGAGACACCCCTGAGTGACAGGCATGAGGCACCCCATGACTGGGACAAGGGTGTCACCCCCTGAGTGACAGTGAGGGGACACTGCCCAGGGGTGGGACAGGGGTGGGACAATGCCCTGACAGGGATGGGACACTTCCCTGAGTGACAGGGATGTCCCATCACTATCCCCCTTCCCCTATGGCTGCCAGGCCCCCCTTTCCCACCCTATAACTGCATTTTCCTCTTTCTCACCCCATACCTGTGTTTTTCCCACCCCATGCCTGTTCTCCCTCCATCCCCACACCGTGCCCCATGTCCCTGTTCCCACCCCATACCCGTTCTCCCCGCCCCACGCCGTGCCCTGTCCCCGCTGCAGCGTGCCACTGTGACCCCGTGGGCTCGGTGCGGGATGACTGCGAGCAGATGTCGGGGCTGTGCTCCTGCAGGACGGGCATCACGGGCATGAAGTGCACCCAGTGCCCCGACGGCAGCACCCTGGGCACCGCCGGCTGCCACAAGGGTGAGGGGCTCTGGGCTTTGGGGTTTGGGTCCTGCTTGTTTGGGGTTTGGGTCCTGCTTATTTGGGGGTTTGGGTCCTGCAGCACTGAGGGTTTCTGTCCTGTTTATTTAGGGGTTGGGATCTTGTTTATTTGGAATTTGGGACCCTGTTTATTTGGGGTTTTGGGTCCTGCATAACTGGGATTTCGGCACCTGTCTATTTGGGATTTTGGCTCCTGGTTAACTGGAATTTTGGCTCCTGCCAATTTGGGATTTTGGGACCTGTCTATTTGGGATTTTAGCTCCTGTCTGTTTGAGATTTTGGCTCCTGTCTGTTTGGGATTTTGGGACCTGTCTATTTGGGATTTTGGCCCCTGTCTGTTTGGGATTTTGGCTCCTGTCTGTTTGGGATTTTGGGACCTGTCTATTTGTGATTTTGGCTCCTGTCTGTTTGGGATTTTGGCTCCTGTCTGTTTGGGATTTTGGGACCTGTCTATTTGGGATTTTGGCCCCTGTCTGTTTGGGATTTTGGCTCCTGTCTGTTTGGGATTTTGGGACCTGTCTATTTGTGATTTTGGCTCCTGTCTGTTTGGGATTTTGGCTCCTGTCTGTTTGGGATTTTGGGACCTGTCTATTTGGGATTTTGGCTCCTGTCTATTTGGGATTTTGGCTCCTGTCTGTTTGGGATTTTAGGACCTGTCTATTTGGGATTTTGGTTCCTGTCTGTTTGGGATTTTGGCTCCTGTCTATTTGGGATTTTGGCTCCTCTCTATTTGGGATTTTGGCTCCTGTCTATTTGTGATTTTGGCTCCTGTCTATTTGGGATTTTGGCTCCTATCTGTTTGGGATTTTGGCTCCTGTCTGTTTGGGATTTTGGCTCCTGTCTGTTTGGGATTTTGGCTCCTGTCTGTTTGGGATTTTGGCTCCTGACTAACTGGGATGTTTCCCGGCTCCCCTCTCGCCCTGCCCAGACCCCTCAGCCCCCAGGTCGTGCGAGGAGCTGAGCTGTGACTTCGGGGCCTCGTGCGTGGAGCTCAACGGCTTCGCCCACTGCGAGTGCCCGTCCCCGCTGTGCCCTGAGGCCAACACCACCAAGGTTTGGGGACGCTCCTCTGGGGGCTTTCGGGTGGGACACAGAGTCCTGCAGGAGCTGTTCCCTGCTGGGCAAGGGGGACACACGGGTCACAGATGTCCCCTGGCACCCCTGAGCCACCCTGGGTCCCTCTGTGCCCCAGAGGAGCCCCCAGAAACACTGCCAGCATTCAGCTCTGGTGTCCCCTGATGTCCCCAGGTGTGTGGCTCTGATGGTGTCACCTACGGGGACCAGTGCCAGCTGCGGACCATCGCCTGCAGGCAGGGCCAGCACATCACGGTCAAGCACGTGGGGCAGTGCCACGGTGAGTGTCCCCTGGGGGCAGTGCCATGCCCAGTGCCCCCAGGACAGTACCACACTCAGTGTCCCCTGGGCAGTGCCAGCCCCGTGCCCTCAGGTTCCACCCCACGGGACATCCCCTCGCACAGCAGCTGCCCTTCCCAAGCTTTGTCCCCCCTCCCCAGTGCCACCCCCTCACCTCCGTGTCTGTGTCCCTGCAGAGTCCATCGCGCACACGATCTCCCCGGCGTCCCCCACGCCGCTGCCCACGGTGCCCCCGGAGCTGCCCGCGCCCCCTCGGGCCACCCCGCGCTCCCCCCTGCCCACCGGGGCGGCCACCGGCCCGTCACCGCCGCCAGCCAGGCCCACGGAGCGAGGCCACCCCACCACCAGGCGTGTGACAACGGCCAGGCCGGCCACCACCACGGCCTGGGTCACCCACGGCGTGCACAAGGCCACCGTCCGCCCGCTGGCCACCGTGCCCGTGGTGGCGGCCACCAGCCAGCCCGGCTACGGCGAGTCCGGCAGCGCCGAGGGCAGCGGGGACCAGGACATGGGCGCCAGCGGGGACCAGGAGGCCAGCGGGGCGGGATCTGCCGGTGAGTGCCACCCCCGGGCTCTGGGGGAGCTCCGAGTGTCCCCTGGGCACTGGGTGTCCCCAGGGTAATGCCACTGAATGTCCCCAGGGCAGTGCCACGCTCAGTGTCCCCTGGGCAGTGCCACACTTGAGTGTCCCCAGGCCACTGGGGGCTGCCCCCTGGTGTCTTCAGCCCTGCCCTGGGTGTCACCATGAGCAGGGCAGGTGCCATGCAGAGGTGTCACTGCTGGGTGTCCCCCGTGTGTCCCCCAGGTGAGGAGGAGCCTGACGAGGGCCAGGTGACAGCCACGCCTGCCATCGAGAGGGCCACATGCTACAACAGCGCCCTGGGCTGCTGCTCCGACGGCAAAACCGCAGCCGCCGACGCCGAGGGCACCAACTGCCCCGGTGAGACTGGGAATGGGGTCTGGGGTCCCTTGGGGTCCCTTTGGGGTCAGGAGTTTGGGATCTCTCAGGGTGGGAGGACACAGAACTGCCCAGCTGGATTTGGGGCTGAAGGAAAGGTTTGGGATCACTCTGGGGTCAGGAATCAGGGGCCACATCACAGATTTTTCCTCACTCAAGTTCTTCCTTGTTCCTTGGGGTTTCCAGTGGAACGTCCCATTTGCCTCTGGAAAAAAAACCAACACTTTCCCTTTTAACCCATAAAGGATTAAAAGTTCTGTGTGGAGGGAAAGAGAGAGGGAAAAGGGAAAGGGAAAGGAAAAGGAAGAGGGAAAGTGAAAATGGAAAGGGAAAACGGAAAGGGAGAGAGAAGGGGGAAAGGAAAAGGGAGAGGGAGAGGAGAAAGGGAAAGGGAAAATGGAAAGGAAAAGGAACCTCCTGAGTGGTTCCCACAGCAGGATCTCTCCATCCTCTGCATCCCCAGGGCAGGATCCAACCCTGGCACTCTGCTGCAGCTCCAGGCTGGTTTGGCAGGGCTGTGGCTGCCCTGTGCCAGGTGTCCCCCTGGCCCCCAGCCCCGGGTGGCCCCGCTGTGCCCCGTGGGTGCCCCCGGGCCCTGTCGTGTCCTCTGTCCTCTAACGTGTTTCTCTTGTCACCCAGCGGTGCAGGGGGGCTGCTCTCCGGGCCGGAGCTCGCAGGAACCCGTCTGGTAAAAGCTGCCATCTCCAGCCTGGTCCTTGCCATCTGCTCCAGCACTAATCCTCCATGGCTGTGCCCGCCCCATCCCGACTAACCCGGCACTGGCACTACCCCCACACTGCCATCCCCCCTGCCAGGGACGCTCCCTCGCCGCCCCTGCCCAGCTCAAGGGCTTGTCTTGTGTTCCCTCCTCCCCCAGCCACCAAGGTGTTCCAGGGAGTGCTGATCCTGGAGGAGGTGGAGGGCCAGGAGCTGTTCTACACCCCGGAGATGGCCGACCCCAAATCCGAGCTCTTCGGGGAGACGGCGCGCAGCATCGAGAGCGCGGTGAGCACCGTGCCCCTCGTGGGGGCACAGCTGGCACCTGGCACCGAGGGGAGGGACACCCTGCTGGTGCCCCGAGAGGCTGCCCCAGAGCAGAGTCACAGAGAAAAGCAGGGGTTTTTAAAAGGGCCTCCTCAATGGATACCCTTGGGCCCACACCCAAGGTGAACCCAAAATGGTCACAAAATGGACGATGGTTCCCTGTCCCACTTGATTTATGGATCCTGTTCTTCCCTTGGCTCTAAAGAACAGCTGGAATTGTCACAGAAGATCCCTGTTCCATTTTATGGACCCTGTTCTTCCCTTGGCTCTAAGAACAGCTGGAATTGTTTATGGATCCTGTTGTTCCCTTGGCCCTAAAGAGCAGCAGGAATTGTCCCCTGTCCCCTCCCTGTCACCGGGCTGCCTTGCAAAGGCTGGGAAGCAAATCCAAGCCTGGATCTTTCCCTGGCAGGGTCCCCGTGTCAGGATCTCCCCATTAACCCTTTCCTTCCCCAGCTGGACGAGCTGTTCCGGGGTTCTGATGTCAGGAAGGATTTCAGGAGCATCCGAGTGCGGGACCTGGGCCAGAGCAGCGCCGTCAGGGTCATCGTGGAGGCCCACTTTGACCCAGGTGGGGCCATTCCCTGGCCATTCCCTGAGGGAATTCTGGCTGGGAAATCTGCCTGGGGAGGAGAAGGAAAGAACCATCCTAAAATTCACTGGGGTTGGGTCTTCTATCCTGCAAAATTTCTGTGTGAGCAGAGATGGGAGGAGATGCACACTAAGGAAGCTGGAAGGCTTTTCCTTGGGAAGGAAGGATTATTTTCCTTGGGAATGAAGGGATTATTTTCCTTGGAAAAGGAAGATTATTTCCATGGGAAAGGAGGGTTGTTTTCCTTGGGAATTGAGAGATTATTTTCTTTGGGAAGGAGGATTATTTTCCTTGGGAAAGGAGAGTTATTTTCCTTGGGAAAGGTGGTTTATTTTTCTTGAGAATGGAGGTTATTTTCCTTGGAAAAGGAGGGTTATTTCCATAGGAAAGGAGGTTTATTTTCCTTGGAAAGAAGGATTATTTTCCTTGAGAAAGGGTTTATTTTCCTTGGGAAAGGTGGTTTATTTTCTTTGTGATGGAGTATTATTTTCCTTGGGAAAGGAGAGTTAGTTTCATTGGGAAAGGATTATTTTCCTTGGGAAGGAGAATTATTTTCCTTGGAAAAGAGGATTATTTCCTTGGGAAAGGAGGGATTTGGGGAGGTCAAGGGAAGGAAATTCCCATTGGAATGCTCACTGTTGCCTCCCTCCTTTGCCCTCCTGGCTGGGCTCAGCCACGTCCTACACGGCCGCCGATGTGCAGGGGGCCCTGCTGAAGCAGCTCCGGGCTGCCAAGAGGAAAACCATCCTGGTGAAGAGGCCCCAGCAGGAGCACATCAAATTCATGGATTTTGGTGAGTGCCCCTCGCTTGCTTTGGGGTTTCACAATGCCTGGGGGGCTCTGCTGGTCTTGCCAACCCCTCAAAAGCTTCTCCAGAATGTTTGGGTTTGGGAGGGATCTTAGAGGGGTCTGGGCATGGGCAGAGATCTTTCAGAGTGTGCTTGGACACTTCCAAACCCACACCTGACCCTAAAACTAATACCTGACACTAAACCTAACGCACACTTGTCCCTAAAACAAACCCATACCTGACCCCAGCCCAAACCCACATCTGACCCTAAAACCAACCCTCAGCTGCCCCAAACCCCCAGCTGACCCCAAACCCACACCTGCCCCCAGTCAAGCCCAGCTGACCCCATCCCTGCTGTGTTCCAGACTGGATCCCCCGGCTCTTCACCACCACGGTCACCACCACCACGGCCACCACCATGGCCCCTGGCACCACGCGCAGGGTGCCCGCGGCCACCGCGGCCCTGGGGCAGCACGGGGAGCCCGCAGGCAGCCCCGGCCCCGTGGGCACCACCCGCAGCCCTGGCGGCAGCAGCAGGAGGGGGAAGCCCACCCAGCTGCCCCCTGGCACCCCCCTGGCACGGCCCTGCGAGTCCCAGCCCTGCCTGCACGGTGGCACCTGCCAGGAGGACGGGCATCACTTCACCTGCAGCTGCCCCGCGGGCACAGGAGGGGATCTCTGTGAGAAAGGTAGATGGTGATGTGAGAAATCACAAATTTGGGGGCTTAAAAGTCACTTCTCACCCTGTGATGTGGGTAGGATGCCACCCTCCCTGTGCCAGGTTGTGCCAGGCTGGATTTGGGCATTTCCAGAGATGGGAAACCAGCTAAAACCCCGCTCACCTGGAGCTCTGCAAGCTGTGGGTGTCCAGCCCTGCTGGTTTAATGGGATTTGACCTCCTAAATCCCATGGAAAATGACAGTGGGTGTCCAGCCCTGTTGGTTTTATGGGATTTGGAGTCCCAGATCATCCCAAGGGAGGCACAGACAAGTTGCCCTTTTCATGAACCCAGCTCAATAAAAGTTGCCTTTTTCCCCCCTTTTTCCCCTGCTTTCCCCCACCTTTTTTCCCCCCACTTTCTTTCTTCTCCCTTTCTTTCTTCCCCCATTTCTTCCCCTGGTCTTCACCCTTTCCCCCCCTTTCCCCCCCTTTTTCCCCCCGTTCTTCCCCCCTTTTCCCCCTCTCTTCCTCCTCCTGTTTTCCCCATTTTCCCCCCATTTCCTCCCTTTTTTCCCCTGTTCTCTCCCCGTTCTCCCCCCATTTCCCCCCCCCCTTCCCCCCTGTTTTCCCCCTAGCCCCGAGCGGGTCCATCCCCAGTTTCGGGGGCAGCTCGGTGCTGGCGTTCCGGACCATGCGCGCGTACCACACCGTCAGGATCTCCATGGAGTTCCGCGCGCTCGAGCCCCGCGGGCTGCTGCTCTACAACGCCCAGCGCCACGGCAAGGACTTCATCTCCCTGGCGCTGCTCGGGGGCTTCGTGGAGCTCAGGTCAGCCTGGGATGGGGATTGTGTCCTCAAAGGGGGAATCTGTATCCCAGCGGGGGAATTGGCATCCTAAAAGGCCTCCAAGTGGGCAAAAATCCGGATTTTTTGGGGTGTGTGTCACTGGAATACTGAGGGAGCTCATTCCCTCTTTTCAGTGAAGTGAACTAACTTTGAGTGAGTTCAGAAAGCTCTGCAGTGTAGGAGGCTGGGTTTTTTGGCAGGTTGGTTTTTTGGCAGGTTTGGGGTTTTTTTGGCAGGTTGGGTTTTTTTGAGAGATCTTTTTTTGGTAGAGTTTTTTTTAACTGGGATGAGAAATGTGGAGAGGGGGGGAAAAAAGGGAAGGGAGAAAAGAGCCAGAGTGGCTTTTTTTGTATTCCAGAATCCAACGGGGATGAGGGAAGGGAAGGGAAGGGAAGGGAAGGGAAGGGAAGGGAAGGGAAGGGAAGGGAAGGGAAGGGAAGGGAAGGTCCCCAAGAGCTCCCAGTGCCAGTCGCGCCTGGCACAGCCCAGCTGGCACCTTGAAGAACCCCAAGCCGTGTTTTGTCAGGTTTGACACGGGCTCTGGCACAGGCACGGTCGCCAGCCGGGTGCCGGTGGAGCCGGGGCGCTGGCACCGGCTGCTGGTGACGCGGAACCGGCGCACGGGCACGCTGGCCGTGGACGGGGAGCCCCCAGTGAGCGGGCACAGCCCCCCGGGCACCGACGGGCTCAACCTGGACACCGAGCTCTTCATCGGGGGAGTGCCCCACGAGCATATGGCGCTGTGAGTGTGGCACGGGGACAGGGAGGGTGGCACTCGGCCTGCAAGGGTGGCACTGCTACTGTGAGGGTGACACTGGGGCTGGGAGGATGCTGCCCCTTGAGGGGGGCACTGGGCCTGGCGGGTGGCACTGTGAGTGTGGCGTTGGGCCTGCAAGGGTGGCACTGCCCTGTGAATGTGCCGCTGCCCCCGAGTGGGGCCCTGCCACCCCCTGGCTACAAACCCTGTGCCCATGTCCCCTCAGGGTGGTGGAGCACAGGGGGGCTGTTCTAGAGCCCCCTGCCACCCCCTGTGCCACCCCTGGGCACAAACCCTGTGTCACCGTGTCCCCTCAGGGTGGCGGAGCGCACGGGTGTCACCGGCGGCCTGCGGGGCTGCGTGCGGGCCCTGGCCATCAACAACCGCGGGCACGAGCTGCACCCGGGCTCTGCCGACGTGCTGTACGCCACGGCCGTGGGCCAGTGTGGCACCGACCCCTGCCAGCCCAGCCCCTGCCACCACGGCGGCACCTGCCATGCCAGGGAGGCCGACATGTTCCACTGCCAGTGCCCCGAGGCCTACACAGGTACGGCGTGGGCACCGAGGGGGTTTGGGGTGTGGGGATTGTGGGGTCTGAGGGGGGTTTGCGTGTGGAGTGGGCACTGAGGGGAGTGCTGAGGGGGTTTTGGGGGTACAGGGATGGGCATTGTAGGGTTTTTACTCCTCTGCAGGGTCTGAGGGAGCTTTTAGGGTACCGGGATGGATATTGTGGTTTTCACCATTTCTGGGGGGTTCTGAGGGAGTTTTTGGGGCTGTTGTGCCAGTGCCTTGATGTCTGCATGCCCATGAGGGACATTGAGGACATGAGGGACACTGGGGACATTTGATACTGGGGATATATGGGACACTGGGGCAGTGGGGATTGGTGACAATGTCCCTGTCTCGCAGGCCCCACGTGTGCCTTCGAGAGGAACCCGTGCGAGCCCTCTCCGTGCCACGCCTCTGCCACCTGCCTGGTGCTGCCCACCGGGGGAGCCCTGTGTGCCTGTCCCATGGGCCGTGAGGGGGACCTGTGCGAGCGAGGTGGGATGGCAGGGCTGTCCCCAGCCCGGTGTGACCCCTGGGACACCTGCCGTGCCCCTGTCCCTCACGCTGCCCGCTTTGTGCCCAGTGACAGAGCAGGACCAGTCCGTGCCCTTCCTGCCCGAGTTCAACGGCTTCTCCTACCTGGAGCTCAACGGGCTGCAGAGCTTCGTGCCCGACCTGCAGTGAGTGCAGGGACAGGGGGGGACAAACCCCTGCCCCACAGCTGGCAGGGCTGGCATGGCTGGCATGGCTGCCACACCCACAGCCTCGGGGTTATCCTGAGCAGCTGGATGGGAGGGAAACCATAATCCACAATCTATAATCCATAACCCATAATCCTTAATCAATAACCTGTAGTCCATAACCCACAGTCCATAATCTATAACCCATAATCAATAATCCATAACCCACAGTCTACAATCCATAATCCATAACCCACAATCAAAAATCCATAATCAATTATCCATAAACCATAATCAATAATCCATAACCCACAATCCAAAACCCAGAGTCCACAATCCCTAACCCACAATCAATAATCAATAAACCCCCCCTGCTCTCCCAGGGACAAGATGTCCATGGAGGTGGTGTTCCTGGCCAAGAAGCCCAGCGGGATGATCTTCTACAACGGCCAGAAGACCGATGGCAAGGGGGACTTTGTGTCCCTGGCACTGCACGAGGGACACCTGGAGTACAGATATGACCTGGGCAAAGGGCCAGCCCTGCTCAGGTGAGGGCACTGGGGGCACTGGTGAGCCCTGGCTGATGCCTTGAGAGGCTGCCTTAGAACAGAGCTAAAGAATAAAGCAGGGATTTATGAAAAGTTTCTCCTCAATGGATCCACCGTGGGCAGCACAGGAGCCCAGCCAGGGCTGCACCCAAGATCAACCAAAATGGGCCCAAAATGATCCCAAGATGAACCAAAATGGTCCCAAAATGCACAGCCACTCACGAGGTCTGTCACTTTTACAAGTTCTGCTCCATTTGCATCTTGGAGTGAATTGTCCCATTCCAGCTTTAGCCCCTGCAGTCCCATCCTTGTTTTTCTCTCTCCAGCCCACGGTCTTTGTGCTCCTGGGCTGGGATTTGGATCATTTGTCCTTGGTGCCCAGCTGGAGCAGGAATTGCTTTGTCTCCCTGCTCTGTGCACAGAGCTCACCATCCCACAGCATGAAGCCCAGACCCACTGACTAAAGCAGCACAGAATGTGAAAAATAGAAAAGCCAAAACCTGAGACATCAGTGCAGAATGTGAAAAATAGAAAAGCCAAAACTTAAAGCATCCCCTGCTCAGGGCACCTTTCCAGGCAGGGTTTGTAGGTTCTGAGGGCAAAATTTATAACTTTGGCAGCAAATAATGACATTATTCAAAGTTTCAGCAGCAAAAGCCTCACTTTGCTGTTACAGCCTGTTTGTATCCAGTTTTCCAAGTTATTATGTTTAATTTCTAATTTCAGTTATTGTGTTTTTTCTAATTTCAACTTGCTTGCTGCTCAGTTCTTTGCTTAGGAGGTTCTTGTTTGTGTATGTGCTGAGACTTCTTTACACAGAGAGATATTATATTTTTTATATTATTTTTTAATTTTTATATTATTTTTATATTTTTAATACTATTTTTCTACGTTTTTAATATTTACTTCACGGATCCTCACAGACTTTTTATTTCCCACAGTTGCAAGCCTGCTTTTCTTACCAGAACAGATCGTTCTGCAAACTGATTTTCATTCTTGCGATTCTTTCTCGTGGGAACGTCACATGTTCACACATTCAGCTGAGCAAGGCCTGATTTTAGAAGGTTTTTTTAAGCTTTATTTTCCCTTTTTCGCCCCCAGGAGCAAGGAGCCCGTGCCCCTGGACACGTGGGTCAGTGTCCTGCTGGAGAGGAGCGGCCGCAAGGGCGTCCTGAGGGTCAACAACGGCCAGAGGGTCACGGGGGAGTCCCCGGTGAGTGGGGGGACCCCAGCCCTGCCCTGCTCACCTGGGGAGGAGTTTCTGAGGCTCCTGGGCTTTAAATCGTGGGTTTGAGTGGAATTCCTCAGGCTCCTGGGCTTTAAATTGTGGGTTTGAGGGTGGAAAAGTGGAATTTCTCAGGTTCCTGGGCTTTAAATTCTGGATTTGAGTGGAGTTTCTCAGGCTGCTGGGCTTTAAATCATGGCTCGGGTTCCTGAGCTTTAATTTGTGGATTTGAAGGTGGCGAAGTGGAATTTCTCAGGTTCTTGGGTTTTAAATTCTGGATTTGAGGGTGGAAGAGTGGAATTCTCAGGCTCCTGGCTTTAAACCATGGATTTGAAGGTGGAAAAGTGGAATGAAGGTGGAAAAAGTGGAATTTCTCAGGTTCCTGGGCTTTAGATCATGGATTTGAGGGTGGAGAAGCAGGCAGGGAGGGATCCCTGCATCCCTTGCAGCCCCTGTCCCTCCCTGTCCCCCCATCCCTGCCCGGGATCTCAGCCAGGTTTCGGGGATGCCTTGGATGAGCCCCCCACCCTCTCCTGGATCCCCCATCCCTTATTCCAGGTGCTCACCTGTCCCCTGTTGGCACAGCCACATGAGGCACCCCTGGGTCAGTAATTAATGGTTAATTAAGAGCCCCCCAGCAGTGAGAGGAGCTCAGGGAGCAGGAAAGCCCCAGGCCCCGCTGCTGCTGCTGCATCCCTTGGTGCTTGCTCTGCTCTCCTCCCAGCTGGGAATTCTGCAGTTCCAGCCTCTCCCTGTCCCTCCCTGTGCTGTGCCTGCATCCCTGGGGTCCCTTCCCTTCATTCCTGGGGTCCCTTCCCTGCATTCCTGGGGTCCCTGTGCTGTCCCTGCATCCCTGGGGTCCCTTCCTTCCCTGCATCCCTGGGGTCCCTTCCCTGCATCCCTGGGGTCCCTTCCTTCCCTGCATCCCTGGGGTCCCTGTGCTGTCCCTGCATCCCTGGGGTCCCTTCCTTCCCTGCATCCCTGGGGTCCCTTCCCTGCATCCCTGGGGTCCCTTCCTTCCCTGCATCCCTGGGGTCCCTGTGCTGTCCCTGCATCCCTGGGGTCCCTTCCCTGCATTCCTGGGGTCCCTGTGCTGTCCCTGCATCCCTGGGGTCCCTTCGCTGCATCCCTGGGGTCCCTGTGCTGTCCCTGCATCCCTGGGGTCCCTTCGCTGCATCCCTGGGGTCCCTGTGCTGTCCCTGCATCCCTGGGGTCCCTTCCCTGCATCCCTGGGGTCCCTTCCCTGCATCCCTGGGGTCCCTGTGTTGTCCCTGCATCCCTGGGGTCCCTGTGTTGTCCCTGCATCACTGGGGTCCCTTCGCTGCATCCCTGGGGTCCCTGTGCTGTCCCTGCATCCCTGGGGTCCCTTCCCTGCATCCCTGGGGTCCCTGTGCTGTCCCTGCATCCCTGGGGTCCCTTCCCTGCATTCCTGGGGTCCCTGTGCTGTCCCTGCATCCCTGGGGTCCCTTCCCTGCATCACTGGGGTCCCTGTGCTGTCCCTGCATCCCTGGGGTCCCTTCCCTGCATCCCTGGGGTCCCTGTGCTGTCCCTGCATCCCTGGGGTCCCTTCCCTGCATCCCTGGGGTCCCTGTGTTGTCCCTGCATCCCTGGGGTCCCTTCCCTCCCTCTCCAGGAGAAGGCAGGAAAATCCCTGCTGGCTGCAGAGCTGATCCCCAACCCCACAGAGCCCAAGCTGGCATTTCCCTGTCCTCCCTCTCCTCTCTCCAAGCTCCTCTGAGCAGAGCAGGGCCCAGGGTGGCAGTGACCCTCCTGCCACCTCCTGCCGCCCCCAGAGCCACCCAGCGCTGGTGGCAGCGGGGCTGTGGCAGCCCTGCCCGTTGCAATGGCACCCCACTGATGGCCCTTTTCTCTCTTTTTTTGTTTTTGTTTCTTCTCTCTCCCTTTGATTTTCCTTTGTATTCTCCCCTCCCCTGCTGTCTGGATCCCAGAAATCCCGTAAGGTACAGATAAGTATGACCCCCCACGCCTCCATCTCATCTGCCATTGGCACCTCCTCCCTTCCTTCCTTCCTATTTTTGTGTTTTTCATCTTCCCCATCTGGTTTAGGATCCCTGTAGTTTAGTCGTTCATTCCCAGCCAGTTGTCACCTTTTGTTTTTGGGACCATTTCAATTAATTAATCTGGTCATTTATTTTGTGTTAATCCCACACAGCATTAGTTAGTGCTCCATGTCACCCCGTCCTTGCTGTGGCCCTGCCGCCATCCCAGAGAATTCCCAGCAATCCTGGGGCTGGTGACAGCAAGGAGGGGATTTTCTCCTCCAGAACCACCTCGTGGGGTGCAGGAGAACCTCCTCAAGCCATGGGGTGCAGGAGAAAACCTGAAGCTGCTCCCCAAACCTTGGGGCAGCCAGGCTGGATCCCTCTGGAAGGGGCTGGGATTGAGCAGCAGCCCTGCAGGGCTCTGAGTGATGTCTGGGGACCCCAATTTTGGGGGGCACACCAAAGCAGAGCCCCCCTCCAGAGCCTCTCCCCAAAAATTAAATCCAGGGGAAACCTTTCCCAGGTGCCTGCTGGGGGTGGGACCTGGCAGTCCTTGGCATGAGGAGGTTTCCTGGAGGCTCCATCCGTGGAATCATAAATAAAATATCATCAATAAATTACCATAAGATAAATTACCATCCAATCTCCCAAACGGAGAGAGCCACGGGGACCATCAAGGCCAGCTCCTGGCCCTGCTTGGGACACCAGGGACAAGCTGACCCCTTGTCCTTGCTGTCCCTGTTCCCCCAGGTGCCTCACATGGTGCTGAACCTGAAGGAGCCCTTCTACGTGGGGGGAGCCCCCGACTTCTCCAAGCTGGCTCGAGCAGCTGCCATCTCCAGCGGCTTCGAGGGAGCTGTGCAGAAGGTGAGGTCCTGCTGGGACAGCCCGGTGTACTCTGGGACAGCCCCATGTCCTGCTGGCCAGCCCAGTGTCCCACCTGTCCTGGGATGGACCTGGGAGCTGTCCTGGTGGTGGAAAAGTGGCACCAGTGGGGAACAGAAGGGGAGTTTGGGAACACTTGGATGGGTTCCCATCATCTTAGGGATGGGTTCCCACCTCAGGGATGGGTTCGCATCTGCTCTTGTCCCCACTGCCTGGTGTCCCCGGATCACCAGAGGTGGATGGCCATGGACCTTCAGAAGATCCATGTTGGAGGAACCTTCAGGCTCTGTGTGCCATGGGCAGGGACACCTTCCACCATCCCAGCCCCATCCAGCCCAGCCTGGGATGCTGCCAGGGATGGGAATTCCGCGTTTTCGGGTTTTTGGCCCTGAGCAGCTCCTGGCTGACCCTTCCTGCCCCTGCAGATCTCCGTGGGTGGCGTGCCCGTGCTGAAGGAGGAGAACATCCGCAGTGCCAGGGAGGTGTCCCCGTTCCGGGGGCACCCCTGCACCCAGAAACCCAACCCGTGCCAGCACGGGGGCACCTGCAGCCCCAGCCTGGGCAGCTACCAGTGCTCCTGCCACAGGGGCTTCTCGGGGGCACACTGCGAGAAAGGTGGGTGCCAGGGGGCTGGGGGTGGCCATGGGGACCTGGAGATGCCACAGGGAAGGTGGAGGTGGCCACAAGGGGCTGGGAGTGGCCATGGAAAGGTGGAGATGGCCCAGGGGCTTGGAGGTGGCCATGGGAGGCTGGATGAAAAACCTGGAAAACCTGCACCAGAAGTTCAGCACACCCAGCCGGGGTTTCCTGGCCATTCCTTTCCCATCTCCCAGGAGCTCCCTGCCTTTCCTGGCCATTCTTTTCCCTGTTTCTCCCCAGTGATCATCGAGAAGGCAGCGGGGGACGCCGAGGCTGTGGCCTTCGATGGCCGCACGTACCTGGAGTACCACAACAGCATCACCAAGAGGTACCTGCCCCACCAGGGAGGAAAAGCTGGGATCCAGGAGCTCCAAACAGGGCTGGATGTTCCTGGCACTCCCCTCTTGGTTTCCCCCAAATTCCCAGCTCCAGGCCTGGCTGTGGGGCTGGCAGTGGGGTGGAGGTGGATCCTGAGTGTCCCTCGGGGATGGAACACGTGGGATTGTCCCAACCCCGTGCTGGGGAGGACCCTGGGGTGGCCATGGATGTGCTGCTCCTTGGGAATTCTCTCTGGGAATGAGCAGAGCTGCTCCAGGCTGGAAATTCCTCCTCGTCCTTGGGAATTCTCTCTGGAATTCTGGAATTCCCTCTGGGAATGAGCAGAACTCCATTTGGGCTCCTCCAGGCTGAAATTCCTCCTTCAGGAGACTCCCGTGTCCTTCTGCCTGTCCCAGTCCTGGTGTCCCCGCCCTGCTGGGGGGTGTGTCCATGTGGAGCTGCTGTCTGTCCCTCTCTGGGTGCCTGTCTGTCCCTCTCTGTCTGTCTGTCCCTTCTCAATGTCACTGTTTCTCTGTTTCCAAGCCACCTGAGCAATGAGATCCCAGCGTAAGTACGGCCCTGCCACCCTCACCCCATGTCCCCATTGTCACCCCAAACCCCGGGGCAGCTCAGGGCAGGGCTGGGGGGAGGAATCTGGGGCCTCTCCCGGGGTTTTTGCTGGAAAACTCTTCCCATTCCAGGGGGAGGAGGGCCCAGGTGCTGCCAGCAGCCCGTGGGGCTGAGCAGGAGCTGCCTCACCTGTGTCACATCCAGGTGTTGTCCCCGCCCTGCCACCCCCCAGCATGCCTCAAGGGAATTTTTAAGCATGATTTTAATAAGGATGAGCACAGGGAAGGAAAATTCCTGTGGCTTCCTGCTCCAGCAGCAGCCTGAGGTGTTGGAGATGGAAACTGGGGGTGCTGATCCTTGATTTTTCCAGTGTGGATGTGGAACCCCTCAGAACATCTCCAGTGTGGATGAGGGGTCAGAAAAAGGGTCAGGGCAGGAGGATGGGGACAAATCCCAATCCCTGGACAGCTGGGGTTTGCTCTGGGTCTGTCTTGCATGGAAGGGAAGCCCTAAAAGGGTTCCTAAAATTCCCTGCTCTGTGCGGGAGCGTTCCCTGCTGTGGGAAGGGGGGGATTTGGGGGGATCCCTGCCTGTCCCATCCCATCCCACCCCATCCCATCCCACCTCATTGTGTGGGGGCTGAGCTGTGCCTGTGCCTGCAGAGCCACCACCTGCATGTCCACACCGTTGGGAGGGGCTGCAAAGGGATTTTTAGGAATTTCAGGACTATCCTGAGCATCCTCCTAGGCTGGGCAGTGCCCTGCAGCAGTGTGAGCTCAGAATTGTCCCTGTGTCCCCTCCCCGAGCCACATCCCTGCTGCCTTGTGTCCCTGCAGAGGGAATGTCACCATTCCCAGCCTTTCCCAGGCTTTTCCCAGGCAGTTTGGGCTGTGCTTCTCCCACATCCCCTGCTGGGTTTGAATGCCCATAAAAGTGGAGCTTTCCTCCTCCAGGGAAGCTCTAGGGGATAGGAAAGGAAAAGGAAAAGAAAAAGAGGAAAGAAAGGCAGGCAGGGTCTCCTCGCTGTCCCTCGCTTATGGCTCGCTCCCCTTTTCTCCCATCCGAGTCCCGAGGCGCTGGATTTCCCCTCGGAGCCCAGGTGAGTGCCCAGGTGTGCCTGTCCCCTGCTCTGCCCGTGCCTCAGCATGTCCCTGTGTCCCTGTGTGTGTCCTCTGTGTCCCTGTCCTGGCTTTTTATCCGTGAGGGATGAGCTCTGCGCAGGGGGGACGGCAAAGTGCCACCAGGCTGAGGGACCCTGCAGGGACAGCTGGGCTGTGTCCCACCTCCGGATGCAGTATCCCTCAGGAATAAAAGGCTCTCTGTGGTGTCTCTGTGTGTCCCATCCAGCTGTTGCCAGGAGCCTCGTGCCTGTTCCAGAGGCAAAAATCAAGATTCCAACCTGGGGAAAATCCCTCTTTTTGTTGCCTCCATGCCCTTCCTGTGACCGTCCCCAGGGTGCCACTGCTGCTGTGTCACAGCTGGCAGGGATTGATCCTTTTGTCCCATGAGGAGAAAAGCAAGGACTCTCCAAAGAATCTCCTTCCTATGTATCCCAACCTAGGAGTGAGATGGAGGCTATCCCAGCTGGTTTGTGGGATGGAGGTTATCCCAAAATCTGCCACCTTTAGGGCAGCAGGTGGGCACAGACCTTTCCTGTGTATCCCAGGAGTGGGATGGAGGTTATCCCAAAATCTGCCACCTTTAGGGCAGCAGGTGGGCACAGACCTTTCCTGTGTATCCCAGGAGTGGGATGGAGGCTGTCCCAGCTCTGAGCTGCTCAGTGGGGTGTAGATTATCCCAAACCCCATGACCCTCCAGGCCAGCAGGTGGGGACAGGCGGGGAGTTCATCCCCAGGGGAGGAGGATGAGGATGAGGATTAGGATGAGGATGAGGATGAGGATGAGGATGAGGATGAGGATGAGGATGAGGAGCTGCCCGTGGCGTTTCCCCGCAGTGAGAAGGCCCTGCAGTCCAACCACTTTGAGCTGAGCATCAAGACAGAGGCGACGCAGGGGCTGCTGCTGTGGAGCGGGAAGGGGCTGGAGCGCTCGGACTACATCGCCCTGGCCATCGTGGACGGGCGCGTGCAGCTCAGCTACGACCTGGGCTCCAAGGCCGTCACCCTGCGCTCCAGCGTGCCCGTCAACACCAACCAGTGGGTGCACATCAGGGCCTCCAGGTCAGACACGGCGGGGTCGGGAGCGGGATCTGGATCTGGATCGGGATTAGGGTCTGGATCTTGGATCTGGACTGGGGTCAGGATCAGAATTGGGATTGGGATGTGGATTGGGGTCAGGATGAGGATTTGGATCGAGATCTAGATTGGGATCTGCATTGGGATTGGGATCAGGCTCTGGATCAGGATTGGGATCTTGCTTGGGATTGGGATCGGGATCTGGATCTGGATTGGGATCAGGTTGGAAAAGCTGGGAATGAGGCAGCTGTGCCCCGTGATCCCCAAGGAGCTCTCTTTGGAAAAGAACTCTCAGAGCTTTGGGTCTGGAAGCCAAAGCATAGAATTAAACCCAGGATTTGATCTGAGATCTTGGAAAAGGCTTCCAGACTTAGGTGCCAGAAGTGAGGATGTGGATTTAGAGTTTAAAGCAGAGACACGTTAAGTAAAGGAAAGTTTTAGAGTTTAAGATATAGAAAAAATAAAGTAACTACAGCCCTGTAGCTGGAAAAGCACTGGTGGGGATATCCCAGGAATGGGGTGGAGATTATCCCAAAATCTGCCCCCAGTGGTTCCCAGGGTCAGGACTTGCAGGGAGCAGCTCTGGGCTGGCTCTGGGGCTGTTCCTGAACTCCTGCTGTTGCTGAACTCCTGTTGTTCCCCCTCGGGAGCAGGGTGCAGAGGGAAGGCTCCCTGCAGGTTGGGAACGAGGCCCCCATCGCCGGCTCCTCTCCCCTCGGGGCCACCCAGCTGGACACGGACGGGGCGCTGTGGCTGGGTGAGTCTGGGGGGGGACATCCCCGTGTCCCCTGGGGGGCTCAGGGCTGCAGCGGGCTGGGGATGTTGGGGGTGTCCCTCCCTCCCTCCCTTCAAAACCCTCAGGTGGCTGAAAAATGCCCTGTCCCCTGTGCTGTCACGTCTGTCTGTCCCCTGTCCCCTGCCCTGTTCCACAGCTGATGCTGTGCCATTTCTGGGGGCTGTCCCCTGTGCTGTCCCCTGTCCCTTACGCTGTCCCCAGTCCCAGCTGACCCTGTTCCATTCCAGAGAGTCAGCTGGAACGAGGTTTTGTCCTATCCCCTGTGCCGTCCCCTGCTCTGTCTCTTGTGCCCTGTGCAGTCCCAATTTGTCCTCAGTCCCAGCTGACCCTGTGCCATTCCCAGGGGTGCTGTCCCTGTCCCCTGTGCTGTCCCCTGTGCTGTCCCCTGTCCCTGTCCCAGCTGAGCCCTGCTCTGTTCCCAGGTGGGCTGGACAAGCTGAGCGTGCCCCAGCGCCTGCCCAAGGCCTTCAGCACGGGTTTCGTGGGCTGCATGCGGGACGTGCTCGTGGACCGGCGGGAGCTGCACCTGCTGGAGGACGCCCTGAACCAGCCCCGGATATTGCACTGCTCGGCCAAATAGAGCCCAGGGACCTCCCTCCCGCCTCCCTCCTCCCTCCCTCCTGCCTATTGCTGTAATTATTTTCTATTTTTGTAAACTTATTGCTTTTTATATTTTTGGGGGGGACAGGGAGGGCAGGAAACCCTTTTTGCTTTCGGGCTCTGGGCCCGAGCAGCGGAACAAAGCTCGAGAAGTGACACCAGAACTCTCCCACTGCAGCGTCGATCTTCTTCATACTTGAAGCTTCTTTTGTTTTGGGGTTGTTTTCCCCCTTTTTTCCTGCTGTTTTTGGGGGTTTGTTCCCAAAAACAACCCTGTTTTCCCGTGGGGGAAACGCTGCTGGTGCTGGCGAGGCCTTCACGGATCGGCGGGGTGGGAATTCCTGCTCTGCTCCGGGCTCTGGCTCTTCCAAACCTTCTCTGGCCCCTGTTCACCTGATTCCTGCTGCCCCCGTTCCTCTCACTGTAATTTATGTGTGTAAGGATCTCAAGTGCTTTTCTCCTCCGAGCTCTGCTCAAATCAGGGATGCCACGCACTGGAAGGGAGAGAGCCGGGCCCAAGCTTCGCTCTGCGCTCGCCTCGGGACTCTTTGCTGGACTCAGAGGTGCCGGGGAGGCAAAAATGTGGATTTTTCCAGCGGTTCTCCTCCTCCTCCTCCTCTCGGACACGTGCAGGAGCAGCTGTGAAACCTCATTGCCACATTTTGTGTTCATCCAGACGTGTCCTGACCCCTCCCCGGCCACCGAGCCTTGGCCTCCCTCGTGCTGGGGATCACTTGGAGCTCCTCTCCAAGAGCTGGGAATTCTCTCCTTCTCCCAAGAGGACCAGGAGATTCCCTGTTCCTCCTCAGAGACCTCCTGGACGTGTCCTTCCACGCCCCACAGCCTTCTCCAGCCTCTGGCTCCCAGCCTGGCAACGCAGAGCTGCCACTGGAGCCTCTCCCACCAAGAAAATTGGGAATTTTTCACCTTGGACTTGGAGTTTTTGGGTCTTCCACATCCTCTGGATGCTGCCAGCCCTGCAGGAACGGCTCCAACGGGAGCAGGAGCGGGGCTGGGGAGTATTTGGGGGGAATTTGAAGCATTTTCTTCCAGGAAAGGAAAGTTTTGGGGCCAGTTGTGAAGTTTCTGGGGTGTGGCTGCACCTCTGGCTGCAGCTCGGGGTCTCCTGGAAGTGGAGAAGAACAGAGGGATCCCAGCCCTGGAAGAAACCCCATCTTCCATTGGGATTCCTTCTCCATGGAAGGATTTCCTGCTGTTTGTGGCCTCTGTGTCCCTTTCCCACCCTCAGCTGGGATTTCTCTGTGGAAAAACAACTTTGGGGATTCATCTGCAGGATCCCACCAGGTCCTGGGTGGGAGTTCCTGCCCAAGGTGCCAGAATTTGGCGCTTTTTCCCCTAAATTTCTACCCCACCTTGCAGGGCACCCTTTGAAATGGGAGTTTTGGCACCAACTTTTGAGCCAGGAAAGGTCAAATTTCTTCTCTCAGGGTGAGCTCTGAACAAAGGTGGAACCAAGAGGGAAAAACCACTTAGATCTGCTTTGATTTCATTTATTTGATTTTTTTTTTTAAAAATAAATATTCCCAACCTGTGAGATTCCTGTGGAAAATGCAGGGTTAAACATTCCATGGGGGCTGTGCCCTGTGTGGGATGGGGGCTCTGCTGTGCCTGGGGGGTTCTGTGAGTGCCAAAATTCCCATTTTTTGGGGCTGCTGGGTCCAAACTGGGATTCCTGGTGGGAAATGCTGGGCTGGGCTGGGAGGGAGGTGTATGGGAGATTCCCCAGTCCCAATTTTGGGAATTTGGAATGGCATTCCCAGCTGGGCTGGTGTTCCAGCTCCAGAGGGATGGGGAAGCTGCTGATTTTCAGGATAAAGTCAAGAAAGAGAAAAAAAACCCCCAAGAACTGAACAAAAATAAATATAAAAACTCATTTTGCTTTTGCTGGGGCTTGGAAATGCCTTAAACCAGGATTTGTGTCCTCATGGGGGAGCATTGGGAATTTCCAGCAGCCCATTCACCTGGGCTTTATTTTTAACAACATTTCTACCACAGAACGTGCCAAAAAAAAACAACAACAACAACAAAAAAAAAAGAACATCGAGGTTGGGTTTTTTCCTGCATTTGATTTTTTTTTTGGCTTTTTTTTTAATTTAAACCCCTGAGGTGTCCATGGAGAGGGTGAATTCCTGACCTGGGGAGCTGCTGGCTGAGCTGTGGCGGGCAATGCGCAGTAGAGGAGCAGCATGATGTAACCATTACTAACTCGTGTCTTTCGTCAAATCACCCAGAAATAAAGTTTGGAAACGATTAAAGAGGTTTTTAAGGGGCCTGCTGCTTCTTTTTTTTCCTAGGATAAAGGAGAATCCTGCTTTTCTCGGTGCTGTTTGCTGGGCAGAGGGGCAAGCTCCTGCATCTCCTAAATTCAGTTGTTCCAGGAATTCCATCCCCAATCCCAGGGGTTTGCAGGATTTTTGTGTCTTTCCTTCCCCTCTGTGGTTTCAGCTTGTGGTAGTCTCCACTTTTCCTTCTTCGTCTCTTTTATCACCCTCAGCACCAGGGAACCCTCCCAGCCTCTGGAATTCTGGTATTGCACCTTCCCAGCCTCTGGAATTTGGGTTTCACCTTCCCAACCTCTGGAATTCAGGATTCGCCCTCCCAGCCTCTGGTATTCAGGTGTTTCCCCCTCCCAGCCTCTGGAATTCTGGTGTTTCCCATCTGTTCATCCAGGCCTCCCCATCCCAGCTCCTCACAGGAATAATCACGGAGCTGCTCCAGAAAAAAAAAAATCCCTTTATTCCTTCAGGAGCTGGAGGAAGGGGAGCCTGGGGAGCTCTGGGTGCATTCCCAGCCCTGGCGTCCATGGAGAGCCCGGCAGCAGGACGGATGCACGGGGACATTCCAGAGGCACAAGGACATTCCAGAGGCACGGGAGCGCGGTGAGCGGGATGTGAGATCTGCCGCAATCCCAGGAATGCAGCAGGTCCTGCTTGGCACCGGATGGAGCTGAGATCCAGGAAAGGCTTTGTCCTGTCCCTTGTCCCCATGAAGCTGAGCAGATCCAGAAGCTCTGACTCTGCTGGAATGGGGATTTTGCCCCAGATTCTGTGAGGACAACAGGTTCTGTTCCTGTTCCTCATCCCTGAGCAGATCCAGAGGCTCTGGCACTACTGGAATGGGGATTTGATCCCAAATTCTTTCAGGACATCAGGTCCCATCCTTGTCCCCATCCCTGAGCAGTCCTAGGGCCCTGTCCCTATTGGAATGGTGGCTGTGTCACCGCAGGGGCCAGGACAGAAGGTCCTGTCCCTATTGGAACGGTGGTGGTGTCACCGCAGTGGCCAGGACAGAAGGTCCTGTCCCTGTTGGAACGGTGGCGGTGTCACCGCAGTGGGCAGGATAGAAAGCCCTGTCCCTGAGCAGCCCCAGAGCCGTGTCCCTAGTGGAACGGTGGCAGTGTCACCGCAATGGTCAGTACAGAAGGTCCTGTCCCTGTTGGAACGGCGGCGGTGTCACCGCAGTGGCCAGGACAGAAGGTCCCATCCCTGAGCAGCCCCAGAGCCGTGTCCCTAGTGGAACGGTGGCAGTGTCACCGCAATGGTCAGTACAGAAAGGTCCTGTCCCTGTTGGAACGGTGGCGGTGTCACCGCAGTGGCCAGGACAGAAGGTCCCATCCCTGAGCAGCCCCAGAGCCGTGTCCCTAGTGGAACGGTGGCCGTGTCACGGCCGCGGCGGCCGCGGTGGCTTTGGGGGGCAGCAGCTCGGGCCGGCTGACGGCCGCAGTCCGCGTGAAGCAGCGCAGGTTTCCCGTCTTGAGCGCGCACTGCACGGGCCACAGGATGATGCAGAAGAGGATGATGAGCAGCGCCGAGAGCAGCACGATGCGCTTCCAGTCGTCGCACAGCTCGCAGCGCGACAGCCGCCCCGCCAGCCCTCCCGGGGCCGCCTCGGCGCTCTCGGCCTTGCTCAGGGCCACGTCGATGGACACGCACGACTCGGGGTCCTCGGGGTCGCCGTCGGAGGCGCGGCGGCAGCAGAGCTTGGTGCCGTCCATCCAGAGCTCGCGCTCGCGCTGCAGCTCGGGCGGCAGCGTGGCCAGCAGCTCCTTGCTGGTGCGCAGGCCGGGCGCGCCCTGGCTGGGCAGGTTGGTGGGCTGGCGGCAGAAGGGGCACGGCAGCAGCTCCTGGCCCGCGCCCAGCGCCGCGCTCAGCCGCGCCACGCACTCCAGGCAGAACACGTGCGAGCACTGCAGCAGCTTGGGCGTCTTGAAGGTGTTGTCGTAGGTGTTGAAGCAGATGGAGCACTCGACGGGCGAGGCCGGCTTGGGCGAGCCGGGGCTGGCGCAGCTCGGGGAGCCCGCGGGCGAGCGGCCCTTCCTGCGGGCGTCGCCCGGCGACGGCAGCACGATGGGGCTCAGCGGCACCGGCACCGAGCCCGGCGAGGCGGGCGCCGGGCTGGACGGGGACTCCGGCGCGCTCGAGTGCCACAGCTGCGGGAAGCAGGACATGATGGAGCCCCCCGAGGGGAACTGAGCCCAGGGAGACTCTGCAAGAGAACAACAGCACGGGATTCATTTCATTTCATTTCATTTCATTTCATTTTTTTAATTTTATCTCATTATTTTATTTTATTTTACTTTATTCTATTTTATTCTATTTTATTTGTATTTATTTTATTATTTTATTTTACATTATTTTATTATTTATTTTATTCTTATATTTATTTATTTATTCAGAATCACCCGCTTTTCATTTCCTTTTATTTATTTTTATTTTATTAAAATTAATTTTTTTTATTTATTCAGAATCACCTCCTTTTTATTTAATTTATCTATTTATTTACTCAGAATAATCCACTTTTTATTTCGTTTCATTTATTTCATTCTCTTTCTTTTATTCTATTTATCTCTTCAGAATCACCCACTATTTATTTTATTTATTCTATATTATTTTATTCCCTTATTTATTCAGCATCACCCACTTTCTATTTTATTTATTTTACGTTATTTTATTTTATATTATTATTTATTCAGAATCACCCACTTTTAATTTATTTTAATTTACTTTTTTTTTTCTTTTATTCTCCTACTTTTGTCTGGCCTTACTCTTAGGCAGCCCCAAAAAACCCATTAAGAAAAGCCAAGAGCCCTTAGAGATCCCCCCAGACCTTTCCCAGCAGGAAATCCGCTGGAATTGCAGGGACAGGAGCCAAATTCCCACCAAATTCCTCCTTTTGGGGCAGAAAAACCAGAACTGGACCTACCCCGGGCGCTGGGAGCTGGGAGGAGAGCAGAGGATTCCATGGGGGAATCTCTAAATCCTGGGCCTATGGAGCTGAGCCCGGCCTAAGAGACAGACAACATTTTCAGTGGGGAGATAATGGGGAAATAAAAGCTTTTTTGGGAGATTTGGGCCGTGATCCTGGCTCCTGGGAGCTGGAATTTGGGGAAAAAACGAGGGAAGGGAGGAAATCCAGGATTTTCCTGTTAAAAGTGTGGAATTCTCGGCCTGGAGCTGCAGCTGTGACAGCGAGGAGGAAACGGCTCCTGTCCCTTCATCCCCCTCATAATCCCCCAAAATTTGGGGTAGTTTAGCCAACATCAGCCTCCAGAGCCAAATTTCAGCTCCTGTCCCTTTATTCCTCTTGGAATCACCCAAAATTTGGATTATTTTAGCTCCACCTGCATCCAGACCCAAATTTTGAGCATCATCCTTCCTGAAATCCCCCAAAATTCAGATTATTTTAGGGACCACCTGCACCCAGCCCCGAATTCCATCTCCTGTCCCCGAAAGCTGCAGGAAATTCCTGGTGACGGCTCCGGGCTGGATTTCCCAGAACATTTCTCTGGGATGTGTCACCGAGATTTGCAATGCTCAGCTGGTTCCTGTAATTACAGCTCGCCCCAGCAATTAAATCTGAATTTAAATTAGGAAACACCAAATATTCCTGACATTCCACAAGGAAAAAACAAAAAAAATCTCCATTATTTATATTATTTATAATTATTACAATTTATAATTTTAAATTTGTAATAATTATATTATTTTCTCATTATTTCTATTATTATATCAATATCTATTCATTAATCAAAATTATTTATACGTTTATATAGTGTGTGTATTTATGTATTTATATTAAAGATATTTCTGTTTATTTATATGCTATATATTTATTTATAGATACATGTATTTAAATATATTTAAATCCCTATCTAAATATTTATATATTTATAATAATAAATTTATATATTTATTTATTTATTATGTAATTCCCCTCAAAACCACCCTTCAGAACTTCTCTTTTTTTGTGCTTCTCTTCATTTAAATATGGATTTTTTTTAGGGTGCAGCTTCTCCTGAGGTTAAATTTTGTGCATTTCCAACTAATTTTAATGGGGTTTAATCTATTTTTTAAATTTTTTTCCTGCTTACAGATAAATCACAAATCCAAGCCCAAACTGGCCCGAAGATGAGGAAAACCTGAGGCAGTTTTTTCCTTTCAATCTTTATTTTTTTGCTAAATATTCCCTTTTTTCCCATCCCCTAAATGCAGATTTTTGCAGTTCCTGGGTGTTTTTCAGGGATTTTCAGGAATTCTGAGCAGCTGAGAAAGGGAGAAGCCTTGGCTTGCCCAAGTTCTTATTGCACAATTATGAATTATGAAATTATTAATTATTAATTATGAATTATGACATTTCAGCTGCTCTCAGGAGCTTTTTATTGGTCTGGCCTACGTCAGCTTCAACACAGCAAAAATCCTGAATTAAACTCAAATTTACCCCAAAATTTGCTTTTAAATAAAAATTCAAACTTTGCCATTTCCTAAATGCAATCATGGCATTATAGAAACTTCTTGGTTTGATTAAATTGAGATTTTTCTTATTTTAATCCTTTTTTTCTGCTTATTTTTTGTTTGATATTTTGATTTTTGGGGTCTGCGGATCAGTTGGAATGCAGGGATTTGGATCAAGCTGAGGATGAGACATTTTAAATCCCTTAACTTTCCCCTCCTGCGTCTTTTTAACAGAATTATTTGATTTTCTGATTTTTTTCAATTCAGAGCCTCTCCTTTTGCCAAGTATTCACTGGGATTTTCCAGAAGCTTCAGAAAATAAAGAAACCATCCAGGAGAGGGACACAAAGGGAGGAATTCCATGATTTTTGTAAATTCCAGGAATCTTTTTGCACCATAAAAGCAGAGAGAGAGGGCTCCCGTTTAGGATGGGGTTTGGGATTTAGGAGTAGGATTTGTCCTGTGATCCCAGTCCCACTGATCCCAATTCCAACGATCCCAGTTCACTTCCAACAATTCCTGTACCAGTGATCCCAGTCCCAGTGATCCCAGTCCCACCGATCCCACTCCTACGATTCCAGTTCCAACAATCCCCGTTCCAGTGATTCCAGTTCCAACAATCCCAGTTCAGTTCCAACAATCCCAGTTCCACTGATCCCAGTGATCCCAGTTCCAAAAATCCCCGTCCCAGTGATCCCAGTCCCAGTGATTCCAGTTCAGTTCCAACAATCCTTATTCCAGTTCCCCAGTTCCAACAATCCCTATGCCAGTTCTCCAGTCCCAGCTCCCCAGAGGCACTGATCCCAGTGGTCTCAGTTCCAGTGATCCCAGTTCCAAAAATCCCTGTCCCACTGACCCCAGTTCTAAAAATCCCAATTCCAGTTCCCCAGTTCCGCTGATCCCAGTTCCAGCTCCCCAGTCCCAGAGACGGCTCAGTGGGATTTCGCCCCCAGCCCCATGAATACCTGTCCAGGCGCTGTTAGGGGAACCAAAGCATCTCCTGCTCCCCCGGAATCCCCCGGAATCCCCGGAATGCTGCGGGAGCCCCGGGAGTGCGGGCTGGGCTCCTCACGCCGAGCCGGGCTGTGCCGTGCCGAGCCGGGCTGTGCCGTGCCGAGCCGGGCTGTGCCGTGCCGTGGGTTTCCCGAGCAGGAAATCGCAGCGCTGCCGGCCCCGGTGAGCTTTATCCCTTCCTGCCCAGGTGAGTTTTATCCCTTCCTGCCCAGGTGACTTTTCCTGCTCCGCCTGCCCGGCCCCATCCGCTGAATCACGGCCGGGATCGCTGCTGGGATCGCGCCCGGAGTCACCCCCGGCCGGCCCGGAATGCTCGGGGCCGCGGGGAAAACACCCGGCGAGCCCTGGCTGCACCGGCAAATCCGAGCTTTGAGATGTTCGCAACATTTCCTCTCCTTTTCCATCCATCCCGTCTGTGGTCCCTCTTTTCCAGCCCGGGAAATTCGATTTTTGAGGGTTTTTTTAAATTTTCCATAATTTATCCCTTTTTTTTCTAGGGTCCCTGGAAGTGTCCAATGCTGGGTTATTCTAGTTTCCAGGAGTGTTCAAAATTTTCAGTTGTTTTCCATCATTGATCCCTCTTGGGATTGTCTGGCAGGAACGGAGCAGGGGAAAATAAAATAAAATATACAATACAATTCAATATACAATATACAATATAATAAACAATACAGTTTAAAAATATATAGAATATAATATAAAATCTAAAATAAAGTAAAATAGAAAATAATATCAATTTTTAAGTAAATGTAAAAATAAATTTAAAAATAAAATAAAATATGATTAAAATAGAATAGAAAAAAATAAAATATAGCATTAAAATAGAATTAAATAGAAAAATAAAATAAAATAAAATAAAATAAAATAAAATAAAATAAAATAAAATCCATGCCAGGGTCAGCTCCAGGTTGCTCTGTGACTCACCTGCTCCTTCCTGCCAGGAGCCAGCACAGCCTCTGGAATTCCCATTGGAATTTGTCATCCTGGGAACTGCAGAACACAGGAGGGAAAGCCTGGGAACCGCTCCCTGCTGGGGCAGCGGGAATTCCGGGAATGCTGCAGGGACAAAGAGCTGGGAATTGTTTATCTGGGGCCAGGAGCAGAACAAGGCTGGGAACCATTCCCTGGTTCCAGCCTGGAGTGGGGATTCCCGGCCTCGGATTGCTGGGAATGCTGCAGGGACAGAGCTGGAGCCCAGGGAATTCTCCTCTGGAGCCAGGAGGAGAAGAGGCTGGGAGCCATTCCCTGATGGAGCTGTGTGCGTGGGGCTGGAATTCCCGGAAAGCTGGGAATTGTTTATCTGGAGCTGGGAGGAGAAATTTTGGGAACCATTCCCCGTTCCCATTCCTGGAGCGGGAATTCCCGGCCTCGGATTTCCGGGCACGCTGCAGGGACAGAGCCGGGAATTCTTTAACTGGAGCTGGGAGGAGAACAAGGCTGGGAGCCGTTCCCTGATGGAGCTGAGCGCCTGGAATTCCCGGGAACGCTGCAGGGACAGAGCTGGGAATTGTCTCGGGAAAAGGTGCCACGAGGGAGGAGGAGAGCTCAGAGTGTTTTCCCTGGATATTTCCCGTGTGTTTTCCCTGGATATTTCCCGTGTGTTTTCCCTGGACATTTCCCGTGTCTTTTCCCTGGATATTTCCTGTGTGGTCTCCCTGGATATTTCCCGTGTGTTTTCCCTGGATATTTCCTGTGTGGTCTCCCTGGATATTTCCCGTGTCTTTTCCCTGGATATTTCCCGTGTCTTTTCCCTGGATATTTCCTGTGTGGTCTCCCTGGATTCCAGGAGCCGCGGAGCGCGGATGCAGGAACTGCTGGAAAATGAGAAATAAATCAGAAATAAATTAGAAATATTAACTATAGAATTAGTACAAAATATTTATGATACTGTTGTTTATTGACAGGACGTATCGATGATGCTTTAACTCCTCCTAACTCCGGCGTCTCCCGCTTTTCCCAGCAGGTGCTGGGAGCCCTCTCACTGTCCCGTGCCTGTCCCGTGCCTGTCCCGGCGCGGTGCCGCGGCCCTGAGTCACTTCCCTCGGCCGGGAATGGCCCGGGAATGGCTCGGGAATGACTCTGGGACGGGGAATGTGCCCGCGGTGCCCCCAGGGCCCTCCCGCTGCTCCTCTCCCGCTTTTCCTGCCCCGACCGAACCTCCGGCCCTCTGCCGGCAGAATTCCTCATTGTCCAGCCTGGATCCAGGGGATCCTCACGGCAAAAGGATTCCCCGTTCCTGCTTTTCCAGCCTGGATCCAGGAGATCCCACTTCCAGGGATTCTTTCCCCCCTTTATTCAGGGAAATAAGTCGGAAAATCCTCCATGGATTTTTTATTTTTATATTTATAATTTTTTTAGATTTAATTTTGGAGCTTCAGGGGTGATTCCCCATCTCCTTTTCTCCCTCCTTCCCTTTTATTTTAAAAAAGAATATTTACAAAGCCATGGAAATGAAGCAATATTACCTCGTTAGCTGTAATTGGGATAATTATCATATTTTATGAATATTCATGGCATTTTTCACCTCCTACCTTTACAAATATTTGCATTTTGAGGCAGTCTTGATTTAAAATAAAGAAAAATCCAATAAAACCAATCCATGTTTTGTGTATAATTTGCAACTTCCAGTACTAAAAAAGTTTAGGGAAGACATCCAAAACCTCCAGGAATGTTTTCCATGATAATTTAAGCAGAAAAACAGATTTTCCTCAAAATAAAGGTGAGGACCTCATTGTCCAAATGAGGCCTCTGAGGTTTTTTATTTATGTTTTGTCAGAAAAAAAAACCCTGAGGGAATTCAGGAGCTGGCTTGGAAATGCCAAATTTAAATGGATTTGTGCTCCAAGGAATGAGGAAAATTCTGGGATTGCGGAAGGAGCTGCTCCTCATCCGCATGCAAAATAACAAGGGGTTAAAAGGGGAAATAAACCACATGAAAGGAGATTTGTAGAGGAAATAAACCACATTAAAAGGAGATTTTTAGGGCAAATAAATCACATGAAAGGAGATTCGTAGGGGGAAATAAATCACAGAAGAAGGGGATTTGTAGGGGGAAATAAGCCACAGAAGAAGGAGATTTTTAGGGGAAATGAACCACAGAAGAAGGAGATTTTTAGGGAGAATAAACCATACGGTTTCCTTTATGGAATTGTGGAATGGTTTGGGTGGGATCCTGAATCCCATCCAGTCCCACCCCTTTCCCTGGGCAGGGACACCTCCCCCTGTCCCAGGTTGCTCCAGGCTGGGCTCGGGCACTGCCAGGGATGGGGCAGCCACATCCGGCACAGCTGTTTTTCCCGATTTTCCCGTTTTTCCCGAATTCCCGGGGTTTTGGGGCGCGCAGGCCTCGACCCCGCCGCCTCCTCCCTCCCGCCGCGTCAGCGTTGCCAGGCAACTCCTAAAATGGCGGCGCGCGCGCGGGGCACGCCGGGAGTTGTAGTGCGGATACCCTACCGCCCCCGCGCCCCGCCGGCAGCGCGGGACTCGCTTTCCTAGCAGGCACCGCGGCGCCGCGGGAAAAAGCTGAGAGAGCGTATTTACCTGCGGGGAGTGGGGTACAGGTGGGGCGCGCCGCGGGTGCTGTTGGGATTTGTAGTTTTTGGCGGAGCGGCCGCTAGGCGAAGCGGCGAGGCGGGCGTGGCCGCGGGACTACAGCTCCCAGGGTGGCGCGGGGCGCAGCGGGCTGGGCGCCGGTGGAGGGCGGGGGGTACGAACGGGAACCTCGGCGGTGGCGGGGGGATGCTCGGGGGAGCCCGCAGGTGAGGAGGAGGAGGAGGAGGAGGAGGAGGAGGAAGCGGGAGGGAGAACGGGCGGCGAGTGCCGGGGCGAGCGGCGAGCCCTGGGTGGGGCTCCATTGTTCGCGGTGGGCAGCGGTTCCTCATGGAGTCACCGAGTTCTGCAGGGAGATCGACACCAGCGGGGTCGGAAGGGTTTGGCTTTGGGATTAAAAAGCTTTAGGATTAAAAGGCTTTGGGATTAAAAGTCGCCCCTTGTTCCTGCTCCTTGTCCAGCGCTTTTGGGGCCAGCTGCGTTTGGAAAGGAATTCTCTACTTATCTCCCCCCGAAACTTTTATTTCCTAATAATTTAACTCGGTTGAAGAGGATTTTTTGCCGGTCTGAGCTTGTTGGGGTGATGGGTGTTTGGTGATATTATTTTGGTGTGTTTTGCCTGGCTGAGCTTCCCCCAAATGCTCATCCCAATAATAGGGGTTTTGGTGCACCGTTTAGGGATGAAAAACCCCAAATTTGCCATAGAAACATTGGGATTGCTGAGCCTGGAGAGGGGAAGCTTGGGGGCGACCTCGCTATGACCTTCCCGAGCTGCAGGAAGGGGAATGTTACAGGGGATGGAGTGACAGGACAAAGGGGGATTAATTCCAAGCTGCAAGGAGTGGGTTTAGGTTGGGTTTTGGGCAGAATTCCCTCGCTGTGAGGCTGCTGGGACCCTGGCACTGGTTATCCCAAGGATATCCCATCCCTGGGATGCCCCAAGCCAGGCTGGACAGGCTTGGAGCCACCGGGGGCACAGCAAGGTGACACTGAAAGCCCTTTAAATCCCTCCCAGCCCGTTCCCTTATCCCATTCCTAAAACACTTTTCCCTGTGGAGTTTTCACTTCTCCTTCCCAAAACCACTTTTCTCTGTGGAATATTCACTTTTCCCTGTGGAATATGAATTTCTTCTTCCCAAACCACTTCTCCCTGTGGAATATTTGCTTTTTCCCTGTGGAATATTCATCTCTCCTCCTGATTTTTCGTGCTGCAGCGAGTGCTGTAAGAGCAGGAGGTGTCCCGGCAGTGAATATGAATGAATGTTTGCTCAAGGCAGGCGTGGAGCAGCTTTTGCAGCAAGGCCTGGCTTAAGGTGGCTCTGATTAAACCCGGCTTTTAATTGCCGAGCGCTGTTACAAAACCGCAGCCGTGGAAAGGGCAGGACTGAGCTCGGCCCCGAGCTGGAAAAACGAGTCCTGCTGCAGCTGGGATTGATGAAAGATCGTTTTGTGAAACCTCTGCAGGTCCCTGGTGCGATGAGCAGCACGGCAGCAGCCCCGGGGCTCTGCTGGCAGCTGGGCAAGGTGCGCGGGGCTCCCGGGAGCCTGCAGGTGAGTGGCACTTGCAGCTCTTAACCCTTCCATTGCCTTCTGGTTTATCATTTCAGTGTTTGTAACCCTTCCATTGCCTTCTGGTTTATCATTTCAGTGTTTATAGCCCTTCCATTCCCTTCTGGTTTATCATTTCAGTGTTTGTAGCCCTTCCATGCTTCTCTGGTTTATCATTTCAGTGTTTAAAACCCTTCCGTTCTTCTCTCAGTTTTATAATTTCATCTTTTAAAACCCTTCTGTTCTTCTCTGGTTTATCATTTCAGTGTTTAAAACCCTTCCGTTCTTCTCTCAGTTTTATAATTTCATCTTTTAAAACCCTTCCGTTCTTCTCTCAGTTTTATCATTTCATTGGGATTTTACCATGGCCAACTTTTCTCCTCAGTTTTTTAATTTCAACTTTTAAAACTCTTCCATTCTTCCCTCAATTTTATAATTTCAATGTCTAAAACCCTTTTATTTTTCTCCTCAGTTTTATCATTTCAGTGTTTAAAACCTGCTTTTCCAACCCTAGTTCCTCTCTCAGCTTTATAATTACAACTTTTCTCATCAGTCTTATAATTTCAACTTTTAAAACCTCTCTGATTCTGCTCTATTTTATCATTTCAGCCTTTCCAACCCTTGATTCTTCTCTCAGCTTTATAATTTCAATGTTTAAAACCCTTTAATTCTTCTCTCAGTTTTATAGTTTCAGCTTTTCTCCTCAGTTTTACCATTTCAGCTTTTCCAGCTGAACCTCTCTGCTCGTGCTCCAGCTTTATTATCCCTTCAGAATCAAGCAGCTTTTGGGTGTGATGTGGTTTCAACCCCAGGGAATTGTGAAACCACCTGGATTTCAGGCACACTTTCTCTGCACTTCCATCCTTTCCCAGCTGCTGAATAATTCCCAAGCTCCAGCAAGAAAAACGCTGATAATGCAGCAGAAAAAGTGGAAACTGTGGAGATAACGCAAACATTTTGCTGGCAGGAGTGGGAGGGAAGCCCTCGGTGTTCCTGAGTTGTTTGTGTTGCTTTTGAGGCACAGCAAGAGGCAGAATTCCCTGTGGGATTCACTCCCATGGATCCGAGCTGGCAGAGGTTTGGGATTTGTTCCAGGCCTGACACCCGGGCTGTGAAATCCGTGTTGGAATCCTGAAATCTGCCTGCCCCAAACTGAGCTGGCAGGGAAATCCTGAGCGAAAAAGATCTTCTAATTCAGGCAGAGGCTTCATATTTATATTTATATATATATATAATTTATTTTTTTCCAAATCCACATAGAAAATGCTGCCAAACATGGAACAGGTTTTTGGGCAAATTTATTTTGCAGTGGGTGTTTGATCCTGAGGAAATTTGTCAGTTTTGGGATGGCTTGGAAGGAAATAAGTAGGAATAAAGTCATTTTTAAGATTAAGTGAAAATCAAGTTAAAAATACCAAATATGTTAAGTGTTTAGAAGCTCTGAAGCAGATTTTGAGCTCGGCTTTCCTTCCAAACTGGTTCAATAAAAAAGCCCAGCAGCTCCAGATCCATCGAATGTTTCCAGATTCTCTCTGGCCGATGGAAATAAAAATTACTGGCTGATGGAAATAAAAATGATCGATCAGAGGCTGGGATGGCTGCGGGGCTGGGTCAGAATCCTCGGTGTCCCGATGTGTTCCAGGGATGGGAATCCCGGCAGGACTGAGCTGAGGGAGCTGCGGCCTTCAGCTCCAGGACCCAGCGCTTCCCAGTGGCTTTTCCACCCAAACTTCCCCTTTGTTATGACCTGTTCCTCACGGCTGTTCTTCTAGGTAAGAGCAATCGATTTTTAAATAATAATTTCGTTTTAGTATGGTTTTTAAAATCAATAATCCTTCGTCAACTGTATTTTCTTACTCTTTGAATAAGCAGGTATTGACAAAAATCTAAATAATAATTTAATTTTATTATGGTTTTGTAATCAATAATCCTTTTTCATCTGTGTTTTCTTATTCTTTGAATATTCAGATATTGACAAAAATCTAAATAGTTTAATTTTATTATATTTTATAATAAATAATCCTTTTTTCATCTGTGTTTCCTTACTCTTCCCACCCCCTTTTTTTCTCCTCTTTTTTCCCTAAACTTCTTTAAAGGGAAGCAGACTTCCAGTGTCATTAATAAATAATTTGAATTTTTTCCCAAATTTTCTCCAGATCTGTGTTTTCCCTGGGAATGGAGGTGCCCTTCGTGCTGCTCCTGACCAGGCTCATGGCAGAAGTTGCAGGAAAATCCACGGAAAACTCAGTGGGTGCTCCAGGAATTTGATTTAATTTTTGTTATTATTAATTTTTTTTATTTTATTTTTTATCCCAAATTTTCTATATTTTTATTTAGAAACTAAAAATCAAATGGATTTAGAAAAAAAAATAAAATTGATTTCTAACAGCAAAATAAAATAGATTTTTAAAAATAAAATTTATATCTAAAATAAAAATAAAATGGATTTAGAAAAATAAAATTGATTCATAAAATAAAAATAAAATTAAAAATAAACCAAGTTTTCTCCTTCTTGCTGGAAAAAAAAAAAATCCAGTGGGTTTTAGGTGTATTATCCCTTAATTTCTGTGGAGATTTTAAATTTAGTTTTTATATTTATTATCATTTCCTCGGTGGAAAAGTGGGAATTCCTTGGGAATTTCTCTCCTCAGGTGCCAGACCCAGAATGTTGCGTGGAAATGTTGGATTCCAACAGCTCCTGCCCAGTCACCCAGCAGTGCAGCCCAGGTAGGAATTATTTGGGATCAGTCCGAGGAATTTGGGTTGGAAAAGCCCTCAAAGGTCATTTATGCCATGGGCAGAGACCCAGCTGGCCTTGGGAACTGCAGGGAACAAAAATTCCCAGATTTTCTGCACTTTAATACCGAAATCCAGCAGCTGGGGAGTGCTAATTCATTCATTAATTAAGTAATATTATTTCCTCATAATTCCTCCTCCTTTTTCCCTTTGGGAAATTTTTGGTTTTCCTGGGATAAAAACGGAGTAACAATTAGGAATAAAATTTGAGGACAAAACCTCTTTATTGTGGGCAAAGGGGAATCAGGTGCTGTTTGTAACCCCCAAAAAAGGGAATTTCTGCTTTTTTCCCCTCTAAACCCTGGGAATTGCCCGAAGATTGGGAATTTTGTTGGTTTATCCATTTTCCATGGTTTTTGGCAGGATGCTACAGGAGGTGGAATGAGGACGGGAGCAGCAGCTGCATCAAGTGCAGGAACGAGACCCTGCCCAGCCCCTCTGGGCACAACCTCAGCGAGTGCAGGAACTGTGAGTTTTTCACCCATTTTTGTCAAATGTATTTAATTACATTCATTGGAATTAATTGGAATATTTTTTCGAAATCAGTTGGTATCAGTGACTGCAAAAACTCCACCAAAAGGCAGCAAAAAAATGGAGATTTTTATTCCGCATCCTGGAATTAATTTGAATTTAATGTAATTAATTTTTGGTGTAAATTTTCTGGTTTTTTCCCCAGCTGGGAGCAGAGGGATGAACTCCCACGTGAACATGAGCTCTCCTTTCATCCAGAATTTTGGTGAGAACCTGGAATTTTGGGAGGATTTGGGGTCCGAAAGAAGGGATTTGATGAGTTAAATCTGTTAAAATTAGCTTTAAAAGGGATTTGAGGAGTTTAAAAGGGAATTTAATGAGTCTAAAAGCAATTGAATTTGTTAAAATTATTTTAAAAAGTGATTTATTGAGTTTAAAAAGGGATTTAATGAATTAAAAGGGATTAAATTTGTTAAAATGAGTTTCTAAAGGGATTTTATGAGTTAAAAGTGTTTGAATTTGTTAAAATTAGTTTTAAAAGTGATTTAATGTCAAAACTGATTTAATTGATTAAAATTTGTTCAAACTGATTGAATCCCTGGCAGCTGCCATTGAAACGGAAACTCAATTTCAGGCACTGGGATGATCCAACAGCACCTAAAAATCAGAATTTGCTCTTTATTTGGATTTAATCCTTTGATAAAAAGAGATTTTTGGTTAAAACCAGATTTTCTCTCTTTTTTGATCATTTTTTCATTTCCAGGGGGCCCCGAAGTCGCCGCCTCTCTGATTCTGGGGACGTTTTTCCTCAGTTTATTCCTGATCCTTTCTGTGGCTTCTTTCTTCTACCTCAAACGAGCCAACAAACTCCCAAAGATTTTCTACAGAAGGAACAAAGGTAAAAAATCCCTTTAATTGTCCATTAATTAATGAATTTCGCTCTGTTAATTGACCGAAATGGAGATTTTTCCTTGAAAATTCCCCATTCTGTGGAGAAAATCCCCATTTTGTGCCAATAAATTCTCCAGTCTTGAGAGTCCTATACCAAATAAATTCTCCAAATGGGATTTTTGAATATTTTGGTTGGATTTTGAGGCAAAATTCCTTTTTTTAACATGAAATTATTCCCTTCATGGCTGTATTTTTGGAAAATGAACAATTCCAGCCTCCACATTAATTAAAATAATGTTAATTAATCTTTTTTTTCCTTCTTTTTTAGCATCTGTTCTCCAGCCCAGTGAAACAGTGAGTGAATTCTGCTTTTATAAGAACATTAAACAAATGATAATTTCCATTTTAATTAACTAAATTGGGACTTTATTAAGCAACTCCTTAATTGATGAATGAGGCTGAAATAAAATTAAAGATATTTTGGCGTTCTTTGAATCCAAACTGGGACAAAAATGGAAAAACAGAGTTATTTTTCCAAGAAAAAACTCTGTACACAGTGAAAATTATAGTAATCCTAAAAAATTCCTATATTTTTTTAAAGAAGAACTGTTAAAATTTGGGGTTTTTTGACATTGTCCTTCTGTTCCACAGGCATCCATGATCTCTCCTCCAGCTTCTTCAGGTGAGGAAGTTTCCCCTGGAATGTGCTAAAAATAAAGGGAAAATCCCAAAAATTCCCAGGATAAGGAACAGAAATCAGTGGGATTTGATTTTTCTAATGGGATTTGTTGCTTTAATTCATGCAGGGCAAAATATTGATGGGATTTCTGGTGGGAAATCCATTTTTGGGGTTCTGGTTGGGTTTTGTGGGGTTGGGATTGGGTTTTGTGGGTTTTGGTTGGGTTTTGGGACTGGGTTTTGTGGGTTTGGGGTTGGGTTTTGTGGGTCCAGCTTTGGGTTGGGAGTTGAGTTTTGTGGGCTTAGTTTGGGGAGTGGGTTTTGGGGATTTAGGCTTGGTTTTGTGGTTGGGTTTTGTGGGATTAAAAACCACAAAACACAACACCAACCCCAAACCCTCCCACAACTCAATCCCCACATCCCACCCCCTCCTCCCTTTGGGATTTCCCTCCCCAATCCCATTCCCAGGGGTGTTTTTGTGCTGTTTTGTCCCGGCAGTGCGGAAGCTGCGCTCAAACCCAACCCAGCACCCAACCCCATACCCAAATCACAACCCCAAAACCCAGCCCAGACCCCAAACCCCACTGCACTTCAATCCCCACATCCCACCCCTCTCCTCCTTTGGGAATTCCCTGTGGGACCCCATTCCCAGGGGTGTTTTTGGGCCGTTTTGTCCCGGCAGTGCGGAAGCCGCGCTAAAACGCAAACCTACAAAACCCAACCCCAAACTCAAATCCCAAACCAGAACCCAGCCCCAAACCCCACTGCACTTCAATCCCCACATCCCACCCCTCTCTCCCTTTGGGAATTCCCTGTGGGACCCCATTCCCAGGGGTGTTTTTGGGCCGTTTTGTCCCGGCAGTGCGGAAGCCGCGCTACGTCCGCCGCGAGCGCGCCCCGGTCCCGCCCGGCGCCGCCGACAGCCGGGTCAGCAACGTGTGAGCCCGAGCCCGGAGCGTCCCCAGGCCACCCCTGGGAGCTGCTGATCCCAAGGAGCCCCAGAGGGTTTGTGCTGAATCCCTGGGAGCTGCTGGTCCCAAGGAGCCCCAGAGGGTTTGTGCTGAATCCCTGGGAGCTGCTGGTCCCAAGGAGCCCCAGAGGGTTTGTGCTGAATCCCTGGGAGCTGCTGGTCCCAAGGAGCCCCAGAGGGTTTGTGCTGAATCCCTGGGAGCTGCTGGTCCCAAGGAGCCCCAGAGGGTTTGTGCCAGATCCCACAGGAACCCCAAAGGGTTTGTGCCAGATCTCACCCCCAGCTCACGGCAGTGCCGGCCCGGGGACATTTGGGGGCTTTGGAGGGTCCTGGTGCTGCTCCGGGGTTCCTGTCCTAGGATGGGGGAGTTCCTGAAGGATTTGGCGGATTTTTGGTGTTTGGGGAGAATTCCTGAGGGATCTGGGGACTTGTGGACAGAATCCTTCAGGAATTTGGTGACTTCCCTTGGGATGTGACCCCAGAACTGGAGCTGGGATTTGGGATGTGGATCCATTCCGGGCTGGACACTTGGCAAAGGGATCCTCTCAAGTGCCACTGCTTTAACCTGGGACAGCAATTAATTATGCTAATTAATTATGCTAACTAACCATGCTAATTAATTATGACAATAATTAAGATGCAGAATCCTTCGGAAGCAAATCCCAGATCCCACTGGGAGCTCTCCTGGTGCTCAATCCAGGCCTGATCCCAAATCTTGGGATTTTTTGAGGAATTTTTCCAGCTCAGTCCTTGGATTAAATGTTCTCCAAGGGATAACCCATTCCTGGAATTGGGAATTCCTGCTTTTGGGGCACTCAGGGATTTTTGGGATGAGCCACAGGGATTGGGACAACTCCTGCCAGTGGAAAAATGGGATTTTGGTGTGGGAAATCCCTGGAATTTGAGCTCCAGAGGCATTCCCCAATTCCAGGCAGCCTCAGCTTCTCCCATGGATCTCATTCCTGCCTGAGGAATTTTGGGAAGCTCAACGAGCTGGAAAAGGATTTTTTTTCCTGGCTGGGACTCCCTCCTGCAGCTTTTCCATGCAGGCCTGAGGGTCCTAAATCTGTCCTAAATCCATGGGAAAGTCCTAAATCCATCCTAAATCCATGGAGAAGTCCTAAATCCGTCCTAAATCCATAGAATTTCACTGTCACCCCCTGGAATTCCAACTATTTTCCTCCTGGCTGGGCTGGTTCTGGGATCCATCCCAAACCCATCCCAAATCTATCCCAAATATCTGGAATTTCTCTGTCAGCCCTGAATTCCAACTCTTTTCCTCCTGGTTCCGGGATCCATCCCAAACCCATCCCAAATCCCTGGAATTTCTCTGTCAGCCCTGGACTCCAGCTCTGAGCATTCCCACAGAAATCCTTTGGCTCCTCAGCATTCCCTGCCAGGGATGGGAATGGGAACTTTGCTTCTCCCCTTTTTTCCCAAAATTTTTAATGGGAAAATGAGACCAGAACTCTTGGATCTGCCTCCCACCTGGAGAATCCACATTTCCCTGGGGTTCCAACCTTACAAGAGGACAATTTGGGATGGGAAGAAATCCATTTATCCCATGGAATAATCCCATTTTTTCTGGAAATTTTGGGGCAGATGGATTTGCTTTTATCTCCTTAAAAAACAATGAGGTTTTGGTGGAATTTTTATGGATAAAACCCAAACAATGGAGAGGCTCCTGTGCCAAAAAATTCCAAATTTTTCCTCTTTATTATGAGAAATAAAATTCTTTTCCTCCTGGCCAAGGAATTCCAGTTGAAATTCCCTTTTTTTGGGGTATTTGGGAAATTCCAACTTGGAATTTTGATAATTTCCATTTTTTTGTGCTGCTGAGATTTTTTTCCCTTCCCAAGTAGGAAGGTTTTATCCTGGAATTCAGAATTCCTGAGGATTTTCCAAATTCCTGAGGATTTTCTGGATTCCAAAGGGGGAAAAAAAAGGAGGAACTATGCAAATAATTCCAAGGAATTGCAACTCTGGAGCTGGGAATTCCTGTGTGTTAATTCCTGTCCTGCCTAATTGCTGAATTTTAATTTATTGAAGGATCAGCTCCTTTTTCTGTCTCTTCTCGTGTGGGATTTGCTTTAATTGTTGTCTAATAATGGGAGTTGTGACATTAAAAGTGGGGTTTGTGTAAACATCTAAAAATCTAATTCTGTGTGTGATTAAAATCAAGTTTTTCTCAGTGATTTTTACCCAAAATCCTGAAATTTTTACCCAGAAAATGTTGAAATCCCCAAATTTTTACTCATTTTTGGGGTGTGGTTCAGCTTTGTCATTGCTGTGAACTCCTGGTTGAGTTTGTGGGGTTTAGGTTTGGGTTTTGGGGTTGGGTTTTGTGGGTTTAGGTTTGGTTTTATGGGTTTAGTTTGGGTTTGGGGTTGAGCTTTGGGTTTAAGTTTGGGTTTTGTGGGTTTAATTTTGGGGTTTGGGGTTTGATTTTTTGAGTTTAGGTTTGGTTGGGGGTTGAATTTTGTGGGGTTTGGGTTTTGTAGGTTTAGGTTTGGGTTTGTGCTTGAGTTTGGTGGGTTTAGATTTGGATTTGAGGTTAAGGTTTGGGTTTCATTTGGGGCTTTGTGGTTCAATTTTGTGTGTTTAGTTTGGTTTTATGGGTTTAGTTTTGGGTTTGGGGTTGAGCTTTGTGGGGTTAGTTTTGGGTTTCAGCTTTGGTTCTGTGGGTTTAATTTTGAGTTTTCTGGGTTTCTCCTTCCTTTCCACCATCAAATTCCTTTTCCAAAGTGCTGCTTTGGATTGAAAACAATAAAATTGTGCTTTAAAACTCGGTTTTAACCCCCCGATATTTCCTGCATTTGTACCTTTGTAAACAGTGCCAAAATAAAGAGATTTAAACTTTTATTTTTTGGCTTTTCAGCTTTTTTGGGAGTCGATTAGAAAATCAAACAGGGGAAAAATGTTGGGAAAATGAATTTCCAAGCCTGTGCTGGCCCTCAGGGAGAGCTGAGCAGGGAAATCTCCTTAAATCCCAAAATTCCAGGAGCTGCAATTCCAGAGGCTGTGGAACTGGGAGAGCTTTAATTAGGAGTGAGCAATTAGCACGGGCTTAATTAAGATGTTTACATCGAGCAGGTAAAGCTGGGCTTTAATTCCCTTTTTCCCTCCCAATTCCCCACTGGGATTGGATTCAGGGTTTTGGGGTTGGGATTGGGGAAATTCGCACTGCAATTCCCAACTCCCCTTCCCAGGGATGTCATTCCCACTGTTGATTTTTGGCTGATTTCTTTGAATTCCATGGATTTCCTTTGAATTCAATGGATTTCTTTTGGATTTCCTTTGAATTTCATGGATTTCTATTGACTGTCCTTTAATTTCACAGATTTCCTTTCATTCCATGTATTTTTTAAAATTTTATTTCGTGGATTTCTTGTTAATTCCATCAATTTCTTTTCATTCCATCCCTGGACATCCCTGGAGCTGTGGCCACTGGGGGGAGTAGAAGGCAAAGAGAGTCCAGAGGAGTTGAACTGGGAGCTCAGTTTTCCAGTAATTCCCAGGAACAGGTGAATCCTCCTGAATCCCTGGGAAAAAACAGGTCACTAATTGCCTCTGGCTCAGCAATCCCAGGATTTTGCCTCTGGCTCAGCAATCCCAGGATTTTGGCCCAGGGCGTGGAGCTTTTCCCGCGCTTTTCCCGGGAATCCTGTGGATCTGCTCATCCCTGGAAAAAACCAGTTCGTTAATTGTGGCTGCCAGGCCGGGCTTTAATGAGCCGAGCCCAAGCTCTGCTATCTTATCTGGGCCTGATAAGCACCAAACGTTCCCGGGCGTTGCCAGAAATCCAATAAAAAATATTCAATTTTATGGGTCCTGATGAAAAGCTGCGCTCTGCTGGGGCTGTTTGCTCGGCCAGGACAAATCCAGCTCCAAAAAAATTCCTGGCAGAAGAAAAAAGTTTCCCCAAGGCTTAGAAAAACCTTTAAAAATATCTTTCATTTATCACAAAACTCTGAGTAAATGTTAAGAGCAGTGATAATTTGTATTTTGAGGGAATAATTCCCTTTTTCTCGGAATATCCTGATTATTATTTCTGTTATTAATAAATTCTTTATTACTCCATTATCAATATTTCATTTTTCTCTGAAATATCCTATTATTATTAAATTTTATTTATTATCCCATTATTATTATTATTACATTTTATTTATTTTTATTCCTTATTTATTAGTAGTATTCTTCCCTTTTTCTCTGGAATATCCTGATGATGATGATGATTATTATTATTACTACTATTATTATTGAATTTTATTTATTATTAATCCTTATTTATCATTATTATTCTTCCCTTTTTCTCTGGAATATTCTTACTTTTTCTCTATTTCCAGTTCACTATTGAGGATGGACACTTCCAATTTGGTGAATTCCACATTCACCATGGCGAGTATATAAAATAAAAATAACAAAACAGTAAAACTGACAGGAAAACAAGGAATTTTTGCTGCTTCCTCACCATGTCCAAGGCTTTTTTCCAGCTGTTTTTCCTGCTCCAACGACCCAGAGGCAATTAAAAAAGTCGGTTTTAATGAAGCTTTAATTGTGCAGGTGCTCAGCAGCTCCCAGAGTGGAAAAGGGCAGGTGCTGAGAGGGGAAAAAAAAGGGCTAAATTTGACTTTAACAAGGACAAACACCATAAAAACACCGGGATATTTGTGGTGGGGCTCAGCTGGCACTGCCAGCAAAAAAAAAAAAGGAGTTTTTCTACTGGGATTTGGGGTAGGAATAAACAAAATAAATCAATTTCTTATCTGGGAGGGAGCCTGAGAGTAAAAAACGGGGATGGGGTGCAAATGCTTCAAGTTTGGGATAGGATATTTTGATTTTTGGGGGGGATTTACTGTGGGTTTCTCACCACGGAGGAAAACATGCCTTAGAAATCCAATTTTTCATGGAATTCCTCACAGAATCCTGGAAAATCCCCACAAAAATCACCCAGTTCCATTTTCCTGCTGTGCTTTGTTCCAGGTCCTTCCTCAATTTCCTGTTGCCATGCGGGAAAATACTGGAAAAATTCATTTTACACTGAGTTATTTCCACCTCTGTTGGTTTAAAAGTTGTTTTTTTGAGGTGTCTGGGTGCAGTTTTGGGCCAATCCAAATTTTTTGGCTTCTTTTTGACTTCCTCAGGGAGCTGAGGGGATTTGGGCCTTTTTCCTTGGCCTGGAATTTTTAAAATTTCCTTTGTGCTTTAAAGTGAATTCTCCCAGTTTGTGAGGGGAATGTGCCTGAATTTCAAACCTCAGAGAGGTAAAAATATTAAAAATAACAGTAAATTGGTGTTTTTTCCAATTTCAATGGTCGTATTTGTTAATTAGTTTTGTTTCAGCCCTTCTGAGGGAATTTGGGCCATTTCCTTGGCCTGGAGTTTTTAAAATTTCCTTTGTGTTTTATTCTCCCCATTTGTGAGGGGAATGTGCCTGAATTTCAACCCTCAAAGAGGTAAAAAGTACAAAAATAACAATAAATTCTTGTTTTTACCAATTTCAGTGATCATAATTGTTTAATTAGTTTTGTTTCAGCGCTTCTGAGGCAATTTGGCTTTTTTCCTTTGTGTTTTAAGGTGAATTCTCCCAGTTTATGTGGGGAATGGGCCTTAATTTCAACCCTCAAAGAGATAAAATAGTGGAAATAGCAATAAATTGTAGTTTTTAACAATTTCAGTGATCAGAATTGTTGATTAGCTTCATTTCAGCACCTCTGAGGCAATTTTGGCCCTTTTTCTTGGCCTTGAGTTTTTAGAACTTCCTTTTTGTTTTAAGGTGAGTTCTCCCAGTTTTTGAGGGGAATATGTCTGAATTTCAACCCTCAGAGAGCTAAAAATAACAGTAAGTTGTTGTTTTTACCAAATTTCAATTATCACATTTATAAATGAGTTTTGTCTCAGCCCTTCTGAGGAGATTTGGGCGTTTTCCTTGGCCTGATTTTTTTCTATTTCCTTTGTGTTTTAAGGTGATTTCTCCCAGTTTGTGAGGGGAACGTGTCTGAATTTCAACCCTCAAAAAGGTAAAAAGAATAAAAATAACAATAAATCGGTGTTTTTACCAATTTCAGTATCACAACTGTGAATTACTTTTGCTTCAGCACCTCTGAGGGGATTGCGCTGCTTCAGCCACAGGCCAGGAAAATGATTTATATTTTAAAACAAAGCAGAAAACAAACGGAGCTCAGAGGATTAAAGTGCCTGAAGATCCTCTCTCCCAGCTCTGTTATCTCCTCATTTTTCCAGGAAAATTATTCCAATCCTTTCCCCTCATCCCTTCCACCCCTGGAAGCTGGGAAACGATGGGAAAAAAAGGAGAATTTCCCCCATTTCCCCGCTCAATAAAAAATCCTCTCCCATGAAATAAATAACAAACCCAACCAAGCAGAGCCTTGGAGCATTTTCCTTGCCGGGAGCCGAAGTTAAAAATTATTCAAAGTAAAAATTCCTGGCCTGTGAAGCAGAGGCTCCGACTGTACCAGGCAAAGATTTCCACCAGCGTTCCCTGGAGATAACAGAGCAGGAAGAAATCCCAAATTCCATCGGCAGCTCCCATTCCCACCTCGTTTTCCCTCCTTTTTTTCCTTTTGGGATCAGGATTCGGCCTCTTCTCCTGGGTTTTGTTGGAGTTTCAAGGACAAAGAAATCTGGGCGCCACAAGTAAGTGTTGGACTTTATCCTCTCCTAAGGAAGGATTTATTTTTTTTTTTCCTGAGGGATTCTTGGATCGGGACTTTTTTTAGGGCATTCAGGAGCAAAATGGATGAAAAATCCTGGATTTTGAGGTGCTTGGGGTGAATTGTAACAGGGAAACCTCTTGAAGGACAAAATGGTTAAAAGATGTATTTCCCAGTTTTCTGGTGATTCCTGGAAATTCCCAGCCATGGATGCAGCTGTTTGAGAGGGAATTCCCATTGGAAAATATAAGGATATATAATTTATTTCCCAATTTTCTGGACTCCGGGGGTGTGTTGTGGTTGGTGTTGTCTGGGATCACATCTTGGGTGGTTTGTAGGGAACTTGGAATGTTGGAATATTCCTGAATTTTAGCACTCTGAGGGATCCCGGAGCTGGTGGAAAATCAGGGATTTCCACCTTGGTGGGAACCTGGAGCAATCCCAAACCCCTGCTCTTGCTGTGGAGCCAAAAAAAAAGTGGGAATCTTTCTTAAAATGTGGCTGGAGAGAGGGAATTTTATTGAAATCTTGGATTTTGGGGATTTGCTGAAAGGGCTGAAAGCCCAGGGATGAAAAATAATAATAATTATTATTGTAAGGTCTGGCACCATTGAATATCCCTAAATTCATCCAAAGGTTCCTAAAATTATCCAGAGTTTCCTTAAAATCCTCCAGAGGTTCTTAAAGCAATCCAGAGGTCCCTAAAATCATCCAAAGATTCCTAAAATCCTCTAAAAATCCTTAAAATAATTTAAAAATCCTTAAAGTCATCCAAAAATCTCTACAATCCTCCAAAAATCACTAAAATCCTCCAAAGATCCCCAACATACTTTTTTAAAATCCCTGAAATCATCCAGATATTCCCTAAAATTCCTCAAATCATCCAGAGGCTCCCTTAAATCCTCCAAAAATTCTTAAAATCCTAAAAAGGTCCCTCAGGTAATCCAGAGGTTCCCTCAAATCCTTTCAAAAATCCCTCAGATCCCCCCGGACCCCTGAATTCGCAGCCGGGGTGCAGCCCGAAGGCTGCCCCGGTTATTCCCCCCGCAGGCCGGGTTTCTTTGGGCTCTACAGGATAAATAAGGATAAACCCCTGCAGGTTTCACGGCTCTTTGGGGTTTTTTCCCCTCAGTCCAAGCCCAAAATGTGGCTGGAGAGAGGGAATTTTATTGAAATCTTGGATTTGGGGATTTGCTGAAAGGGGCCGCGCCCGGAGCTCCTGAGGGAGCCGGAAAAGGCCGCGGGCTCCGGATCCGGGCCCGGTTTCCATGGGATCCCTGAGGGGAAGGGGAGGCTCGCGCTTTTATCGCTTTCCTGCTCTCTTTCAGGGGAAAAAAAAAAAAAAAAAAAAATCCGGATTTTTCTCTGGCTTTCTGCTCTGTTTCAGAGGGAAAAGCCCGTATTTTCTGCTCTTTTTCAACAGGAAACGAAAGAAAAAAAAATTCCGTATTTTTCTCTATTTTTCCGCTCTCTTTCAGGGAGGAAAATACGGACTTTTCTCTATTTTTCTGCCCTGTTTCAGGGGGGGAAATCCGGATTTTTCTCGGTTTTCTGCTCTGTTCCAGGAGGAAAAGGGCAAAAAAAAAAAAAAATCCGCATTTTTCTCCGGTTTTCTGATCTCTTTCAGAGGAAAAAAGGGGGGGAAATCAGATTTTTCTCTATATTTCTGCTTGCTTCCAGGGGGAAAATCCAGATTTTCCTCTATTTTTCTACCCTGTTTCAGGGGGAAAAAAATCCGAACTTTTCTCTATTTTTCTGCTCTGTTTCAGGGGGAGAAGCGCAAAAAAATCCAGATTTTTCTCTAGTTTTCTGCTCTATTTCATGGGGGAAAGGGGGAAAAAAATCCGTATTTTTCTCTATTTTTCTTTTCTCTTTCAGAGGAAAAAAAAAAATCCAGATTTTTCTCTAATTTTCTGCACTGTTTCCACCCCACATTCCTGACGTTCCTTTGGGAGCCTGATCCTATAAAAACCCCGCTCCCACCTCCAGCACTTCCATGGAGCTGCTGAAAATCCAGAATTTTGTCATCATTTATTAATTCCAGCCCCTGAAAATTTGGATTATTTAATGCTCTGAACACATCCTGAGGGGGTTTTTTGGGATAAAACAAAGATGTGCCCTCGTTATTCCCCAAATTCTCCTTTCCCAGGGATATTTGGGATATGAAACACAAAGGGTTGGGGTTTTTTGTTGGTTTTTTTTTCCTTTGTTTGAACTCCGTGACTCAAACTTGGGGCAAATCCAAGGCAAATAAAAGGTGCAGGCACGGAGTTAACTCCTGAATTTCTGGAATTTTGGGATGGGGAAGGAGCCAAAAATCTCTCCCAGTTTTTGGGACCTGGCCTTTTCCCCTTTTTTTGGGGTTGGATCCCTGTCCAGGCTGATGGGAGCTGAAAATTCCCAATTTTTTTTCTTTTAAATCCTGCTGGGGTTAGGCAGCACCTGCTTCCCAAGCTTTTCTGGGAATGCTTTTTTGGGATGGGGCCAGAGGGTTGGGGGGTTTTGGGATCCATCCCAAAGCCTTGTGCCAGGTCAGGAGCTGTGGGGTGAGAATTCCTGATCATTCCTGGCAATTCCTGATTCTTCTTGGAAATTCCTGCCACAGGAATTTAAAAGGATGGAAGAGAAAATTTGGGAATGGTTCTGGGGCCTGGGGTGAGAGTTCCTGGTAATTCCTGATCATTCCAAATCCTTCCTGGAAATTCCTGGTAATTCCTGGCACAGGATGGAGTTTGAAAGGATGGAAGAAGAAAAAATTCCCAAACCCCACCCTAATTCCATGATTTGAAATTTAATGTTGAATTTTACCTGCCTTAAAACTCCCAGGGCAGAGAAATTCCATTTTATTTCCACATTTTCTTCCTTTTCCTGGGATTTTTGAACTCACCTTTGGGAAGCAGCAGAAGCAATCAGCGGGTCCCCTCATTAACATCAGATTTTGCATAATTAAATATTAATTAGGGCAGCACGTGGCAAAAAGAAAGTGTGGCAGGTGCCAGGGATGAGCATTTTGGCAGGGAAAAATGTGGATTTGAATAATTTTGCCGGGAATTCCATCTTCCTGCTGGGATTTAAAGCTTCCCTGATTTCCTTTGCAAGTGAAACGAGCTCAGGGAAATTTATTTGGGATATTCAAAACATCCAGGGAAAATAATGGGGTAAATCCTTGGGGGGTTTTAAGGATAAAGAATGAAGACATTGGGAAATGCTTCTGGAATTTTGGGCAGTTTTTCCTTCCTTTCCCTGTAGTTTTCCAGATCCTTAAAATTCCCAGATATTTATTTGGGATTTTCAAACTATGCCAGGAAATTAATGGGATAAATCCTTGAGTGGTTTAACGATAAAAGAATGAAGAAATTGGGAAATGCCTCTGGAATTCTGGGCAGCTTTCCCTCCCTTTCCCTGTGTTTTTCCTTTTTCCCGATCCTTCAAATTCCCAGATTTTTATTTGGCATTTTCAAACAATCCAGGGAAAACAATGGGATAAATCCTTGAGGCGTTTAAGGAAAAAGAGATTTTTAAAGAGAGGGGAATGAAAAGTGCTGCGGAGTTCTGGTGGGTGTCACAGCGACGTCGTAACGATGTCACAGTGTCACAGCAGTGCCACAATGATGTCGCATCGATGTTGCAATGACGTCATATCGGTGTCATAGTGATGTCACAGCCTGGAGACGCTGGGGACCTGCTGGTCAGTGTCACCCTGGTGTCACATCGGTGTCACATCAGTGTCACCGCGGGTGTCCCAGCAGTGTCAGAGCTGTGGCTCTCTCTGCAGGGCTGCTGGCCGGTGTCACCCCCGGTGTCAGCCCCGGTGTCACCCCGGTGTCACCGCCCTGGCACTCCCGCCCAGCCCCGCCCCGCTAACCCGGGTTTCAGGAGTGCCAGCGCCACCGGGAGGGGACAGCGCTGTCCGGGGAGGGGACAGCACCGCCCGCGGCCCCTCAGTTACCGACCACTGCGGGGACACCCTGCCCACCGATCCCAAACCCCAAAAAGGGATTCTGGGGACATTTTCCGGGGCCGTGACCTCCCTTGTGTTGTTTTTGGGCGGGTTTTTTTTAACAGCTGAGTCACCAAAATGTCACCAGATTGTCACCTGATACTTCCTCCTGCAAAGGGCCCCGCCTGGGATGGGGCTGTGCCACCCCAAATCCAGGAGGTTTCGGGGAAATTGGGGTTTCAGCCTTTCCCACCTCAAATCTGAGGGAATTCAGGGATAAATTTGGTGTCTGAGCTTTTCCACCCCAAATCTGAGAGAATTCAGGGAGAAATTGGGGTTTCAGCCTTTCCCACCCCAAATCTGAGATAATTCAGGGATAAATTTGGGGTTTGAGCCTTTCCCACCCAAATCCAGGAGGACTCAGGGATAAATCAGGATAAAAATCCCCCAAAAAACCCCAACCCAGAGCTCGGAGCTGCAGCTGGAATTGGCTGCCCCCAGGAAACCTGGGAATTTGCATCAATTCCGATTTTAATGGGATGAGATGTGGCCCAGGCCCCTCTTTTCCCTGCAATCCCAAATCCCATCCCTTGGGATTTGCATGGATCATTCCCATATTTGTTTCCAGGCAGGTGGCTCTGATCCCCTTTAATCCCATATTTAAATAGGGATGGAAATTCAGGGGAAGGACCTTAATCCCTCAGGAAAATTCCCTGTTCCAGCAGATTTATGGGATCTGTGCCACTGGGGAGGGATTGATAAGGAAGGAGAATTCATCCCAGATTTTTGGGGTTTTGTTAAAGGAAAATTCAATCAAACTCCCTGGAAAAACTTTTGGGAATTTTTCGCTCCTGCCCCAAAAACATCCCTGAGAATTCCCAGTTTAAACCCTCCCGGATTGGGAAGGAATTGGAATTAAAAGGATGATTTTAGGATTAAAAGGATGACTTGATTTAGGATTAAAATGATGAGTTTATGATTGAAATGATGACATTATGATCAAAATGATGACTTTAGGATCGAAACTACCCCATGATTTTATGATTAAAATTATGGATTTATGACTAAAAATTACGATTTCAGGATTCAAATTACCGTTTTAGGATCAAAACCATCCTGTGGTTTTAGGATTAAAAGGATGATTTTAGGATTAAAAGGATGATTTTAGGATTAACACTATCCCATAGCTTTAGGATTAAAATGATGGATTTATGATTAAAATGATGATTTTAGGATCAAAACTACCACGTGATTTTTTGTCTGAAATGATGATTTTAGGATTAAAACCAATGATTTTATGACTAAAATCCTAATTGTATGACTAAAATCCCAACTGTATGACTGAACCCATACCTGTCCCCACCCACTAATCCAATTTTCCCTTTTTTTGGGATTTCTCCCCGTTCTGCACCTGCCCTGCACCTGCTGTAACCCAACCCGAGTGCGGCCCCACCCCATTGCTGGGGCTTTGGGCCGTTCCCGCGGAATTCCCGTTGGGAAGAGCGACCCCAAGGTGAGGCCTGACCCCAACAAAGAGCTCCCGGCCCCTTTATCTTCCTTTTATTGACTCCAGCTGCAATCGCTGGGGAAAGTCAAGTTTTTAACCATTTCCAGCCTCTTTTGGGGTCTTCCACAGGCTTTGGGTTGGGTTTGGGGTGATTTCACTGTGGGATCGTGGCTTTGTTACCCTTGGGAGAGGAAGGGAAGGTGCTTGCTGTGAATTTTATGTTCCTTTTGTTGTCTTAATCCAGAACCGCCCACACTGGGCTGCAAGAAATTGAATTTTTAACCATTTCCTTCCTGATTCAGGGTTTTCCAGGGGACATTTGGGATTTTGGCTGTGGGGTTGTGGATTTTTTACCCTTTGGGGGAGGAAAGTGCTCAGTGTGAATTTTATGTTCCTTTTATTGATTTGATCCAGAACCTGTCCAATTGGGCTGCAAGAAATCGAATTTTTAACCATTTCCTGCCCGGTTTGGGGTATCCCGGGGGGTATTTGGGATTTTGGCTGTGGGGCCGTGGGGTTTCAGCCGTGCTGGGGGCGGGGTGGGGGCAGGAAGGGCCGGAGCTGTCGGGGCACGCCGGGGGGGCAGGGCAGGTGCCGGGAGCTCTCCCTGTGCAGGTGACTCAGAGCTGGCACACCTGGCACACCTGAGTGCCCGCTGCGCTTCCTGCTCCGCGGGCACCGCGCCCGCGGCCGGCCCGGCCCCGGGATCTGGCACGCGAGGACACGGGCAGGGCTGGGGGAGAAATCCTGCCCTGGGATGGGAGTCCAGAAATTCAGGATAAATCCTTCTCTGGGATGGGAGTCCAGAGGAACCATGGCTGGGATCAGAAATTCAGGATAAATCCTTCTCTGGGATGGGAGTCCAGAGGAACCATGGCTGGGATCAGAAATTCGGGATAAATCCTGCCCTGGGATGGGAGTCCAGAGGAACGGTGGCTGGGATCAGAAATTCAGGATAAATCCTTCTCTGGGATGGGAGTCCAGAGGAACGGTGGCTGGGATCAGAAATTCAGGATAAATCCTGCCCTGGGATGGGAGTCCAGAGGAACCATGGCTGGGATCAGAAATTCGGGATAAATCCTGCCCTGGGATGGGAGTCCAGAGGAACGGTGGCTGGGATCAGAAATTCAGGATAAATCCTGCCCTGGGATGGGAGTCCAGAGGAACCATGGCTGGGATCAGAAATTCAGGATAAATCCGGCCCTGGGATGGGAGTCCAGAGGAACCATGGCTGTCCCTGCCCTTGTGACTGTTTGGGTCAGAAATTTGGGAGAAATTCTTCCCTGGGATCAGAAATTCAGGACAAATCCCTCCCTGGGATGGGATTCCCAGAGAATCCATGGCTGCCCCATCCCTGGATGCCTGGGATCAGAAATTCGGGATAAATCCTTCCCTGGGATGGATTTCCCAGAGAAACCATGAGAGGCCCTGAGATTGAATTTGGATTTTTGCTCCCCTCAGCTTCTCCAGGAGGAGACAAAGGCAGGGAAAGGATGGCCTGGAAAATCCAGGATGGGCTGAAAACAAATCTGGGATTAAATTGGGTTTTTTGCTCCGCTCAATTGCTCCCGAAGGAAACAAAGGCAGGGAAAGGATGGGCTGAAAACCAATCTGGGATTAAATTTGGATTTTTGCTCCCCTCAGCTGCTCCAGGACAAACAAAAGCAGGGAAAGGATGGCCCAAAACCCCCGGGATGGGCTGAAAACCAATCTGGAAAACCAATCCCTGGGCTCAGCCTGGCTCTTGGCAGCCCCAAGCTTTAGATGTGAAATCTTCCTGCTCTGCAGATGAAAGCCTTTGTTCCTTTTATTTTTTTTTTTTCATCCTTTTTTCCTCTTTCTTTTCAGTCCCCTTTGTCCTGCGGGGATCAGCGATCAGGCAGGGAGGAGTGGCAGGAGGAAAGGGCAGGAACGGCTGGAATTCCTGGGAAGGAGGGGATGTGGAGCTTTCAGCCGTTCTCTGCTCAGCCCAGGGTGCCGAGGACAGTTCTAAATCCATTTATCAAAATTCTGTGCTGAATCCAAGGGTTTAAACCAGATTATCAAAATTCTATGCTGTTATTCCAAGGGTTTTTAAACTGGATTCTCAAAATTCTGTGTTGGTTGATCTCAAGGATTTTTAAACTGGCTTCTCAAAGTTCTGAGCCCAAGAATTCAAGGAAGGGTTTTTAAATTGGATTCTCAAAATTCTGAGTCTGAGGTCTCAAGGAATGGTTTTAAAACTGAGTCTGAGTCTTAAGGACAATTTTGAAGCTGGATTCTCCAAATCCTGTGCTGAGCCCAAGCTGATTTAAAAGCTGGGTAAAAGGCCCTGAACAATCATTATTTGACTGATCTGGGTTTCATTCAGAACAGGAATTAAGCTCAGCCTAAGGGCTCTGATTTCCCCGTGTTTGCTTTGGTTGGAACAGGGAACAAATCCCCTGGGGCTGATTAATGGGATCCTGATTCCCTCCTGGGAGCCCTCGATGCTTCCCCGGGTTTGGGATCCATCTCCCCTTTCACTTGTGCCCTGGGCAAACACAGCTGAGGGCCCGCAGTGAGAGACCGGGGCTGAAACTGAAAATATATGGAGTATTTAGGGTTGTTTCAAAGATTTTGAGGTTTTTCCCCAAGCTTTTGAGGGTTATTTTCCCCAACAATTTTAAGGTTTTTTCCAAAGCTTTTGAGGTTTCTTTAAAAGATTTTAAGGTTTGTGTTTTAAATTATTTTAAGGTTCTTTCAAAGCTTTTGTTAAGGTTCTTTCAAAGGTTTTTTTTTCCCAGTGTCCTCCAGGGTTGATGGGGTAGAGAATATTTAGGATTATCCTCCAATGGGAACGTTCTGTGGGAACTTTCTGTGGGGATGTTTTCCAGGGTTGATGGGGTAGGGAATATTTAGGATTATCGTCCAATGGGAATGTTCTGTGGGGATGTTCTTCAGGATTGATGGGATAGACAATATTTAGGATTATCAACAAATGGGAATGTTCTCCAGGATTGATGGGGTAGGGAATCTTTGGGATTATCTTCCAATGAGAACGTTTTGTGGGAATGTTATCTGGGATTGATGGAGTAGGGAATATTTAGGATTATCCTCCAATGGGAATGTTCTGTGGGAATGTTATCTGCGATTGATGGAGTAGGGAATATTTAGGATTATCCTCCAATGGGAATGTTCTGTGGGGGTGTTATCTGGGATTTATCGAGTAGGGAATATTTAGGATTATCCTCCAATGGGAATGTTCTGTGGGGGTGTTATCTGGGATTTATCGAGTAGGGAATATTTAGGATTTTCACCAAATGGGAGCGTTCTGTGGCAATGTCCTGCCCATGGCACCCAAGGGCCCCAGGCAGGCCCCAGCCCAAACCCAACCCCACAGATTCCAGGCCCCATTCCCCAGTCCCACACACCCAGCCCGTTCCAGGTTTGTGTGGGGAAGGAGCAGCTCAGGAGCTCAGCTGGGGCTGCTCAAACCCCTCCAACCCACCCCGAGCTTCCCAAGGGATCTGGGGAGCAGAACTTGGCTCCCGTGGGGATTTGGGGCCAATTAAGGGGATAATTGGAGTCAGGAGTGCAGCTTCCTGGGGAAACCCGAGCCTGCTGCCTTCATAACAAGGAGAAAACATTTGGTGTTTTTGTTTGATTTTCAGGGCACCGAGGGGAATTCTCCAACACCATCCTTGAAAGGGGATGATTCCCCATTTTTAAAGGATATTTAGAAGGCCATACTTCTCATTTTTAACAATTATTTTCTTTTAAATGCTTTTGTTTAAAAGGTTTTTCTTTTAAATGCTCCTATTTTTAATGTTTTTATTTTAAATGGGGAGAGCTTAAAGCCCTTCAGGGCCTAAAGGAGCTCCAGGAGAGGGATTTGGGATAAGGGATGGAGGGACAGGACACGGGCAATGGGTTTGGGTTGGATAAGGTCAGGTTTAGGTGGGAAATAGGGAGGAAATTGTTCCTTGTGAGGGTGGATTTGGCAAAGTTTAAGAGGTGCAGGAGTAGGGGGAGAGCTCAGAGCCCTTCCAGGGCCTAAAGGGGCTCCAGGAGAGGGATTTGGGATAAGGAATAAGACCGTGGGAATGGTTTGGTGTGGAATGAGGGCAGGTTTAGGTGGGAAATAGGGAGGAAATTGAGGGCAGCGAGGCCTCGGCCTGAGAATCTGTCCCTGGAAGTGGCCAAGGCCAGCTTGGAGCACTCCAGGATCATGGAAGATCCCTGCCCACAGCCTGGGGTGACCCTGGATCTCCAACGTCCCTTCTGGGGAATGGCTTTGTGTGGAATGAGGGCAGGACTGAACGGGAAATTGGGAGGAAATTGTTCCTGTGAGGGCAGCGAGGCCTCGGCCTGAGAATCCGAGAATCTGAGAGTGTCCAAGGCCGGCTTGGAGCACTCCAGCATCATGGAAGGTCCCTGCCCACAGCCTGGGATGACCCTGGATCTCCAACGTCCCTTCCAGGAGGATAATCCTCAGCTTTGTGTGGAATGAGGGCAGAACTTAATGGGAAACTGGGAGGAAATTGTTCCTGTGAGGGCAGCGAGGCCTCGGCCTGAGAATCTGGAAGTGTCCAAGTCCAGGCTGTGGGATCATGGAAGGTCCCTGCCCACAGCCCGGTGTGACCCTGGATCTCCAACGTCCCTTCCAGCACACAGCACCCCCCCAGAGCTCCAGGAATAACCCAGCCTTTGTTAGGCCGGGCCCAGCCCCAGCGGCTCCGTGGCCGCTCCCCAAGGCCAGGACACACCTGTTGGCCACGGGGGCCGCGGGATTGGCTGGGCCGGGCGTGCACCTGCGCAGGGAGGGGTGAGGGCTCCATGTAAGACGAGCCTTGGCCTCGCTCCCCAACCATCCTCCTCAATTCCAGCTCCAACACGCAGCTCCTCCGAGCCGCCGCGCTCGGCCTGGCCCTTCCCGGCCTGCTTTTTGCCCCTTTTAAGCTGGGTTTTGTTTTTTTAAGCTCGGTTTCAGCAGCCTAACGAGGTGTAGAGGTGTTGTTTTTCCAGGTCTGGCTGTGGTTTTGCCACTGTTCGCTCCGGTGCCGATTTCCCCGTGAAATCCAAGGTCGCCTTTTCCGGGACGCGGAAGAGGAAAACTCTCCTGGCTCCTCATCCTCCCAAAATTCCTTCCCCACCTGGAGGCCAACCTGGCTGTGGGAGAAGCTCCCAGCACTGAAGTTTTTCCCTGGATTTTGTGCTGGTCCTGGTAAGATCCAAAATATCCAGGTAGAGCGGGGAGGGAAAAAAATGGGATTTACGGAGCTCGAGAACGACTTCTTGGAGGGCTTTTCCTACTTTTCCATGGATCTTCCCTCTCCCCACTTCACTTTCTCCGGGATTCCGCCCTCTTTTCTCTTCCTCCTTCTCCCCCCAGGTGGATTCGAGAGGGTTTTTGTTGGACAGATCAGGTTTTGTGTGCGCTGGGGGAGGGGAGGGCAGCGCATGAATCCAAACGTTCATTTTACAACCAGTCCAACCAGTCAGGGCAGCTCCGAGCAGATCCAGGGCTGCGAGAAGGAGGGAGACGAGGGGGGAAGGCTGCTCGCAGCCAGGTGTCACGGAAAGGTGGGGAGAGAAGGGAATGTCTGGGAAATCCCATCAAAATCCCAAAAAACCCCAATAGAATCCATAGGAACGAGCATGGAATTGAAGGGGGTTCTTCCAGTATTCCTGGATTTTGGAATATTTGGATTTAAGGGAGGATTTCCAGTTTTGGGAGTAAAGTCACTATTTGAGTTTACTGCTGGCTTTGAAAGAAAAAGAATGTTGGAAAATCTGATGAAATTCCATTTAAATCCCAATAAAATCGATAGGAATGAGCATGGAATTGAAAAGGTTTCTTCCAATATTCCTGGATTTTGGAATATTTGGATTTAAGAGAGGATTTCCCAGTTTTCGACTAAGAGGGACAATTCCAAATCCGGGTTTGCTGCTGGCTCTGAAAGAAAAAAGGAATATTGGGAAAATCTGAATAAATTCCATTAAAATCCCAATAAAATCTATAGGAAACCAGCATGGAATTGAAGGGAGCTATTCCAATATTCCTGGATTTTGGATTTAAGGGAGGATTTCCCAGTTTTCAACTAAAAGTGAGGATTCGAAACCCAAGCTTGGTGCTGGGTCTGGGAAAAAAAGGAATATTTGGAAAATCTGATTAAAATCCCAATAGTATCTGTATTAAATGAGCATAAATTGAAGGGGGTTCTTCCAAAATTTTTGGATTTTGGAATATTTGGATTTAAGGGAAGATCTCTCAGTTTTCGACCAAGAGGGAGGATTCCAAATCCGGGTTTGCTGCTGGCTCTGAAAAAAAAAGGAATATTGGGAAAATCTGATCAAAATCTCAATACAATCGATACGAAATGAGTGTGGAATTAAAAAGGCCTCTTCCAATATTTATGGATTTTGGAATATTTGGATTTAAGGGAAGATTTCCCAGTTTTGGACTAAAAGTGAGGATTCAAAACCCAAGCTTAGTGCTAGGTCTGGAAAAAAAAAAGAATATTTGAAAAATCTGATTAAAATCCCAATAAAATCGATAGGAAACGAGCATGGAATTGAAAGGGTTCTTACAATATTCCTGGATTTTAGAATATTTCGATTTAAGGGAGGATCTCCCAGTTTTGGGAGTAAAAGTCACGATTCGAGTTTGCTGCTGGCTTTGGAAAAAAAAGAACATTGGGAAAATTGGATTAAAATTCAATTTAAATCCCAATAAAATTGATACAAATTGAGCATGGAATTGAAGAGGGTCCTTCCAACATTTGGAATATTTTGGAATATTTGGATTTAAGGGAGGATTTCTGAGTTTTTGGTGAAAGTGAGGATTCCAATCCGAGTTTGCTGCTGGCTCTGAGTAATCATTGCCACGTTTTAATGACTTCTTTAATTACCCAGCATTTTAACGAGCTCTCCTCGCCCTCCACAACACCCCTTCCCCAAAAGTTCCTTTTTCGTCCTCCCCCAAGCCGACTTCCTCGGATCAGAGCAGGGAGGGGATGGCTTGGGAATTTTCCGGCATAAGAAGAAAATTTGGGAATTTTGTTTGGATCGAGCGGACACGGAGGAAAATCCCGGCCCCGCTCGCGGCAGGAGCCATTTTGGGCTGGTTTTGGTGATTCCTTCTCACCTTTTCTTGGGTTCTTTTTGGTGCCCGGAAAAACCCAAATATTCAAATTTTGGCTTTATCCGGTGCCGGATCCAACTGAGATCGGCTTTTCCTGATTTCTCCTGAATTTTGGAGAGTTAGGCTCCAAAGGGAGAAAGGATAAGTTAAATAAAGTGGGTTTATTTCAGTTTTGGAGGGTGAGGTCAGGCCCTGGGTTCTTCCTCTAAATCTCTTTTTTTTGGGGTAGAATTCCATTTCAAAATCCAATTTTTTTGATTTAAAAATCTCTTTTTTTTAAATTTGAAACTCCATTTCAAAATTCCATTTATTTGCATTACAATTCCATTTCAAAGTCCCATTTCTTAAGGGTAGAATTCCATTTCAAAATCCCATTTTGCATTTTGAAATCCCATTTTGGGGTTAGAATTCCTTTGTAAATGTGGATGAAAATCTGGGAGAGGGATTTTGTTATTCTTGGGAACTCTGCCGGATTTGGGGCTGGGGATTTGTGGGATTTTCATTGCTTTTGTTGAGTTTTTTGACAGTTTTTTTTTGTTTTTATTTCAGGGGTTTTGGTGATTTTTGGTTGTTATTGAATTTTTGGGAAATTTTTGTTGGTTTTTGAGTTTTTTTGGAGGTTTTGGTGGGGTTTGCGCCAAGTTCAGATTTAAGCTTGGCTTTACTCCATACAGGACAAGGCCCCAGTGGAACACTGGGATGCAGCTCTGGGAAACTGGGATTAAACTGGGTTCAAACCGGGTTTAAACTGGTTTTCGTGGTTTTTAACTGGGTTTAAATTGGTTTTTAACTGGTTTTTAACCAGTTTTGCTTCTGGATGATTTTTAACTGGTTTCAAACTGGTTTGAACTGGGTTTATGCTTGGTTTTGAATTGGGTTCTTACTGTGTTTTTAACAGGTTTTTACTGGGATTTTACTGGTTTTGAACTGGTTTTAACTGGGTTTTAACTGGGTTTTTATTGATTTTAACTGGTTTTGGTGGGTTTAAACTGGTTTTAACTGTTTTTTTAACTACTTTTTACTGGTTTGAACTGATTTTGATGGTTTGTGGTTTTCTTTTCTGAGCTGTCCTGGTTGTACAATTCCACTTTTTCCCTCGGATCAGATTTTTCCCATTCCTGTTTGACCTCCCAATTAAAACAACCATTTTCCCCTCAAAAAATCACTTAAAAAAAAATTCCTTTGAAAATCTCAATTTTTAAACCTCAACCCAACGAATCCATTTGGGAATGGGAAAATGGGATTTGCTTGGAATGAGGGATGTGAGAGGAGGATTTGAAAGTGGATTTTGCTGGAAATAAACAAAAGTGGGAAGTTGATTTTTCATCCCAAAATCCTGAACTCCAGATCCTATCAAAAGTTGGATTTTCAGGATATCTTAAAGGATATTTTTGATCCAAGGCCTTGCACGAACTCCAGGAATTTTTGGGAATTCATGGAATAACTCCAAGTCCTGTTCTGGGAAGAAGAATTTTGGATTTTCTTGGAATTTTTACAGTTGTATAATATTTCTGAGTTATTGAAAATTGGATGATTTTGCTCCAATTGCAATTAAATATTGGGGTTTATTATTATTATTATTATTATTATTATTACTACTACTACTACTACTACTACTACTACTATTACTACCTATCTTAATTAGAATTATTATCATTATTATAGGGTTTTTTAATTTATTTATTATTATCACTGCTATTTTCATTGTCAGTTATTCATTACTATCACTATTAAATTTATTCTTATTTTATTTTTTATCACATTATTTCTATTCCGTTATTTTTTATTCTTTTAATCCTTAATCAATAAATGACAGAGCTGGGCTTTATTATTAAACCACGTCTAACAAAGCCAGGTTTTAATCTTTAGAAAGCCTCCACTTAATTTTTAGGTAGGGCTGGCTGTGAGCACAGAATTTTGGGGTGATTTTTCCAGATTTCTCACTGAAAAATCCCCAAAAAAGCCAAAACCTCAACAGAAAACCATCCCCAGGTGATTTTTTTCCTAAATAATTTTGGTTTTTTGCTCCAAAAACTTCGGATTTTGGAGCCCTGAGCCTGAGATATCCTCACCATCTTACTGGGCAGCATTGGATGATCTCAGCCTTTCTAATACTGCCTGGTAATGATGATGATGGTGTTTCCTGCACTCCGAGGGAATCCAGCAGAAACCTGGCACTGCAGCTTAATCCCAGCCTAGAGTTCCAGTTTAGGGCCTCAAATTAAATCCAAGCTTTGAGTTTCAGGCCAGGGCGGGTTTAGTGTGGGCTGGAAAATCTTAATTCTTCATGGAGGGAATGCCCTTGGGGTAAACCTGGCTCAGGAAAAATCCCTGATCAGGTGCTGCAAAAATGGCAAAATATTCCCAAAAATTTGGGAATACCCAGGTGGGAAAGGAACAAGGGAAAAGTGGGAATTCTGTGCCAGAAATGTTCCCCAGGGAGCTTTGGCTGGCATGGAACTTTGGCATTGCCTTGTTCCTGTGTGTGAAGTCAGGCTTAACCTCCTGTTCCTCTTTTCTGTATTAAATCAGGCGTGGCTTCATGTACTAAATCAGGCTTAACTCCATGGCTTTGGATCTGTGTTAAAGCAGGCTCAATTTCATCTTTCTCTTTTAGAGCTGTGTTAAATTTAATCTCATCTTCCTCTTTTAGATTTTTATTAAGTGAAGTTTAACCTCCTTTTTCTCATTTAGATCTGTCTTAACCCCTTTTTTCCATTTCACACCTGTACTAAACTAGACTTCACCTCATTTTTCTTTTAGAACTGTAAAAAGATTCTTTTAGATCTGATTAAACCAGGTTTAACCTCCTCTTTCTCTTTTAGACCTGAATTAAAAATCTGACCTGTATTAAGTCAGATTTAACCTCATTTTCTCTTTTAGCTCTCTTAAACCAGGCTTAACCTCCTGTTTCTCTTTTCCATCTCTCTTAAATCAGGTTTAGCCTCACATTTCTCCGTTTGTCCTGCCTTAAACCAGTCTTACCCCCCTATTTCCACTTTAAACCTGAATTCAATCCCTTTTAAGCTCTTTTTTCCCCCAAACCCCCACGATTTCCACCCCTCCTTCCCCACGGCTGATTCCCGAGGAAGTGAAGCCATTCCTTGGTTTTTCCTGGAATTCTGAGCCCTGAAGAACCCGGAGCTGCTGCTGGACACGCTGGTCCTCTGTGGGCATCTTACTAGACAGTGCTGGATTTTCTGCCTCTACTCTAACACTGTCTGGTAACGATGTTTAAAGGGAGATCCAAACCGCTGCAGGCCCCAAATTCCAGCCAGGAACTTTTCCAGAGGGTAAGGATGGATCTGGGGAGAATGGGGAGGGCTCAGCCAGGGAAAACGGGAATTTAAATCAAAATGTCCACTGAAAAATGATGGAGGTGCTGCTATCCCAAATCCGGGGTTTATCGTTAAAAATATTCAAAATTGAAATGATAATTCCAATACATTTTAAATTATTTTCAAAATTAAAATGATAATTCCAATACATTTTAAATTCTATTCAAAAATTAAAATTCTAATTCCAATAAATTTTAAAATTCTATTCAAAATTAAAATGATAATTCCAATAAAATGATTGCAACAGTGGAGAGCTCGGGAGGAGCTGCCCTAAATCCAGGTTTGTCCTTGGAGGTTGGAATTCCCAGGAAAAGCAGCAGAGGAGGAAGCAGGGGGTGATTAATTAAGGGTTGGTGTTAATGAGTAACTGCTGCGGGAGGCCCGCAGGAAATGGGGCAGGAATTGTGGGAATTGGATTTTAACGAGCCCATAAATCTGGGATGGGGCCCATCCCCCTCCTAAACCTGGAACTGGGACAGAAATCCCAAAAAATACAGAACATTCCGGTGGGAAATCCAAAGCGATTCAGGAAAATCCCTCTGCCCTGATGGGGAAAAACCAGGAAAAACCCTGGAAAATTCCCTTTTTCTTGGAAAATTCCCTGTTCCTTCCATCCCCTCCCTTTTCCTGCTGAGTTCCCCTTTCCTCAAATCCCCCTCACCACCAGCGCTGGGGTTTGGGGCTCAGGAGCTTTTTGAGGCAGTTTAGGAGCTTTTGGGATGGGTGGGAGCTTCTAGGGGTGGTTCAGGAGCTTTTTAGACCTGAATCCCAAAACCTCTGCCTCAGCAAGGGGAATTTAGGGATGAGGGGCATCCCAGATTTTGTGGGAGCCGCTCTGGAGGATTCCACCCACGGTAAGTCCTTTAAAGCATCTCCAGTTCCTTCCCCAGCCCAGCAGAACAATCAGAATTTCCATCATTTTCCTGCCTCCAAGCAGGCAGGACCAGTTCAAGATTCCCTGGGCATTTCTGAGCTTTTCCCTGGGGCGGTTTTGCAGCTCTGGCCGTGGGCAGAGCTGGGATTTCCTGGACAGTCCTGCAGATTGGTGTCTTACCAGGCACGCTTAGACCTGGCTACCTCTGTCTAATACTGTCTGGTAATGCCGTCAGTCGCACGGGCAGCGCCTCCAGGGCACAGGGACAACCCCTGCAATCTCACAGCTGGAATCCATTCTTGGGGTTTTGGGCACTGTTTCCGTGGCAGAAATGTGGAGAAAAGCCCCCAAAAAAATCATTTTTATCACCAGAATTAATGATTTTTTTTTATATTAATTGTAGACATTTTCGGTGCTTTCAGCAGGGCAAAAATCCCAGGAAGAATTCCCTTGAGAGGAAGAATTCCTGGAATTTCACAGCTGGAATTCATTTGCGGAATTTTTGTCCCTTGTTCATTGCAAAAATTTGGAGAAAAGCCATGCAAAATCCCTTTTATTAGAAGAATTTATGAATTTTCTTATTAATTTGAGGCATTTTAGGCACTTTTGTCCTGGTGGAAATGTGGGAGAATTCCCTTGAGCAGAAGAATTCCTGGCAAAATTCCGTTTTCATGGATTGCAGGAACAGGTCTGGGTTGTTCTGAGGCCTTGGGTGATAAAATGGAAACAATTCCCGGATTTCCATAAAAGCAGCGCTGCCTTTGAGCTGGGGCACAAACTCTGGGAATTCTCCAGGGGTTTATCCAGGGAATGTTGGTCAGCGTTGGATTCCCTCTGGAATTTCCTTTCCAGCCCCTCCAGAGCCCCCTCTGCTGCCGAGGGTTGGGAAAAGGGGAAGTAAAGCTGAGCTTTGGATGGAATTCCGGGGCTTTTTTTGGGATCTTGTTCCCATTCCCTGATCCGATCTCTGCTCCTGGAGGAGGAATTTTGATTCCCCAAAAATGGGATTTTCCCCCCCCCCCTTTTTTTCCTTTCCTGAGAGGTTTTCCTGTGAGCCCAAGGATGGTTCTGTTCTCTCCAGGTTTGGGATAAATTCCAAAGGGCAGAAGGGGGCTGGGATTCCTCAGGATCATGTTGGGATTGAGGCTGGAAACCCAAATCAAATAAAAACCCCAAAAGCAAAAAGGTTGGTTCAAATGATTTTTTCTTTGGAATTTCCCAAATTTTCCCAGGGAATCAGAAACTTCCCAGAGCGGCTTTTGGGGTCTCTGTTCCTGCAGGAATTCCCAGCTGTGACCCCGACCCCAAGTCCAGGGAAAGCTGCTGGAATTCCCTGGGAGCCTCTGGAATGTTCCAGGGAGGGATTTTCCCAAATTTCTGATCCCGCCCTGCCCTTTTACATTCCCAGTGTCTGTCCCTCCATCCCTCACCCCAATCCTTCTCCAGGGGAACATTCCCAGAGCTCCCAGCCCAAAATCCAGGGATCCTCCGGCAGAGGTTTAAATCCATGAGCAATTCCTCTGAAATCCCGGGAATTTCCATGAGAAACTTGTCCTGGATTATCCTTAATTATCCATAATTATCCACAATTATCAATACAGATGTTGGCACTTTGGCACTGGCATCTCCACAGGGGGCCAGCCCAAAAACTTCCCAAACTTGCTGGAATTACATCAAAAATCTTGGAATATCCCAAGTGGGAAGGGCCCCCCAGGGATCAGAAATCCCTGAATTCCACCTGAGAGCATTTGCCAGGATTTTTTTCCAGAGCTTTGACCATTCCCTGGATGAGCTTCACTCCCTTTTTTTCCTGATTTTCCTTGGAAATTTTCCAGGAAAATCCCTGGTGGCACAGGAGGAGCTTCCCAAGGGAATCTTTGGGGGGGAGCAGGAATGGGGTCGGGAGAGGCTGGAATGGGGTTGGGAATGACCCAGTGGGGCAGGGCTGGAAAACTGAGGGAAAAGCAGGAGATGGAGGTGTGGGAAAAGCAGGAGATGAGATGGAGGAAAAGCAGGAGATGGGTGTGGGAAAAGCAGGAGATGAGATGCGAAAAAAGCAGGAGATGATGTGGCCACCATTCCCACTCCTGAAGATCAGGATATCCCTGCTCCTGTCCTCCTGAACCAGCCCCAGCAGGATTTATCCCTAAATCCCACTTTTTGAGAGAAAACCAACCCCAAACTCTCCCTGAACCTGCTCCGTTTCCTGGGGAGAAGCTCCTCAGTCCCAGCCCGGTGCTGCCGGGGGCGTTTGGGAATCCCAGCCCCGCAGTCCCGGGATCTCTCCCTCCCTTATCGCATCCCTTATCGGAGCTCGCTGTAGACCTTGAGGGACAGCACCGAGAGCTTCTCCTCGCTCTTGTCGCCGTGCTCCTCCTCCGGGAATTGGATGCTGGAGCATTCCTCGCCCTGCGCCGGCCGCGGGGGCAGCCGCGGGAAGGTCGGGCCCGAATCCGCAGCTGGGAACGGGAAAAGTCAAACTCGGCTCGGGAAAACCCAGCGGGAAAACCCAGCGGGAAAACTCAGCTGGAAAGCCCAGCAGGAATGCCAGGAACCCCCCGGGAACCTGCCCCAAATCCCAGAGGAAATCCGGATTTGTCCCACTGATTCCATCCTTTTATCCCATCCAGATTTTATCCCTTTCATTCCCAGATTTTATCTCATTCAATCCCAGATTTTTCCCCACCCATTCCCAGGTTTTATCCCACCTCATTCGATCCCAGATTTTATCCCATTCAATCCCAGGTTTTATCCCATTCAATCCCAGGTTTTATCCCATCCATTCCCAGATTTTATCCCGTCCAATCCCAGATTTTCCCCCATCCATTCCCATGTTTTATCCCACCATTCCCAGTTTTTTCCCCCCATTCCCTCACCCCCCAGCAGGAGTTTGGGGTCCCTGTGGAGGCTCCAGATGCAGAAGTGCAGCAGGAACGTGAGCAGGACCAGCACGAACACGGCCACGGCCACCAGGATGGCCAGGATGGTGCTGGAGGGGAACTCCAGCGCAACCGGGGCTGCAATTAACAGCACTTAATTAACAATTAACACATTCTGGGGCTGGGGTTTGTTCTGGGGAGGGAGATCTTCCGAGGGAGTTTGGGGATGGATTTGGGGTTTTGTGGGAAAGGGGAGGTGGGAGAGGATCTGAGCTGAGGGAGTTGCGGGATGGGATGGAAATAGGGGGAAAGGGGAAAGGGAGAAGGAAAAGAAAGGGGGAAGGGAAGGAAATTTAAAAAGGAGAAAGGAGAAGGAGGAGGAGGAAAAGGCAGAAAAGGAAAGGAGAGAAAAGAGGAAAAGGAAAGAGGAAATGGGAGGAGGAAGAGGAAAGGGAAGATGGAAGGGAAAGGAGAGGGAAAGAAAAGGGAAGAGAAGAGGAAATAGGAATGGAAGGGAAAGGGAAGAGGAAGAAGAAACAGAAAAAGGAGAAGGCGCAGGAGAAGGTAGCAGCAATGTTTTCCGGAGCAGCAATGTTTCCCAGTTTCCCGGCTGGATGCCAGGCTGGGGAGCAGTGGGGCAGCAGGACAGGGCGCTGCCCGGGGTTTGGGGTACCTGGCTCCCGGGCAGGGCAGCAGGACAGGGCGCTGCCCGGGGTTTGGGGTACCTGGCTCCGGGGCAGGGCAGCGGGGCAGCAGGACAGGGCGCTGCCCGGGGTTTGGGGTACCTGGCTCCGGGGCAGGGCAGCAGGACAGGGCGCTGCCCGGGGTTTGGGGTACCTGGCTCCGGGGCAGGGCAGCAGGACAGGGCGCTGCCCGGGGTTTGGGGTACCTGGCTCCGGGGCAGGGCAGCAGGACAGGGCGCTGCCCGGGGTTTGGGGTACCTGGCTCCGGGGCAGGGCAGCAGGACAGGGCGCTGCCCGGGGTTTGGGGTACCTGGCTCCGGGGCAGGGAAGCAGGACAGGGCGCTGCCCGGGGTTTGGGGTACCTGGCTCCGGGGCAGGGCAGCAGGACAGGGCGCTGCCCGGGGTTTGGGGTACCTGGCTCCGGGGCAGGGCAGCAGGACAGGGCGCTGCCCGGGGTTTGGGGTACCTGGCTCCCGGGCAGGGGCGGGCGGGCCGCACTCCGAGTCGTGGCTGCTGTTCCCCGCCCGGCGCGTGCCGAGGCCTCGGCTCCCGCAGCTGTGGAAGGACGGACGGGGTTCGGTATCGCGGAAATTCCCCATTGCCTCCTTCCCTCCCTTCTTCCCCCAGCTCCTCCCCGGGCTCTGCCCCACCCCGGGCTTTGTGCCCATTTGTTTTTCCATGGATTTCCCTGTTGGGAATCATTTTTCTTGACTTTAAACTGGGAGTTTGGCTTAAGCTCTGCCTTGAGACTAAGAGAAATGCCCGGTCTTGCTTAATTAAAAAATTCATTAATAATCGCATGATCACCATCTTGGATTCAATTTGATTTTCTAATGGTAGTATTGAATATCTTCATTTATATTTCAATATGAATTGATATCATTATAACTATTACTGTTATTACTGTTATTATTATATTCTTCTTATTTTTATTCCCTAATTTCAAAGAGGAGAAAAAAAAAAACAACAGTCTATTATTTTTCCCAAATACGGGGAATATCAATAAACCCATACTCAGCCCATTAGTATTAGTATTAGTATTAGTATTAGTATTAGTATTAGTATTTATATTTTCAAAGAAGGAAAACACATTCCTAGCAATAGTTATTGATTAGTGATTAGTGATTATTGGCTGCTCCATACTCGGTCCAGTTGCGGCACCAGCTGTCCCTGGTGCTGGAGAAGGTGCCGTTCTCACAGCGTTTGCACTCAATGAGGAAATTCTGAGATCCTGCAGGGAAAAGGGATGGGAATGGCTGAGATCCCAAATGTGGGACAGCCAGTGGAGCACAGCCAGGGCTGCTCCTGATCCCTGTCCCATTCCCATTCCCTGCCCCATTCCCAGCCTCATTCCCAATCCCATTACCGATCCTGCTGAGCTCCCAGCCCGCCAAGCACTGGGGCAGTTTCCTGCAGTACTGACAGGGCCCATTCCCAATCCCATCCCCATTCCCGTTCCCAATCCCATTCCCAGCCTCATTCCCAATCCCATTACCGATCCTGCTGAGCTCCCAGCCCGCCAAGCACTGGGGCAGTTTCCTGCAGTACTGACAGGGCCCATTCCCAATCCCATCCCCATTCCCGTTCCCAATCCCATTCCCAGCCCCATTCCCGATCCCATTACCGATCCTGCTGAGCTCCCAGCCCGCCAAGCACTGGGGCAGTTTCCTGCAGTACTGGCAGGGCACATTCCCAATCCCATCCCTATTCCCAATGCCATTCCCGTTCCCATCCCCATTCCCTGCCCCATTCCCGATCCCATTACCGATCCTGCTGAGCTCCCAGCCCGCCTCGCACTGGGGCAGTTTCCTGCAGTACTGGCAGGGCACATTCCCAATCCCATCCCTATTCCCAATGCCATTCCCGTTCCCATCCCCATTCCCTGCCCCATTCCCGATCCCATTACCGATCCTGCTGAGCTCCCAGCCCGCCAAGCACTGGGGCAGTTTCCTGCAGTACTGGCAGGGCACATTCCCAATCCCATCCCTATTCCCAATGCCATTCCCGTTCCCATCCCCATTCCCTGCCCCATTCCCGATCCCATTTACCGATCCTGCTGAGCTCCCAGCCCGCCTCGCACTGGGGCAGATTCCTGCAGTACTGGCAGGGGTCCCCAGAGCAGCCGTACCCAGGGGGACATTGGCAGTCGAGGTCTGGCTCCGCTTCCTTGCAGGGCGCCGGGTTTCCTGCAGCAGGGAAGGGGTTAACGCCGCTGGTCCCAGCAAATTCCCGTTCCAAAGGAATTCTCATTCCCACAGGAAAAGGGAGAGTGGGAACTGGCGCTTCCAGACACAGGGAAGGGTCGGGAGCACAGGGATCCCAAAAATTGTCCCTCCCATCACACAATTACACACATTTACCTGCATTTACACACAATGCACACCTATTAACACACATTTTGCACACATTATATACAATTACACACAATTTACCCCCACTTATCCACAATTTACACACATTACACACAATTACCCACATTTACCCCTGATTTACACACAATTTACCCCCATTTTACACACAATTTACCCCCCCCCCCCATTCCCCCCATTTCCCCAGTCCCCTCTCACCTGCCTTCCAGGTGCACTTGGGGCAGCACTTGGTGTCACCTCCCCAGCCCACCCTGAGCTCCCCGTCCTGGCACTGCCCGGCCCGGCCCAGCCCTGCCCAGTGCCCGGCCAGCAGCAGCCACAGCAGGGCCCTGGCCATGTCCTGGCAGTGTCACCCAGTACACTGCAGTGCCACCCAGCAGTGCCAGCCCAACAGTGCCACCCCAGCAGTGCCACCCAGCAGTGCCACCCGGTCCCTGTCACCCTGCGGAGGAGGCGCTGGGGTTTTTGTGGCCGAGCTCTTCCTGTGTTGTTTTTGGGGGGCGGGGAGAAAGTTTGGGTTCAGACAGAGGTGGGGGCAGGGAAAAGGGTGGCCCCAAAGAAAAATGGGGTCTGGGGTCATGGAGGGTTAAAGGGGGTGACATTGTGGGGTTGGGAAGGGGTGGGCTGGGAGGGAGGTGGAAAATCAGCTCGTGGCAGAGAGCTCCTGCTGGCCCGGGGCACTGCAGGGATGGAGCAGCTGGAAATGCTCTGGGAATTCCATCCCTTCATCCATCCATCCATCATCCATCCATCTATCCATCCATCATCCATCCATCATCCATCCATCATCCATCCATCCATCCATCCATCATCCATCCATCCATCCATCATCCATCCATCCATCCCTCCATCCATCCATCATCCATCCATCCATCCATCCATCCATCATCCATCCATCCATCCCTCCATCCATCCATCATCCATCCATCCATCCATCATCCATCCATCCATCCCTCCATCCATCCATCCATCCATCCATCATCCATCCATCCATCCATCCATCCATCATCCATCCATCCATCCATCCCTCCATCCCTCCATCCATCCATCATCCATCCATCCATCCATCCATCCATCCATCATCCATCCATGCATCATCCATCCATCCATCCATCCATCATCCATCCATCCATCCATCCATCCATCCATCCCTAAAATGCATCCCAACTTCCCTAAAACCCATCCCAACCTTTCCCTCTTTCCCATCCCAACCTTTCCCTCTTTCCCATACCAACCATTCCTTAAACCCACCCCACCCCTTCCCCTCCCAGCTGCCGTTTCTCACATCAAACCCACCAATTTAATTCTTTATTTCTCTTTTTTTTTTAAACCCTTGGGGATTTTTTTCTCTGCTCTTTGTCTGGTTTTGCCCTTTGAGGCACCTGGCCCTATCAGGTGACGGAACTTTCCACTCACATCCGAGGCAGAGCTGCTCCCGGAGCTCGGAGTCAGCGCTGACCTTTCGGATTTATCGGATTTATCGGATTTATCGGATTGATGATCGGATTTATCGGCCCCATCATCTCCCTCCTCGCCTGTGGGGTTTTCTCGGCAGCTCCACCTCTGGCTGCTGACATTTCCGCTCCGTCCTCGCCCTGCCCGGGCCCCACGCGCACAGCACAGCACAGCACAGCACAGCTCGCTTCCCTCCCCTCCCCAGATAAACCCTTCCCACAGAAAGGTTCCTCTCTTTGGGCTGAAAATTTAGGGTCTCCATGGGGAAAATCCTAAAAAATCAGACAGAAAGATAGAGGTGACATTCCCAGAAATCCTCACCCCAAATCCATCAAAATCCCTGGATCCTTCCCAAAAACTCAACACACTCCATGGGAAGATTCCCCCTCTTTGGGCTGCAAGTTTGGGGACTCCACAGAGAAAATCCTAGAAAATCTGACATTCCCAGAAAGCTGCAGTGAAATCCTCACCCCAAATCCATCAAAACCCCTAAAAATCCGTCCCCAAAACCCCACTGGTTACAGCCCTGCGTTCCTCTGGGAAAAAAAATCCCCTCTCTGGGGATCAGGGCAAATTCCAACCCTAAATTCCAAACCGGGATGGAAAAGAGGGACAAATGTCCTGGGTTTAATCCCTTTTCCACACCCTGGGGATCCCAAACCCCCAAGGATGGGATTTGGGGAAAATCCAAAGATTCCTGGAGCTCTGTCCATGAGAATTTGGGAATATCCTCATGGATATTCCTCAAGGGATTTCTGAGGAATTTGGGGTTGGAGCCAGAAGGGGGTCGAGGTTTGGGATAGGATGAGGGGAAATGACCTCAAATTGTGCCAGGGATTGGGATTTCCTCATGGAAAAGGGTGGAATTCCCATCCCTGGAGGTTTCCAGGGAATTTCTGGACTCAGGCACTCAGGGTGAGGATCCCTCTGACCCTACAGAGCTTTTCCAACCCCAAGAATTCCTGGGAATTCTCCTGTGCCCACATCACCCCCACTTCCCCTCTTCCTGGAGCCTCCTCTTTGCTGAGCCACCCAAATGATGTGACTTGGGAGAAAACAAAAGGAAATTACCCCAAAACAAAGAAAACCACCCCAAAATAAAGGAAACCACCCCAAAACAAAGAAAACAACCCCAAAATAAAGGAAAACACCCCAAAAAAAGGAACAACCACCCCAAAAAAAGGAAACCTGCGCTGGGGCCTCACGTCAGCAGCACCAGGCCGGTGTCAGCCGCGGTTTTGGTTTCCTGACGCTCATTTTCTGCTGATTTTTTTGCTGGTTAGGGGAGAAAAGAAACCCCAAGCTCGTCCTTGCCATGAAAAAATCTCTCACAGGAGAATTTCAGAGCTGTTAGGCCCAGCTTAAGCCCAGCAAGGCCCAGCTTTGACATGAATTTCACCCCTCACGGTGGAATTTCCGTTCCCACATTGTGGAAAATCCGCGGATGTTCCCAGATTTTGGAGGGCAAATTCCCCTGGGCCCTGAGGGGGAGTCAGTGTCCCTTAGGCTGGGATTAAAACCCTTAGGCCTGGCCCAAACAGGACGTTACTCATGGACGGGGGCGTCCGGCGCCCCAAGAAAGGTCAGAGCTGAGGGACAGGGGAAGGGCTGGAGGGTTCCTGAGATCAGCAGGAATTTCCATGGAAAGGCTTCGGAAATGTGGGAGTTGCTGCCGGGAGGCTTGGGAAAAATGCGAATTTTTTCCCCTCAGAATAAAATTATTATCCAGGGAAAAATGAGATTTTTTTTTTTTCCCCCTCAGGAATGTGATTATTTTCCAGGGAAAAATGGGAACTTTTTACCCTTAGGATTGTGATTATTATACCAGGAAAAAGGGGAATTTTTCCCCTCAGAAATGCAATATTTATCCAGGGGAAAATGGGATTTTTCCTCCTCAGGATTGTGATTATTATCAAAGGAAAAGTGGGATTTTTTCCCCTCAAGGATGCAATTATTATCCGAGGAAAAAGGAGATTTTTTTCCCCCTCAGAATGTGATTATTATCCAGGGAAAATGGACTTTTTTCCCCTCAGGATTGTGATTATTATTCAAGGAAAAATGGAAATTGTTTCCCCTCATAAATGCAATTATTATCCAGGGGAAAATGGGATTTTTTTCGCTCAGGAATGCAGATATTTTCCAGGGAAAAATGGGATTATTTTCCCCTCTGGAATACAGCTGTTATTCAAGGAAAACTGGGATTTTTTTCCCCTCAGAAATACAAATATTATCCAGGGCAAAATGGGCTTTTTCCCCCTCAGGAATACAAACCTGGAAAAATCCCAAGTTCGGCCCTCAAGCATCACCTGTGAGGATTTTTTTCCACCTCTGGTGGCAAAATTGAGTCAAAATTGAGTCAAAATAGAGAAGATAAAAAAATCTGGAGATAATGGCAACGGAAAATCGTCACCAGGAAGACCCAAAAAAGGCAAAACCACAAAGCAGGAAGTGAAGATAAAAAAAATTATGATCTAAAGGAGGATTTAAAAAAAAATATTGCTGCTAGGTAATTAAAATTAATTAGGAATTAATTCCTTCTTGGAAAATGAAGGGAAATGTTTAATTTGTGTGTGGGAAGGTTTGGCAAGAAGGGGAAAATTGAATTTATTTTAATTTTTTTTCAGGGCGGTTAAAATGTTGTTAGGTTTGGTTCAGTTTTTATACAAAATTGGAGAAATATGGGAGATTTATTTGGAAGTTGAAGGGTAAAATATCCAGGGAAAAATGAGATTTTTTTCCCCTTAGGAATACAATTATCCTGGAAAAAATGGGATTTTTTTCTACTCATGAATGAGATTATTTGTCATTCTTTTCCAAGGAAAAATTGGATTTTTTCTCCTCATAAACGTGATAATTATCCAGAGAAAAACGGGATTTTTCTCCCTCAGGAATGTGATTATTTGACGATTTTCCAGGTGGGTTTTCAAATGCCGAAGTTCAGCTCACCCAGCCCAGCCCAGCCCTGCCCCACAACGTCCCCTCCTCCCTTCCCAGGCCGCCCCATTTTCCCCAAACACACACCAGGATTTGTTTTTCCAGTTTTATTCCCCAAAATGCCCCTTTGTACACGATACAAACCTTCCTATACATTGTATAAACCCCTTTGGATATGTATAACATATAAAATATCCCAACTCTTCCAAATCCATGGATTTAAACACCTCTGGGATCCCTGCATCCATCCCCTGCTGGATGTTTTGGGATACTTTGGGATATAGGTTTAAAATTCACATTTTCTGAGGAGTTTTTTCCCCCCTCAGGAATGAGACTATTTGTCTTTTTTCTTCTGCTGATAGTTGGAGGGAAAATCACTCCTGAATGATAAAAAATTCCATTTTTCTGGAATTTCTACAGAAACATTTCACATTCAGCAAAAGGACACTTTGGGCTCCTCCCAGACATTCCAGAGTTTGGGATTTTCTCCCAAAAAATTTCCTTTCGAAATTTGTGGGAAAGCAATTAGAGAGGGAAAATTCATTTCATGAAGTGTGGATTGAGTGTGACTTGATCCTGATTTTAGAGCTCAGCTTTGCCACTTGATCCTGATTTTAGAACTCAAGGATTTGCCCAAAAGAAAAAATATCCACACAAAATTCCCTCAGGAATTCTCCCAAATTCCAAAGGGAGATCTTGAGTTAATCAAAGAGTTAAAGCAGCCTCAAGTGAGCTCCAAACCAAGCAAACCCTAATTAGTGCCAGTGCTCCTTCAGCTCCATGGGCTCAGGAAAGCAGGAACAGCCCAGAGTGGGAATTTCAGTGTCAGTTTTTGATGAGGCTGGAGTTGGAATCGATCTGCTCCTCCTGGATGGGAATCCTGCAGCTCCCCTCCTCTGGAAAACAGGGAATGGTTCCAGGGGTGAGAACAGGACTGATCCTGATCCTAGAGCTCAGTTCTGCCACTTAATCCCAATTTTAAAACTCACCTGTGCCACTTAATCCCTATTTTAGAGCTCAATTTTGCCACTTAATCCCAATTTTAGAGCTCAGTTCTTCCCAAGTTTGCAGGAGAATTCAAGACATTTCAATTTCCATGGAAGCAAAAAAATATTCCCATTTTACCCTTGGAAGTTGCTTCTGGATCCTGCTGGGAAGAAAATTCCTGGCCTAAAATCAGGGAATTCTGGGATTAAGGGAAAATCGGGGAGAAGGAATGAAAATTTGGGATAATGAGCTCCTAATCAGCTCCTAATCCTACTCTGAATCAACCTCTGGAATTCCCTGCATTCCTAATTAAGAATTCTTTTATTAATTCCCAAATTAGTAACAGGGGGCCCTGATTAATGTTTGTCCTGGTTTTTTATCCCACAAAAAAAGGGAACTCACTGGATTAATTTTTTTTTTTCCCTGGATTTTTACCCCATAAAAAAGGGAACTCACTGTGCTGGGTGCTCCTCCCAGGCCCATTCCTGGTTTTTTTCTGGGCTGCCTGGATGATCAGGAGCAGGATGGAAATTCCACTCACCATCAGCAGGAGCAGGCACAGCAGGAGCAGGGATAAAGAGCCTGGAATGAGAATGGAAAAATTCCCTAAAACACCAGAAAGATTCCTGGTTCTGGATGGAGTTCCAGATTCCAGAGGGAGAATCCAGAACTCTGGGAATGGAGAGCTCCAGCTGCCAGGGAAATGTGGAATCCTGGAATGATGTGTGAAATACAGAAGAGGATCCAGAGAAATTGGGAATTCCCTCCCCAGGCAAGCAGTCTCAGATGGAAATGTGGGATTCTGGAACGCTGTGTGAATACAGAAGAGGATCCAGAGGAATTGGGAATTCCCTCTCCAGGAAAGCAGACTCAGATTGAAATGTGGGATCCTGGAACGCTGTGTGAATACAGAAGAGGATCCAGAGGAATTGGGAATTCCTCTCCAGGAAAGCAGACTCAGATTGAAATGTGGGATTCTGGAACGCTGTGTGAATACAGAAGAGGATCCAGAGGAATTGGGAATTCCCTCTCCAGGAAAGCAGACTCAGATTGAAATGTGGGATCCTGGAACGCTGTGTGAATACAGAAGAGGATCCAGAGAAATTGGGAATTCCCTCCCCAGGCAAGCAGTCTCAGATGGAAATGTGGGATCCTGGAACGCTGTGTGAATACAGAAGAGGATCCAGAGGAATTGGAATTCCCTCCCCAGGAAAGCAGACTCAGATTGAAATGTGGGATCCTGGAACGCTGTGTGAAATACAGAAGAGGATCCAGAGGAATTGGGAATTCCCTCCCCAGGAAAGCAGCTCCAGGGAACTCCCTGCCTGTCCTTACCCCATCCGGGCTCCGCGGGAACGCCGGGATCCCGACAGACCGCGGGGATGTCCCTGGGGCTGGATGTCCTGGAGCTGTTCTCGGGGAGTTCCGTGGGAAAGGGGCCCCCATTTTCCGGGAATTCCGTGGGCAAGGGGTCCCTGTGCTCCGGGAATTCCGTGGGAGAGGGATGTGGGCCGGGGCTGCTGGCACCGCCAGGGCCGCTGCTGCACTGGGCATCCTCTGTGCCCGTGCCGGCCCGGAGCGTGCTCTTCCCAAAGCTGCTGCAGCTGGAAAAGGAATTCCAGAGGGTTTGCCAACAGGGAATCATTCCTGAATCCCATCCACGCGATCCCATCTGTGTTTTATCCCTAAAAATTCAGGATTTTATCCCTACATCCCAAAGGAATGGGAGGAATAATTAAATCATAGAAAATGATCTGGGATTTTTTTCCCAGATGATTCTGGCACAGGAATTTTTTGTTCCCAAAAAAACCATCTGAGAGGTTTTAAAAAATGTGGAAAATCCTAAAAATCCCTTCAGGATCCTAAAAATCCCAAAGGATGGGATTCAGAGCACTTAGATCCATGTTTATTCCAATTTATTTCTCTGGATTTGGACTTTTCTTGGGAAAATGAAACCCCCAGAGCTGCTCTGGGCACTTTGCACCCCAAAAGACATTTTTCCCCCTACAAGGATTTTTTCCCCCAGAAAAGGATATTTCCCCCCTCAAAAAGGACCTTTTTTCCCCAAAAAGAGATTTTTTTCCCTCAATAAAGGATTCCTACTTGGTCCAAGGCCGGCAGTTCTCGTTCCCTCCTCTGGAGAAAGTCCCTTCAGGACATCGGGAGCACTCTGGGGGAAAAAAGGGATTATCCAGGGAAGGGGCAGCATTCCCAGTTTTATCCACTGGATAATTCTGAATTATCCAAGATTATTAATTCTGGATATTGTCTGGGAGGATCTCACAATTCCAGCCAGTAACTGCCACATGGGAAGCAGGATTTTGGGAAGGCTGGCACATCCCAGAATTCCAAAGGGAATTCCAGCTGGTACATGCCTGGATTCACTGCTTCCCAAGGGAATTCCAAATCCCAACTCACCCCTTCTCAAAGGGAACTCCAAACCCCAACTCCCTGCTTCCCAAGGGAATTCTGGCTGGCTCAAATCCCAACTATTCCCAAAGGAATTCCAGATCCAAACTATTCTCAAGGGAATTCCAAATCCCAATCACCCGTTCCCAAGGGAATTCCAGACCCCATTCACCCCTTCCCAAGGGAATTCCAGACCCCATTCACCCCTTCCCAAGGGAATTCCAAATCCCATTCACCCCTTCCTAAGGGAATTCCAGACCCCATTCACCCCTTCCCAAGGGAATTCCAAATCCCATTCACCCCTTCCTAAGGGAATTCCAGACCCCATTCACCCCTTCCCAAGGGAATTCCAGACCCCAACTCACCCCTTCCCACAGGAACGCCCCCGGCAGGCTGGAATCCCGCCTGGCACGCACAGACCCTGTCTGAGGTTTTCTCGCACGGCTTCACCTCCACACTGCCCTTCCCTGGCCAAGGCAGAAATTCATTAATTCCTTCATTAACAGCAACAATTAACTCCTCAGGGGTTTGGGGTTTTGTGTTTAGAAGCTGCAGAATTCAGCAATTTAACAATTCGTAATTAATAATTTAACAACTGTATCGTTCAACGATTCATTCGTTTGAGGATGGTGGTTTTTAGGTAGGCCCTCACGACTGGTGGAAACAGGTGGAAACAGCCAGAAAAGGACCCAAAAAGAGATTTATTCCCCCAAAATGGGATTTTATCCCCAAAAAAGGGATTTTCTCCCCCTATCCCCCCAAAATGCCCCAAACCTGTGATTTTTTTCCCCAAAAAAGGGATTTTTTCCCCCCCTAAAATGGGATTTTCTCCCCAAATCCCAGCACTCACGGGCGTTGCAGATGGTGCAGCTTTTGCAGAAGCCGTGGTGGTGCTGGGAGCTGAAATATCCATCCTGGCACGGCGAGCACACAGTGTCGGCCGAGGCCGTGCAGCGGCTCCGCATCCTCTCTCCTAAAAACACCCAAAATTTGACATTCAAGAGGATCCTGAGGGGAAAAATCCTGAATTTCATCCTTTGGGAGCAAACAATGTATCACTAACACAGGTGTCGGCTGACTCCACATCCTCTCTCCTAAAAACACCCCAAAAATTGGGATTCAGTGGGGTCCTGAGGGGAAAAACCCTAAACTTAATCCTTTGGGACCAAAGTGGGATTGGTTGGGATTGTGAGGGGAAAAATGCTAAATTTCATTGTTTGGGATCAAATGGAGCCCAGAATTTGGCAGTTCTTGTTTTTTAAGGAGAAAAAGCCCTGGAAGTTTGGCCGGGAGGAAAAATCAACATCTAATGGAGCGGCCGAGAAGGGCTGGAGTGGGCTGAAATTGGGCAAAATGCCTCCAATTTTTGTCCCAGTGGATCCCAAGTATCCCTTCTAGAGCCAGGGAAAAAAGTTTAGGAAATGTTCCTGACTGAGGCATTTAGGAAGCAAAAAAACATCAAAAAAAGCTAAAAACCACTCTCAAAAAGAAAGATTTTTCCATTTTTTTGGTGTAAAACTTATTTTTATCAGTCTAAAAAGTATTGCACTAAAAAAATAGGTTTTACACTAAGAAAAAATTTGATATTCCCCTAAAGCCCGGATCTCCCACCCCAGGCCCCGCAGTGGGCACTCACCTGGGGCGCAGTCGCTGCAGCATTTGTCATGGAAGCTGTATTGGTGCTCCTGACATTCCAAGCCCAGGGAGCCGGAGATAGGCACGGTCAGGAGCCAGCAGAGAGCGGGAAAATTCCAGGGAATCCTTGGAAGCGCCATTCCCGCCATCTCCCTCAGGGAGCTGTTCCCTCACGGCACCGGCACCGTCCCCTCACGGCGCTGTCTCCTCACGGTGCCTTTCCCCTCACGGTGCCTTTTTCCTCACGTCGCTTTCCCCCTCACGGCGCCTTTCCCTTCACGTCTCTGTTCCCCTCACAGCTTCTCTTCCCTCACGGCGCCTTTCCCCTCACGGCTCCGTTCCCCTCACGGCTCCGTTCCCCTCACGGCGCTGTGAGAGCCTCGCGAGCGAGAACGGCTCCGGGCGGGGACATTTGAGGGAAATTCCCGCTTTTCTCCACGCCCCTTCCCGCTCCCGGTTTGGGGTTTTTCGGCAGGAAAAGGAAATGCTGAGCTTGAGAAAGGTTTAAGGGGTAAAAGGAGCCCTCAAGGGAGGGCAATCCCGATGGGAATGGCCGGAAAAGCAGGGATGGAGGAGCGCTGTGGGAATGCCCTGGCTGAGGCGGGGAGATAGCGGGAATTCGGGAATTTCGTTTTCCAGACTGCTGCAGTTGGAGCCAGGAGCTCAGTTAAGTTCTAGGAGAGCTCCCTGGCATCACTGAATCAATAAAATACTGGGAATTAAGGAATTTCGTTTTCCAGCCTATTAGAATGGGATCCAGGATCTCCATTTTAGGTGTTCCAGCTGCCTGGAATTGCAGCTTTACCTTCACCGACTCCAGAAAATACTGGGAATTACAGATTCCATGCTCATGTTGTCCCAAAATTAAATTAGGATGGTGTTGGCAAAATCTCTTCATAGATAAATTACAATTATCAGTAAAATAAATTATGATTTTACTGGAATTTTTGTGTTTAAACTCATTTTATCAGAGATTATCCATGGAATTTATTCCTCTTATTTCCCACCCCACCCTGACAAACTTTAAAAGCAGCAGAATTTCCAAAGCATGGAGAGAAATATTTAATGGAAAATAAAAACAAAAAGGATATAAAGTCTTTTATCCAAGGAATTTAATAAAAACATCAAATAAAGAGCAGGAAAAGGGAAAGAGGGACAGCAATTCCTGTATTTACATTATATTAAGAATAAATTTAATCAAAAAAAACATCTCAGATTTTCAGGAATTCTTTCCCAAAGAGGGTTTTTTCCCAGGAAAGATGGAAGCAGAGGGAAAAAGTCAATTTTATTTGGGAAAGAGCTCACCCAAAGCCTGGAATTTCCCCCAAATCATCAGCAGCAGCTCATTAACAGCATTAATTAGCATAGAACTCATTAATTTTAGCAGTGAATATTAATCAAGCAGCCATCAAACTCCATGGGAACTCCCACTGCTCTGTCCAATAGCTTAAATTCAAAAAAAACCTTCCCAATTGTTTGATTTTTGACTAAAATCTGATTATTTTAAAGCCATAATCTCCCATTCCCAGTGCAGATGTCAACAAAACGATGTCATTTTAATATTAATTTAATCTTAATTAATTTTATTTTTAAAAATTCATTCCGAAAAGGTTTTCTGTAATATTTTAAATAAGTTCTTCCCCACAGCTCCCTGAAAAAATTCCATTAAATTCCCAACAACTCTTCAGGAAGTTGAGAAAAACACTGGAATTGAGTGCGAATATTCCCAGGAGGTCAAACATTCCTTGGAACCACCAAAATTCCCAAAATCCAACCTTTATTTGGGATTCCCTGGATCAGCAGCTGAGGAAAACAAATATTTCAGGAGCCGTCCAAATGGAATTGGGTGTGGAGGACAAACATTCCTTGGAATCACCGTTCCCTTCCCAAAACCCAAGTTTCACTTGGGATGCCCTGCATCAGCAGCTGAAGGAAACCAGGGAATATTGCAAGATCCTCCCACCCAGAATTCCAGCTGGCTTCAACCCCCCCAAACCAAGGAGGAAAACTACCTGAATCCAGGAATTCCCACCACTTCTTCCAGCAGGAAAATCCCCTCCAAGGAGCTGGGACGGACGGAAAATCGCAAATTCGCGACCACCAATTCCCGCTGCTCGGTTGAATCCTTTTATCCTGGGATTTCTTTTTGGGGGGTGGGGTTGGGAGTGGAACAGAAAGTTCTGGAAAGGGGGAGGAGGAAGCTCAGAACTCCTCGTGGACGTTGCGGGCGTAATCCATGAGTTTGCTGCCCGTGAAGTACTCGCTGTACTTGAGGATCTCCTCCAGCTCCAGGTGGTGGTTCTGGTTCTCGTCGGCCACGGCGATCATCTGCCGCGCCTCGTTCAGCGCGTTGTGCTCGTTCATGGGGTCCATGTATTCCTGAGAAACCATGGAAAAACGGCCTGAGCACGGCCCTGGGGGCGCTCCCAAAACCCCCTACTCCTACCCCAGCCCAAAGTGGGGGAAAGGTCTGTAAGAAGGGTTTCATGGGGTTTTTTTCCTGGTTTCTAGGATGCTACCAAAAAAATCGGAGATTTTTGTGGGTCATTCCATGAAATGTTTCTGGATTTTGGGCTGCAAATTAAACTCAGGAAAAAATTCCTGTTAAAAACGAAGGATTATCAATTTGCAGGACCTAAATTCTCTCGTTGTTCCTGCTTTGTTTGGCTGTTCCCACAGATTATTTTAAAATGAAAATAACATGAAATTAAAATGCAATTAACACAAAATTAAAATTAAATGGAAATGTTCCATTTTTAAATAAAAAAATGAGCCGTAAGTGAATTTGTGATGTTTCTAAAGCCGTGTTTTGGAATAATTGGCTGGCAAAGGACGAGGACTCACCTCCAGCTCCTCCATGGTGACGATGCCATCGTGGTTGGCGTCGATGACCTCCTGGAACTCCTTCCTCCTGTCCCTCACCCAGTCATCGTCGATGTCCTGAGCCTGCTGGTTCTCCACTGTGCCCACGGGCAGGGAGATGAACTCTGACAGGGTCAGCTTCTTATCCCCGTCCTGATCTGGGAAAAACACACACGTTATAACAGAGTCACTTAATTCCCGTTAAAAAACACAAAAATTTAAAATATGTTCATTTAATTCCCATAAAAATGGGTATTTCCTACTGATCTGTGAAAAAACCAAACCCCTCCCAATACCCACAGAAAAATGGGAATCCATGAACTCCACCAGACTATTCCATGCAAAACCTTCCTGAAACACACATAAAAATGGGACTCCATGGATACAATGGGAATCCATGGAACTCCACCTGACTATTCCATGTAAAACCCTCTAGAAACCCACATAAAAAATGGGAATCCATGGGAAGAATTCCCAGGAAATCCTGGATTACCTAAATCACAGACGATCTCCTGCACCGTGAAGTGCAGCATGCCCCAAATATCCACATAAAACCCAGGAATCCATGGAATCCAAGGACAGAATTGCCAGGAATTGCCATCTTACCGAGGTCGCGGACGATCTCCTGCACCATGAAGTGCAGCATGCCGCGGCTGTGCTCGGGGTGCAGGAAGGACAGGAACTCCTGCTCGCTCAGCAGCAGGTCCGGGGGGGGATTGTCCGCCTGGTACCAGCGATCCTTCAGGTTGTCCAGCACTTCCTGCGCTGCAACGGCACCGCGGGGCTGGGATGGATCCCAGAGGCTCATCCCAAACCCTGCCTGGCTCTGGGACTGCAGCTCATCCCAGAGGCCCATCCCAAACCCTGCCCCTACCCGGCTCTGGGACTGCAGCTCATCCCAACCCTGCCCTGCTCTGGGATCACAGCTCATCCCAAACCCTGCCCTGCTCTGGGACTGCAGCTCATCCCACAGGCCCATCCCAAACCCTGCCCCTACCCGGCTCTGGGACTGCAGCTCATCCCACAGGCCCGTCCCAAACCCTGCCCCTGCTCTGGGACTGCAGCTCATCCCACAGGCCCATCCCAAACCCTGCCCCTACCCGGCTCTGGGACTGCAGCTCATCCCACAGGCCCGTCCCAAACCCTGCCCCTGCTCTGGGACTGCAGCTCATCCCACAGGCCCATCCCAAACCCTGCCCCTGCCCTGCTCTGGGACTGCAGCTCATCCCAGAGGCCCATCCCAAACCCTGCCCCTACCCGGCTCTGGGACTGCAGCTCATCCCAGAGGCCCATCCCAAACCCTGCCCCTACCCGGCTCTGGGACTGCAGCTCATCCCACAGGCCCATCCCAAACCCTGCCCCTACCCGGCTCTGGGACTGCAGCTCATCCCACAGGCCCATCCCAAACCCTGCCCCTACCCGGCTCTGGGACTGCAGCTCATCCCACAGGCCCATCCCAAACCCTGCCCCTACCCGGCTCTGGGACTGCAGCTCATCCCAACCCTGCCCTGCTCTGGGATCACAGCTCATCCCAACCCTGCCCTGCTCTGGGATCACAGCTCATCCCAAACCCTGCCCCTACCCGGCTCTGGGACTGCAGCTCATCCCAAAGGCTGCAACGGCACCGCGGGGCGAGGATGGATGCCAAAGGCTCATCCCAAACCCTGCCCCTACCTGGCTTTGGGATTGCAGCTCATCCCAAACCCCGCCCAGCTCTGGGATCACAGCTCATCCCAAACCCTGCAATGGCACCGTGGGGCTGGGATGGATCCCAAAGGCTCATCCCAAACCCTGCCCGGCTTTGGGATTGCAGCTCATCCCAAAGGCTGCAACTGCCCCCATCCGTTTGTAGGATTTGGAACAATTGCTTTGTGGGATTTCAGTTCATCCCAAATCTTGGAATTACCTCCATCCATTTTTAGGATTTGGCACAACCTAGTTTTAGGAATTTCAGTTGCCCCAATCCAATTTGTTAGGATTGCAGTTATCCCAATCCATCTTTAAGACTTCAATTATCACAATCCATTTTTAGGATTTAAATTGTCACAATTTTTAGGATTTCAGTTGTCCCAATCTGTTTTTAGGATTTAATCTGTCACAACCCCATTATTTCAAGCCCTCAGTTGTTTAATCAATGACGGTTTTTAAGCCTAAACCCTGCAGATTTTTATCACAATATTCCACATTTTTGCTGCAAGAAAAGTTGAATTAGAAGTGTCTGAACAGAAAAATCAGCACCAAAATCCCATGGAATTCCTTCATCTCATCCCACAATCCAATTATCTGCCAATATCCATCAATTAACTGAAACACAATTTAAGCCTGAAATCCGAATTTCTACAGAAAGTGCCTTAAACTCCACACCCCCAGGTGCTTTTGATTTAAAATAAAAAAACAAAAAAATCATTTTTACAGTGCTTGGAGGAGGAGAAAAAAACCCTGAGGAAGTGGAGGATGAATAATTTGACTTTCCTACAGAAGATTTTGGGGCTCAGGTGCAGGCTCGGGGCTGACTCAGCAGCTCTGGGGTTCCTGGAATCAGCCCCAGGTGATTTCCCTGCACACTCTCAGCTTCTTTTTCTGCACTTCAGGCGCTTCTGCAGCACTGGAAAATGTCACCGAAGCAATTTGGAAATGACTCAGCCCTGCAGGGAAAGGGAAAGGTGCAGGGGGGATTTTACAGGAAACTGAAATGTTGCTTGAAGGGGAAAAACAGGAAAATTCCTCCTAAAATTGCAATTTGCATGGCAGACTCTGGTCAGGAACAATGTGGGATTTGTGTCCTCTGACTTCCGTTTTTGGGGGATTTTAGAGGAAATTTAAATTATTTTTTTGAAGGAGATTCCTCCTAAAAATTGTAATTTTCATGGCAGATTCTGGTCAGGATGAAGGAAGGATTTCTGTCTTTTGACTTAATTTTTGATTAAGGATTTTAGACTAAATTAAAATATTTCTTTAAGGGAAAAACAAGAAGATTCCTCTAAAAATGTCATTTTCACACCAAATTTCAGGTGGAAAAAAAGCAGATTTTTTTTTTAAGCTGGAAAACAGGAAGATTCCTCAAAAAAAATCTCATGTTCACAGCACATTTTACATTAAAAATTGCAGAATTTTTGGTTTATCATTTAACTCCTCCTCAAGCAGAACAACCCAAACATTTCCCTCCCATTTCTCTTCTCACCCCCAGGTTTTAATACCAAAACCCCAATTCTGCACTTACTTTCTTCATCTATTTTCAACTCCTCGTTGTTTTTGATTTTCTCTGCAATTTCCTTTTCATTGAAGCCTTTGCTTGCCAAGAATTTAATTTTATATTCATCCCAAGAAACGTGACCTGGAATTGAGAACAGTTCAACCTGAAATGATCAATTTTGCATTTCATTCTTTCAAAATCTGCAAATTTTCAAGTTTTTTAGTCCAACACCACAGCCCCACACTGAATTTTAGGAATGGCAACATAAAAGCTGTCTCCTGATTAATTTATGGGGTTTTTTTAGCCATAAAATTTGGTGAAAAATTAGATTTTTTTTCTTTTTTTTTATTTCTTTATGAAACAAATGCAGCACATCCTTCCCACAAAAATCCAAATTTGGGATTCCAGACCTAAACTTCAACCCAAAAATCAATTCTAGATCCCAGAATTGATTTAAAAAGTGATTTTTTTTGAGGGAAAAAATGTTGATCTTACCATCCCCATCAGGATCCACAGCTCTGAAGTGCATTTTGTTCTCCTCCACGGCCTCCTGGAAATGTTCATCTGTTTTTTCCATGATCCAACGTTGCATTTCCTTGGCACTGATTTTTTTATCATTATTTATATCCACCCTAGGGAGGAAAAAGAAACAGGATTTCAGTTTAGAGTTAGCAGGGAAAGATCTGGTTGGGTTTTGGTTTATAAATTGGTTTATTCAGCAAAAATTCACAGAAAAATGAATATTTTTGATTTTCTGTGAGAAAGACTTGGCTGATCAGCCTTCAGTTCAGAATTAAAGTAAATAATTTAATTATTTAATTCAATTTAGCAAGATTTAGGTTATTATTCAGTGATTTTTTTAAATTAAATCATGTTTTTGAGGGAAGTTTTCCCACAAATTATTCCTGATGGAATTTTGGGTCACTCCAAATTCAGAATTGGAAAAATTTTCTTGCAGACCTTGAATTCTCTCTCAATTTTTCTTTCCAAGCTCTTTTATTTTCAAATGTAATTGAATTTTTATTTTTCGACACATTTGAACATTGTACATCTCTTTGTTCTCCATGGGTTTTCTGGAATTTCTTGGATTCGGAGCTGCAGAATTCAATTTGTCCTGATTGAAATTATCAGGAAAATCCAAACTGATCAATCCTTAATTCATTAAGAAATTAATTTAAAAATTACAGTTCAAAACCAAAAATAAATCAAAATTTCTGAAGGGTTTTTTTTTAAAGCATGAAATAAATATTCAAAATATCACTTTAAAAAATCAGATTTTATTTTGCTACCATTTCAAATTCTATTTAAAGCATCTCCAACCCACTCTTTGTAACTCAAAATGTCACTAAAAATCAGATTTTATTTTGTTACCATTTCAAATTCTATTTAAAGCACCTCAAAATCATTTTTTTGAAAACTCAAAGAAAAACCAGAGTTCAAAAGCCCCAGTTTGGCTCTGGCCTTTATCTGCTGCCATCACTGAGTTGTTTTGATTGAAACTTGAATTATTCAAGATATGATTTGCCTTGAAATGTCAACTAAATGTGAAAAAAGAGATAAATAACCCCAAAAAATGCAGATTTAGGGAGTTTCAATATCACAACTTCTACCAGGAAGATGCTTTTATCATTTATTTTTTATTTATTCAATAATTACTTTAATGAAATTCTATTTATTCACAGCAAGCTGGCACCAAATAAAGCTTTGAAAGTTTAACCCCCTTGTGATAATTGGAGGTCTTTCATTAAAAAATGCAAATAAAGCCAATTCTGCCACCTGCTGTCTGAAAGTGCTGAAACAAAGCAAAAAAAATATTGAATTTTGGGAATTTTGAAATTATTAATGAAAAAATCTAAGTTTGAAATATCCACATTTCCAATTTTGAAATATGAATTAAAATACTCAATTTTAAAAATAAGGATTAACATTTCAAATATTGAAATATGAAAACTCCCAATTTTGAAAATACGAATGGAAATCCCTGATTTTGAAAATATGAAGTACAACCCCAAATCTGAAATATTAAAATTATCAATTTTTAAATATTAACTAAAATTTCCAATTTTGAAATATTAATTTAAATTTCCAGTTTTAAAATCTCCAATTTTGAAAATATTATTTTAAACCCCCAATTTTGAAACACTAAAATTCCAAACTCGGAATATATTAACCAAAATTTCCAATGCTGAAAACAATAAAATTCCCAATTTTAATAAATATTCATTCAAATTTCCAATTTGGAACTATTAAAATCCCCTATTTTGAAGCTACTAATTTAAATTCCCAATTTTAAAACCGTTGAGGCACAAAATCAGGAGGATGGCTTCTGTAGCAGTGCTGAAAACAAAAAGGTTTTAATAAAAGGCAAAATAACAAATTTTTTACAGAGAAAACCCGAGCCAGGTGCAAGAGACCCTCCTGCCCCTGGTAAACACCTCCCAAAAGTGATTGGTTTCTTTGTTCTCTTCTTCTCACAAAAGTGATTGCTTTCTTTCTTCTCTTCTTTCCCTCACAAAACCCATGGTTTCTTTGTTCTCTTCTTTTTCTATAAAATTGCCCGGGCAGGATTTTTTGGCTCCTGTCCATTGGCCATCCTTAAGTTTGAGGTGACAGAGGGTGTCAGGTCGTGTTCTGACCCTGTCAGTGTTGTTCTCGTTTCCTGCATTGTTTATTTTATCCTTTATTTTCCTCCCTATTAAAGAACTGTTATTTCCTGCTCCCATAAATTTTGTTGTCTGAGAGCCCCTTAATTTAAAATTTGTAACAATTCAGAGTTGGGGGGTGTGTTCACAGGGGTCCCAGAATGAGGGAAGAGATGAGAATCTTGACTCCATGTTTCAGAAGGCTGATTTATTATTTTATGATATATGTTATATTAAAAGAAAATTATATATAAAAACTATACTAAAAGAATAGAAGAAAGGATTTCATCAGAAGGAAAGGAAAGGAAAAGGGAAAGGATTATAATAAAATCTTGTGTCTGACCAGAGAGTCTGACACAGCTGGACTGTGATTGGCCATTAATTAAAAACAATCACGAGACCAAAGATGCACCTGTTGCATTCCACAGCAGCAGATAACCATTGTTTTTCTTTTCCTCTGAGGCTTCTCAGGAGAAAAAATCCTAACAAAAGGATTTTTCATAAAATATGTCCGTGACAGAGGGGGTTGATTTTCTCCATTTCAGGGGAGGCTCCTGCCTTCCCAAACCGAGACTTTATTTTTATTATAAATTAATAAAGGAGCCCTGTGAGAGCATGGAGCCAGATGCACCTGCCTGCAGCACAAACACGGGCCAGACTCACTTGGAGAAGATGCCCACGAGCTTCCTCCTGTTCCTGCGGGGCTGCGAGTCCTCCTCGAACTCCTCGCGCTCCTTGCCCAGGAACACCTCCTGGTGGAACTCCTTGTTCAGGTGCCCGTCCAGCTCCATCTTGACGCCGTTCAGGTGGTCGGGGGGCAGGATCTCGTTCTCCTCCCTGGCCTCCCCTGCCCTCTCCTTCAGCACAGAGTGGTTGGCAGGCCTGGCGTAAACATCCATCAGCAGGAAGATGAACAGGAGGGAGAGGTACAGAGAGCCCAAGCTGCACAGGAAAGCTTGTCTTGACATCATTTTTATGGGGTTTTTCCTTTTTTATTATTTACTGGCTGCTGAAATCACTGTGGGGTCTAAAAGAAAAAAAAAAGGAGAAAAAAACAAATTAAATTCTGAAGCAAAAGGTCACTGTGGGTTAAACGAACTAAAAGGAAAAAAGAAGAAAAAGCAAGTTAAACTCTGAAGCAAGAGGTCATTAATGAACATCTACAAATTAAAATAACCTATACAAAGTATTAATAACTTACATACATATAATTATATGTACATAACTTGTTTATATACATATATGCACATAACTTATTCATACACATATATGTGTACATACGGTTATATGTATACTTTAATATATATGTATATATATTAAAGCATATATATACAAGTGTATGTATACACTTCTATGTACACACACTTGTATACATACACACAAGAATAAATTTAGAGGAACCTACACAAAAAGAGAGGAGTTTTTGATGTCAGTCATTAAAAAAGCCTGTTAATTAATAAATATATGGAACTAATAGGGGCAGATCCAAGAGAAAGCGGAGCTGGAAAAATCCAGGAAACAGCGGCGGGGAGGAGCTGTCACAGAGCCATAAAATCCGTGTGTCCTGCCCTGGAAGTGACCCAAAGGGGCCATCCCGCCGAATTCCAGGGAAAATTAATCCCAAATCAAACAGAGAGCGCAGCAAGGAACCCAAACCCTTCAGAGCCCCCAGAAACCTCAAAACCCCCCAAAGCCCTCGGAGTCCTCAGAGTCCCCAGAACCCCTCAGGTCCCGCGGGGCTGCGGGAGGAGCCGCCCGCACTCACCGGGAGGCTCTGGGCAGGGAGCGGCCGCTGCCCCGAGCGCCGTGCCGGCCGCGGGGAGGCTCAGCCCGGGCCCGGCCGCCGCTGAGGCCCTCACGGCCCCTGACGGAGCCCGGCGTTGCCAGGGCGGAGTGAGGCGGGGAGGAGGCGGAAGTTTCCTCACTGCGCCGCGCGGCGGGAAGTCGCGGCGGCCATCTTAGGTGATGGCAGCCGCCATTTCCGGCAGAGAAGGGGCAAAGGGGCGTTTTCCGGGTGGTCCCGTCATTATCTCGGTTGTTAACATGTCAGTTTCCTGCTGCTTCCTGGCTCTGTGTGTGTGGCTGTTTTCTTTGAATTATGGAACGGTTTGGGTCGGAAGGGACCTTAAATAGCATCTAATGCAAACCCCTGCCCCAGCTGCGACTGCCCATCCCTGGAATTGCTCAATGCTAGGTTGGACATTGAGGCTTGGAGCATCCTGGGATAGTGGAAGGTGTCCCTGCCCATGGCGGGGGGTGGCGCTGGATGGGCTTTGAGCCCATCCCAACCTTTTACCATTCCATGACGGCACAGTGCCCAAACCCAAGATGGCGTCTCCTCGGCCTCACGCGCCCTATTCAAAGATGGCGGCTGTCGCGTCAGGCGCTGCGGCCTCCGCCCTTCCTCCTGCCCCTTGCCCCGGTGCGAGAAGCGCCGGAGCGGCGGCAGGAGCAGGGATGGGACTGCCACTTCCCCGAGGAGAAGGCGGAAAGCGCGGGAGAGCCATGAAACCACCGCAGCGCGGCAGCGGCGCGCGGTGAGCGCTCCCGCAGAACGCCTGTCCCCTCCCGGAGGCCGTACCGCCGCTCCCGCCTAAACAGGGCGGGCGTGGCGCCGGCCGTGAGGGGCCCCGCGGCCATGAAGGCGCTGCGGCGGCTGAGCCGGCACCGCACTGCGCTGGGGCTCGGCGGGCTCTCGCTCTGCGCCGCCGTCCTGCTCTACCTCGCCAAGTGCACCTCCGAGGGGCTGCGTCCGCTGCCCGCGCCCCCCGCGCTCCCGCACAGCCAGCCCGGCCGGGGGCCCCGCGCCGCGCCACCGGCCGGCCCTGAGGGCAGCGCCTTCGTGGCGGTGGTGGTGATGAGCGGCCCCAAGTACAGCGAGCGGCGCAGCATCATCCGTAGCACCTGGATGGCGGCGGCGCGGCAGGCGCCTCACGGCCACGTCTGGAGCCGCTTCGTGGTGGGCACGGCGGGGCTGAGCGCCGAGGAGCTGCGGAGCCTGGAGCTGGAGCAGAGCCGCCACCGCGACCTGCTGCTGCTGCCCGAGCTGCGCGACTCCTACGAGAACCTCACGGCCAAGGTGCTGGCCACCTACGTGTGGCTGGACGCGCACCTGGACTTCCAGTTCGCCCTCAAGGCGGACGACGACACCTTCGTGCGCTTGGACGTGCTGGTGGAGGAGCTGAGGGCCAAGGAGCCGCGGCGCCTCTACTGGGGCTTCTTCTCGGGCCGCGGGCGGGTGAAATCCGGGGGGAAGTGGAAGGAGAGCGCCTGGCTGCTGTGCGATTATTACCTGCCCTACGCGCTGGGCGGCGGCTACGTGATCTCCGCCGACCTGGTGCGCTACCTGCGCCTCAGCAGGGACTACCTGAACCTGTGGCAGAGCGAGGACGTGTCCCTGGGCGTGTGGCTGGCGCCTATCGACGTGAAGAGAGTGCACGACCCCCGCTTCGACACCGAGTACAAATCGCGCGGCTGCAGCAACAAATACATCGTGACTCACAAGCAGAGCATCGAGGACATGCTGGAGAAGCACCAGACGCTGGCCAAGGAAGGGAAGCTCTGTAAGGAGGAGGTGAAACTCAGACTTTCCTACATGTACGACTGGGGAGTGCCTCCCTCGCAGTGCTGCCAGAGGAAGGACGGCATCCCCTGAACGCCTCGGGAGGAAGGCTCAGGATGGTGGACTCTGGTTGCTGTTACACGGGGAGAATCCCGTTAAAATGGAATTCTTGCCTCAGTTTCTCCCTCAGAACATTAGGCCCAAGGCTTTGGGATGCAGGCATAGCTGCATGTAGGGAAGAGCAGAATCCTGGAAATCTCCCACTCCATATCCAAGGACAGACTTCCCAAATCCCAGCCCGGTGCTGTGGATCCATAATTCCAGCAGAACTGAGTGGGAAGAGCTGATAAAATGGAATTCTTGCCTCAGTTTCTCCCTCAGAACATTGGGAACAGATGATTCCCCTCAGGCACCGATCCCAAAGGCTTTGGGATGCAGGCCTGGCTGGATTTAGGGAAGAGCAGTTAATTGGAGTCAGGGGTTAATTACTCTTAAAAAGATTTTGCACGACTTATTCTGTCACCCTGACACTCCCTGACAACTGCTGACGTGGCATGGTTAAAGATCCTTAAAAAATAAAATAAAATAAACCAGGTGCCAGAAAGCACAGCAAAAGGTCAAATGCCAGGATTGAAGGCAAATAAAAGGTGTCAAAACACAAAAAGTAGAGAAAAGGGGGGGGAGAGAACTGGAATGAAAAGCTGGAACAGATTCTGAGGCTGATTTGCTAAAGGTCATGCTAAGTTTTGATGCTGATAAGAATAAAATGAGGCTGCTGTTTATTCCTTGGCAAGGAAATGCCAGCTTGGCGCGGAGGGAAGAGCCCAAACTGGGACCAGATTATTCCAGAGGGTGGGAACAGGGATCAGCTTTTCCTGGGGTAGCTGCGGGGAGAGCAGAGAATGGAATCATTCCATCTGCTCATTTGTCTTGTTCTGCTCTCTGAAAGGCAATGTACATAAATCACCTGGCAGCTCCAAAGGGAGGCGGCTGACTTTTGGCAGAAATTAAATTTATTCTTATTTTGGGAGAAGATTTTTTGGCTTTGCAAAGCCTCCAGGTGTTGTTTTGAGCTCATTTCCCTCCAACTCTCACTCAAGAACTCCCTGGCTGCTCCAAATTTAGGTTTATTTTTAATACAAATGAGCAAAAATTGATCAGTAGGAGTTCAAAAACCATTTGCCCAAGGGTGGGGATTTGAGGTATAGAAGTGAAATTTGTGTAGTCAAGAGAAAAAGGTTCCCACCACCCCAAAAATTGAATTTGGAGAACTTTTATTTCTCTTTTCAGCACACTAAAAAATCACATTTAGGTGCTCAAAGTTGGGGAATTTCCTCCTCCTCTCCAAAAATTCCTTGTAGAGGAACTAAAATTGAATTAATTATCAGTGACACGTCCAGAATTTGGGGATTTCCCCTCAGTCCTGCCTACACCAAAACATTCAGAGCTCACACAGGCCTCAGACACGATTTCTTTATCTCCAAACCTGGAATTCCAACATTTTCCAGTGGCAGCTGCTCCAGAATTTCCCCAGTGCCCTGTGCCAGCTGCAGCTCGGCAGTGTGAGCAGTTTTTACTTTGGAAATGTAAAATTTCATTTTTTAAATGTCTTTTTGGTGAGGGGGTTTTTTTTTGGTTTTTTTTTTTTTTTTTTTTGGTGTTTGTTGCACTCTGCACTTTCATTCCCATTCCATTCCCTCCTTCCCAACTCTGGCTGGAAGAGACAAATGGCACAGAAAAATTGAAAATAAAAAAGGTGCCAATTTCTCTTACTTTTTGCTTAGCAAAATTAGGAATTTTAGGAATTAGGAATACCAAAGGGATCAGTTACATTGGAATTTTTTTTTTGTTATTCTTGTTTTAATTAATTAATAACTGAAGATCAAAAATCTTCAGAAGATTTTTTGTTTTAAAATTTTCAAGGCTTTTTTTCCTAAAACAAAGCTAAAATCCTGCAAAAACTCAATTATTTTAGCATGTTGAACTCAATTATTATAATTATTATTCTAATAATTATTATTCTAATAATTATTATTATAATGCATGCATAGGGATTACCAAGGAGTATTTTTTCCCCAAATATCCTATTCCACAGCAGTAATTTTCCAAGATGTCAGCAACTTCCAGTTTTTTTATACGTCCGTTTGCCATATGAGGTTCATCAGTGTTGTCTGTGTCGTGATAAATTACCTGTAATGTGAATATTTATTTTTAATTATATTTATTTATAATTCTTGCCAGTGTATTCTCTTTATTTTCCCAGAAAAAAAATACAAATAAATCAGTATTCCCAGAATAACATCCATTTTCCCATTATTTTATCCACCTTTACCCTTTATTTTCCCTGGAAAATTCCACCTGGGAAGCAAAATCAGGTGAGGATGAGACCAAATTATTTTAAAAGAAATTTCCCCCCCCCTTGATTTCCTTGGCATCTTTAATCCTCAGCATTCCAATATTTTTTAAATCAATTTTCCTCCAAATTTCAAACATTCCACCCTCAAACAGACAACTCAAACTTCCCTCAAAAATGAAAATAAACTGATTTTTTCCCATAAATAATTTGGGATAACTTCGGGGTTTTGCTGTTGAAGCAAAAGGATCCTTTTAGAATTTATTCCCAGATTTTCCTGCCTGTCCCAGGCAGTCGCTAGATGTCACTCCAAGCCTTTGGAAGTGTCAGTTCCTTAAAAAAAAAGGAATTTAACTGTTAAAAACCAGATGTTTGTGACTAAAATCGGGTGGTGGGCTCTGATTTTAACATAAAATAATTGGGGGAAAAGGGAAAGGAGTTTTCCAATTAAAAAATGGAATTATGAGGGAATTATTGAGGGTGGGGCCACCATGTTTTTCCATGGAATCCATGGGAAATGGATGTGGAAACCTAAAGAGAAACCTTTGAAAAAGCCCCTAAAATACAGGAAAATTAATAAAATTATTGAAATTTAATTAAAATAATGAAAACCATTCCTGGATTTTTTAAAGGAACAACTCAACCCAAAATCCCAGTCCCTGTGTCCCCTTTTAATCAGGAATTTTTGGGGTTTCCTCAGCTGAAGATTCCATGGATTTGAGCTGGGAAATGTCATTTTCCAAAGGAACTTCCAAAGGATTTTGGAAGGTGCCAAGGAACGCCCAGGAAGTTGGGAAGAACATCTCCTGGTGGAAAACCACAATTCCCACTTTCTGGTGGTCCCCATCATTCCCTGCTTCCCCTGACAGCCAAAATCCCAGCAATGTGAGCCCTGTTTATTTTCCGCTCTCCAGCTCTGGCCAAGTGGAGCAGCTCCCACAAAGCACAAGATCCACAAGGAACAAAAAAGGCTGGAAAAGGAATACTTCTGATTTTTGAAGGAAAGGAAAACGTCGTCGTTGCCGCCGGTGATCGATGGATTTGGCGTGGTGCCAGAGGGCTTGGAATCATCACAGCACAAACCACTGGAAAAAACATTTATCCAGAGCTGCTGCTGGCCAGGACAATTCCAAATATTTACTTTAGGTGTTGATTTTAGGGAAGGACTCGAGCCAGGATTCTGGATCTGGATCTGCCAAAATCCTGATGCTTGAGGTGCTAGGAGCTGGAATTTGGGGCCAATCCTTCTGATTTTATCTTGGGTAGTTATTTCTCCTTCTTTCCATGCCCTGATCCCACAAAAAGGAGTGTCCTGCTTACCCTTGGGAATGTGCTGGGCTGGATCCAGGGTGAATCCATGGCTTTGCTAAACTGAAGTCCCAGAGCGGGATTAATATTGGAGGTTTTTTGCAGTTTCCCGGGTGACTTTTTCCCTGCTGGGATTTGCATCTCCTCAGAGTCCAGAGCTCTGCAGATCCTGCTGTCCCTTCCCAAATCCCGCTGTGAAAAACATCGGGAGAATCTTCAGGATTTTCCCAATTTGAGGTGCTGTGCACAACAACTTGGAAAAAATTGTGTTATCCTGCTTTTCTTTATCATTCCCTTTAATTCCATAGGGATTCCTGGCTAGGAGGAAATTTTGGGGTTTTTGTGGGATGGGAGTGACTCACCTGCTCCTTGGAATCTTGGAATTAAAAATGCAGGAAAAACCTTCCAAGATACAAATCCAAGCATCCACCACTAAACTGTGTCCCCAAGTGCCACATCCAGGGGTTTCCACAGGTTTTTGGGATGGGAACCCACAGGTTTTTGGGACACTTCCAGGAATGGGGACTCCACTGCTTCTCTGGGCAGCCCATTCCAATGGTTGGGCACCCTTTCAGTGAGGAAATATTCCCAAATATCCAATCTAATCCCAGCCTGGTGCTGTGGATCCATAATTCCAAGAGAATTGAGTGGAGAAAGGAGATAAAGTGGAAGTTTTGCCTCAGTTTCTCCCTCAGAACATTGGGCCCAAGGCTTTGGAATGCAGGCCTGGCTGGATTTTGGGAAGAGCAGAATCCTGGAATCTCCCACTCCATATCCAAGGACAAACTTCCCAAATCTCAGCCTGGTGCCATAAATCCATTATTCCAAGGGAATTGAGTGGGAAGAACCACTAAAATTGAATTTTTGCCTCAGTTTCTCCCTCAGAAAATTCGGAACAAATCATTCCCCTCAGGCACGGATCCCAAAGGCTTTGGCATGCAGGCCTGGCTGGATTTAAGGAATTACAGTGAATTGGAGTCAGGATTTCTGGAATCTCCCACTCCATATCCAAGGACAGACTTCCCAAATCCCATCCTGGTGCCATAAATCCATTATTGCAAAGGAATTGATCAGGAGTATCTGCTAAAATGGAAATTTTGCCTCAGTTTCTCCATCAGAACACTGGCCCCAAGGCTTTGGGGCGCAGGCCTGGCTGGATTTCAGGAATTCTGCTTATCTCCCACTTTTTAAAATTCCAGCCTGGCTCCTGGAAAGCTCCAGGGCTGTGGCTGGGAGGTTTTTGAGGACAGGGAGTGGGATAACAAAACAATAACCAGGATCCGATTTCTGCGGAGCCACGGGAGGAGATAATTGGAGTCTCCAAGAGCTGCTGATAAGATCAGCCCCCGTTGCTATTTTCAGGCTCAGACAGCAGGGCTGGAGACACCGAAATAAATTCTAAAACCTGAGCTGCAGGCTCCCAAAGAGTTCTGTCTCCAAGAAAATCCATAAATATTGCAAGGTGTGGGATAGCGGGACTGGCCTGGCCTGGTTTTCCCTGGGGGCACCTCAGGGGAAGGACTGAGGGGAAAAGGAGGAATTAAGGAGGAAAATTACTTTTTTAATTCCAAGAGGGAATTTAAAAACCTGCAATTCCTGCTGAGAAGGAGGCAGGGAATAACCAGAGCCCGGGGCAGGAGGCTGGAAAAGGAATTCCTGAGTGGAGTCAGCATCTCCTGATCCTGGCAGTGGCTCCAGATGGGACCTCAGGCATCACCTGGATGAAGAGAAAATAAACCTGGATTAGAAAATTTGGAGAGGGATTGATTCCCAAGCTCAGGCTATTCCCTAATTCCATGATTCTGGGTGTCCCAGTGTCCCATTCCCTGAATGATCCCTGATTTCCTGGAGGGGTACATGCAGCTCCTTCCCTGTTTGGACAAAAGGTGGGATTTTGGGGTGTCCTGTAGGAACAGGATGGGAACTGATGATCCCATGGATCCTCCCAGCCCAGGATATTCCCCATGGGGATGAAAATTCCAGGAGAACGCCCCCATTCCTTGAATGATCCCTGGTTCCCCGCAGCCTTTCCCCGCAATCAGGGAGTGTTTATCCCAGCACTTCCCTTTCCATGGGAGCTTTTCCATGGCTTTTCCATGCCTTTGCAGACATCAAACAGCTCATTTCCCTTGGCTTTTGTCTGTGAAATGGGCTGGAACAGCGGCTCGTAAACAACTGCATCAGCAACGCTGGGGTTGATTTAAAAGCCAGGAATTTTGGGGTTTTTTCCACCCCTCTCCTTTTTTAACGCTTTAAATCCAACATTTTTCCACAGCTTTGCCTGTTCCCCTCTCTGGCTTTGCAGAGCAGGAAAGGGAAGGCGAGGAAAATACAACATTCAGGATAGAAATCGGGATGAAATTATCCTTAAGGGATTCTTGGGATCACCCCGCAGTGCTGGGAATTGACATCCTGCCCTGGTTGTGAATGGGGGATCCTGGTTAAAGGGAAATAGGAGGAGTTTTTCCCTATTTTTTCATTTTTCTGGGCAAATCCAGAACAATCCAGGGAAAGGAGAATTTTTTTTGTAGCTGCCCTGGGGAACAACAGCACCCAGGTGGTTTTTAGAATCCTAAAGGGCTTTTCCAACCTTTGATTCCCAAATTTAGCAGGGATTGGGACCCTCAAGAGCACAGCCATGAACCCACCTGGCTTTCCAGTCAGAGCTGAGGAGAATTTTAACATTCCTGTGCTTCCCCTTGGACATTTTGGGACTCAAAACTCCCTGTTAGAGCTTTTTTCCTCTCATTCCCACAAAGAAGTGGGAATTGAGAGGGAAAATCCTGTGTTTGGGGGCTTGGGCAGGATATAGAATACAAATTAATGAATTCAATATGATATGATATGATATGATATGATATAACATAATATAATATAATATAACATAATATAACATAATATAACATAACATAATATAACATAACATAACATAACATAACATAACATAACATAATATAATATAATATAATATAATATAATATAATATAATATAATATAAATTTCTTGGGCAAATTTATGCAGATCCAGCCTCTTTTCCTTTGCCGTTTGCAAACCAGAATCCCAAAATTCCATTTTTCCATCACACTGAGATGGGACATTCTGGCTGGGAAGTGGATTTAACCTCCCATTTATCCTCACCATCCCCAAAACAATCTCTGCAGCATCCTCCCGCTGCTGCCTCCCTCCTCCTCCTGCAAGGATGGGGACTTGGGGAATGTTGGAGAGGGACCAGCTAATTGTCACAAATTGTGAACTGCACTAATTGGGATATTTGGGATATCTAATCCCCGCTGCTGAAACCGTCCCGGGCTGCTCCATCAAAGGCCCCAGTGTCACAGACACAGAGGAGTTTTTCATGCCAGGGGCTGCTGCGGGCGATGGCTCCAGCCTGGCTGGAGGGCAGAGCTGTTATTAGGGAATTAAAGCGGCTGACGCCGTTCCAGCCGGGCTCCGTCCCACCCGCGCCGCGCTGGCAGCGGGGAATGGCATCCAGGGGGGCTCGGCATTCCCAGGGAACGGCAGCACGAGCAGGGATCACCCTGGGCCCTCCTGGGGCTGGGATCGCCGGGGTTCCTGCGCCTGGGCCTTCCAGAACTGGGAAATGGGAATGGGACTGGAATTACCGGGGTTCCTGCGCCTGGGCCTTCCCAGAACTGGGAAATGGGAATGGGACTGGGATTACCGGGATTCCTGCGCCTGGGCCTTCCCAGAACTGGGAAATGGGAATGGGACGGGGATCGCCGGGGTTCCTGCGCCTGGGCCTTCCCAGAACTGGGAAATGGGAATGGGACTGGAATCGCCGGGGGTTCCTGCGCCTGGGGCTTCCCAGAACTGGGAAATGGGAATGGGACTGGGATTACCGGGATTCCTGCGCCTGGGCCTTCCCAGAACTGGGAAATGGGAATGGGACTGGGATTACCGGGATTCCTGCGCCTGGGCCTTCCCAGAACTGGGAAATGGGAATGGGACTGGGATCGCCGGGGTTCCTGCGCCTGGGACGTTCCCAGAACTGGGAAATGGGAACGGGATCCGTTGGGAAATGGGAATGGGATCCATTGGGAAAAGGCTCCATGATCCATTTGGGAAATGGGACTGGGATCCATTGGGAAATGAGACTGAGATTCATTGGGAAAAGGGGCTGGGCTGCAATGGGAAAGGGGGCTGGGATCTATTGTGTTAGGAAAAATCAGTCCACAAACATCAGAGGTTTGTGTCCAAAAAGGAGACAGAGTCTTTTGGTTTTATGTGGATTAATTTTCCTAACATTTGGAGAAAGGGCTGGGATCTATTGGGAAATGGGACTGGGATCCATTGGGAAATGAGGCTGGGATCCTGGGATCCATTAGGAAAAGGCTCCATGATCTATTTGGGAAAGCAGCTGTGATCCATTGGGAAATGGGGCTGGGATCCATTGGGGAACTGGGCTGTGATCTGTTGGGAAAAGACTCCATGATCCACTGGGAAAAGGCTCCAAGATCCCTTAGGAAGACACATTCAGTCCCAGGGATGGTGTTTCCCTCTTGGATTTGGGATTTGGAGGGGAATTTTTGGGATTTTGCCTGTGTAAGACAAATATCCCAAGGCTGGGAACATCTGGAAGGCTCTGATTAGTGGGAACATCTGGAAGGCTCTGATTAGTGGGAACATCTGCTGTGGGTGTCTGGATTCCAGATGGGAGAAAACAGCTTGGAATTCCATCCAGGAAATCCAAGAAAACCAGGAAATGTGTCCTGGTGGGAGCACTGAGCAATGAGCTGAAAATCAGAAAGAAAATCTTTAAAAGCCCCCAAAATTCCACCAAAAAAAACCCCCAAAACCCACAAAACATCCCAAAAAGAAAAAGGGATTCCTTCAGGAAAACCAAAGGTGTGGAAGGAAAGGAATAAACATAAAGCCTTGGGGAATAAACCCAAATATTGGGATTTATTATTAATACAATGATCAATTATTTGTGCTCCCGAAGTGGGATTTTTTGAGGGAATTTTGGGGTTTTTATCCAGGCAGAGAATCCTGGAAAACAAATGGAGCAGCTGGACTTGGATGTGATCCCACAGCATCCCAGCACAATTCCAGCCTCATCCCAGAAGGGAATGGGGAAATGAAGGAAAGATTTGCAGCAGAAAAATCCCCAGATCCATTTCAGGACAATGCCAAGTCCTGGATTCCCTGGAGAATCCCAAGGCAGGGATTTAAATCCCACCTGGACACTTTTCCAAGGATTCTCAGCTGCTTCCCTGAGGAAGGGGAGGAGGAACCCTGGAATTCCATCCCAGCTGAATCCTTTTGGGATTCCAGGGGTGATCCCACAGCATCCCAGCACAATTCCAGCCTCATCCTGCAGGGAATGAGGGGAAGATCTGCAGCAGACAAATCCAAATCCACCTTCATTCCCTGGAGAACCCCAAGGCAGGGATTTGCAACCCTGAACAGGAACCTCCAGACAAAATAAACACCCAGCAGGGAATATTTATTTAGACACATTCCAGACTCTCCATTTCTGGCAATTTCCACTTCTCCTGGAATTCCACTTGACAGATCCCTTCATCTCCCTTCCCTGGGAGCTCTGGCTCCTTCCCCAGCGGGAATTTTTCCACTTGGGATTTGCACACACACAGGTCAATATTTGGGAATTCACACCTGGATTTTGTGTGGATTCACTCCTGCAGGACAGGGGGATTTGGGAGCAGATTTGGGAGCACATCCCGGCCTTATTCTGGTGTGGGAATTGTTAAAACCTAAGGGAAAAAGCATCCCTAAAAGGTGATTTTTAATTAAAAATTAATCTTTAAGGTGCTGAATATTTGGGCTTGATGAGGGATAAGAGAAAGGGGAAAGGGAAAGGAAGAGAAAAGAAAGGAAATCACCACAATTTTACCCCCAACTGCTCCTGCTGCCCCCAAATCTCCTCCACAGCACCAAAACCTCTCCCAAATCCCAGTCTGACCGTTCCCAAATCGCAGTTATTTGACCATTCCCAAATCGCAGTTATTTGACCATTCCCAAATCCCAGCTTGAGTGCTCCCAAATCCCAATTATTTGAGCATTCCCAAATCCCAATTATTTGAGCATTCCCAAATCCCAGTTTGAGCGCTCCCAAATCCCAATTATTTGAGCATTCCCAAATCCCAATTATTTGAGCATTCCCAAATCCCAGTTTGGCCATTCCCAAATCCCAATTATTTGACCACTCCTAAATCCCAATGTGAACACTCCCAGATCCCTGTTTGGCCATTCCCAAATCCCAATTATTTGACCCTTCTCAAATCCCAGTTTGACCCTACTCAAATCCCACTCTGACCATTCCCAAATCCCAGTCTGACCCTTCTCAAATCCCAGTTTGACCATTCCCAAATCCCAATTATTTGACCATTCCCAAATCCCAATGTGAACACTCCCAGATCTTAGTTTGACCATTCCCAAATCCCACTCTGACCATTCCCAGATCCCAGTTTGGCCCCTCCCAAGTCCCAGTCTGAGCACTCCCAGCCCATCCAGGGTGGGCAAACAAAGGCTGGGCCCGGGCTCCAGGCAGGAATTTGCAGCCAGGATGGAGCCAGACACATTTACATTCCTGGAGCCCGAGTCAAACCCTAATCCTTCCCAAGATTTGCAGCCTCTGCTCTCCCCCAGCTTCCCTCTCCAAGGAGAAAAAATGCTGGAAGTTTGGAAAAGGGGGTTTATCCTGGTTTTTTGGTTTGTTTTTTTTTTTTTTTTTTTTTTTGGAGGGATTTTTATTTTTTCCCACCCCATCCCTTTCCCCTGTCCACAGGCTTGATCCCAAACAATTGGGAATTTTCACTGGGAGCCAGGAAAAAATTCTGGGAAAAGTGAAAAGCTGGGATTGACAGGAGGGGGAAAATAAGGGGGAAAATAAAGGGAAAAGGAGGAAAAAAGGAGGAGGAAAGGAGGGGGGGAAAGGGGGGAAAAGGAGGGGAAAAGTGGGAAATCCCGGCTCCAGCCCAGCCAGGCGAGCAGGATCCCACCCCCCGGGCAGGGATGTGGCGCCTGCAGGGAATTCGAGCCGTTCCCAAAGAAAATTGGGATTATTTCATTGCTGGCTCCGTGCCCAGGCTGGCGGGTTTTGGTGGAAATGATGGAAAAAAGGAGGAGATTCCCAAAAGTTGCTCAAATCTGTGGTTCCCGAGATTCGGAGTTGTCCGGGGGAGCGGCTCCTGCAGGGGGGAGGGAAAGGGATCTAATCCAGAGTCCCAAAATTCACCAGAGAGCTCCAAACTGCCTCAAATCCACACTGAAAACTCCAAAGTGCCCCAAAATCCACACAGAAAAATCCAAACTCCCCAAAATTCATGCAGAAAACTCCAAACTGCCCAAAATCCACATTCCACCTGGATTTGGACACGGAAAACTCCAAATTCCCCAGAGTCCACCCAGAAAACGCCAAACTTAACAAAATCCGCATGGATTTGGACCCAAAACATTCCAAGCTCCCCAAAACTCCAAATTCCCTAAAATCCACACAGAAAACTCCAAACTTGGCAAAATCTGCATGGATTTGGATCCAGAAAACCCCAAACTCCCTGAAATCCACACAGAAAACTCCAAATTCCCCCAAAATCCACCCAAATTCGGACCCAGAATCTCTGGAAGTTCCAGGACCAGAATTTTCCATGGATCTCTCCCAGTCCCAGCCACACCCAGGGATAAAAGTGGAATTCCAGCTCTGGAATCGTGTCCCAGTTTTTGGGGACAGAGTGAAAAATTCCCAAAATATCCCATGGAATGCCCACAGCCCCCCCTGCTCCGTCCCTCTCAGATTTTCATTTTTCACTTTTCCTTTCCCATTTTTTTTGCCCTTTCCATGTTTTTTTTTTTTTTTTGGGAATTCAATATCCCGTGACCGCCTCTCACCTTCCATCCCCTCCCGCTCTTGGTCTGCAGATCAAAGTGACAAAAGAAATCAAAACCTGGGAGGAAAAGAAAACAGCTCCTGAAAAAAAAATAAAAATGGGAATTTTGGGAGCATTCCTGCACTTCTGAGGGCTACAATCCCTGATTCCCCGGGAAATATCCCCGAGGAAGCATTCCATAGAAAAAAAAACATAAAAATGCCATGTTTTACTGGTCCTTCCTGCTTTCACAGGATCAGCAGCTCCCTGATTTTCCTGGATTCCCCTTTGGAATCTGCCCTTCCCAATCCCCAAAATTCCTCATCCCACATCGCAATCCCACAGGTCAGCTCCCAAACACTCGGGACAGGGAGGGGGGAAGAGAATTAAAGATTTCTCCCAGATTTTTCCAGCTTCAATGACTCCACAGCCACTGGGCATGGGCAGGGAGGGAGGAACAGCAGAAAAATCCTGGAAAATCCTGGAAATTCCCTTTTTCCCTGTGCTGGGAGAGCAGGAGAAGCCCCCAGGGCTGCAGGCTGTGCCAATCCCAGCCCAACATTCCCATTTTTCCCCGGGAATCACCTGCCCTGGAGGTGCCAGACAGACGATATCGGGGTTTTGGCACCCAAATCCGCATTCCTCTGCGAACACCAATTTAAATTCCTGACTCCCAGAGCTCCTGGAGCCAGAAAAAAACGGGACTCAAACAAAAATCTGCGATGCCAGGATGTGATAAACGGGGTGGGACAGGGAACTGCTCAGCACGGGGGGTTTGGGGCAGGGGGGACGGCAGGGGACTCCAGAGATTCCCAAAAAATCCCAAAATCCCCGCTCCTCCTTTGGGGTCCTGAGCGGGATAAACCCATGGGATGGACCCGGGAATGGGGCTGGGGTGGGAATGGGGGGGAGTTTGGGATTCTGGGATTGAGGAAAAGTTTGGGATTTTGGGACTGAGGGAGAGTTTGGGATTCCAGGATTGAGGGAGAGTGAATAAATAAACTGGGAAAACTGTCTATATAAACTATGGAAAACCATATATATAAATATAATCATATATATTATATATTTTTGAACAATATAAAATATATATAATTATATTTAGAAAATATATAATTAGAGACATAATTATATATATTATATATATATAATTATAATATATAATTTTATTTTGATATAAAGGATATAAAAGAGTTCAAGCCTTGGATTGTAGGAAAATTCAACATTTTCCTGGTCAAATACACCCAAATCTGAACCTGGGAGAGGATCCAAACCATTCCCAACCCCCGGCAAAAGCAATTTTGCTGGGAAATCCTTGTCCCCTTCCTCCCCACCGCACAGAAAAGAGTCACTGATTTATTTCTGATATTTCCCATCTCAATCCTTCATTTCCAACCCAAAACAAAACCCAAATCAATCCCAAAAAAACCCCCAAACCCGTGCTGGTTACAAGTGCTACAGTGAAATAATCAAATTACAACACAACGAGCCCCAAAGTCAGCGTGCTGCTCTGTGAGCGCCTGGTGAAGCACAAATTAAATATTCCAAGGGATTTTTGGGTAAAAAGAGGATAAAAGGCAGAATTCTGATGAAGAACAAGTTGGTGAGGACCTCAAAAATCAGCAGCAACTTCTGGAAGCAAAGCTGGAGGAGCTGGGGATGAACTCAAATTCTGCAGGAGCAGGGAGCAGTTTCAAGGTTAAAGTGAGGGGGTTATTTTCAGTCCAAAAGGCAGGAATTTGGGAATTTGGGGGATTTTGGGGTGCCATCCTCGCTGCTAGGCTCCCAGCAGCATTCCCATGAAATCAGATCCCGGCTGGACCGTGACGGTGGCGCCGGCGCCGTTGTCCACGAAGATGGAGGTGTACTGGCCAGCCTGCAGGGAAATGGGAAAATGGGAGTTTCTGCAGGGAAAACAGGGAAAAATCCCTCCCACCAGCAGGAATCTGTTGAGTTTTAGCTTCTTTTTCAGCCAGGGCTGGGATTAAATGTGAGAGATGGAGTTTCTTGTTAGGACTCAGATGTTTGTTAGTTCTTATCTGTATTATGGTCCTACAAACTGTGAGTTCTGCAGCACTTCACCAAAAAATGGAGCCCTGTCTCTCTATCTAGAAGGCCTTTTAAGGATAAAGTGTCTAATTAAGAAATGACACCCAAATTATTTTTACTTTTAACCAATAACCAACCACCCATGGCCTGCAATGTGGAGTTTTTATCCAATTACACAAAACCACCCAAACCCATGGAGGTGGAGGAGGAAGAGAAGGGGAAAGAGAAAAAGGAAAAGGTGAAGAAGGAGAAAAAGGAGAAAAAGGAGAAAAAGGAGAAAAAGGAGAAGGAGAAAAAGGAGAAGGAGAAGGACCAGCCACCACCCTAAAACCTCCATCTTGCTCTACAGATATTTCCATACTCTAAAACCCCAAACTCTGAGTTTCCCACCCTGTGACATCTCACCCTTCTATCCAAACCCCACACCCACAATCCCAGTTCCACCATTCCCTTCTGGAAGCTTCTCCTGGGCCCCAGGTTGGTGCAGTGCTCTCCTGGGGGTCAGAGCCTGGCACACAGAAACCTGAAATTCCCAGCAGGAATTCAGACCAAGTCTGGGGCCGAGCTGATGACGTGGAAGAATTTTTGTGGCTTTGGAAGGAATTTGGTCTGGGGTTTTTTGGTTTTTTTTCCAAAAAATCTTTCCTGCCCTGGTGTCTTTTTGGGCGAAGTGGCTTCAGAGCCCCTCTTGCGAGGGGGGAAATCCCATGGGGAATGGAATTCCCATGAAATCCCATTTGGAATGGAATTCCAGAGAAATCCTGTTGGGAATGGAATTTCAATTCATTGTTGTCCCAGGTGAGGAATTTCCCTCCTTTAAATGTAGGAAAAAAGGGGGATTTTATTATTTAAATATTATTTAATTGCAACTATTTAATTATTTATTTAGTTAGTTATTATTTATTAATAATTATTAATTTTAACATTATAATTATTGCTATTATCTATTTATTTGTTTGTTTGTTATATAATTATTTATTTGCTATTTATTTCCTGGAATTCCAAGGAGAGTCCAGGAAATAATTCCATGTCCTGCCCAGAGATTTGGGGCAGAAATTCCCAATTTTCAGGGCCTCACCTGCAGCTGCAGCAAGCCATGGACATAAACAGTGAAGATTTTGCTGTTGCTTTCCAGGCCAGCAATGACTTCCAAGGACCTAAAAAATAAGAAATAAACAGATTAAAAAAATGAAAAGTTGAAGCCACTTGGCACCTGCTCAGCCCAGTTAAACTCAGTTTTAAGCCTGGCTGGTTCCTGCCCATCATTGTTTTTCCTTATTTTCCCAATTTAATCAGCCCTTTTCCTCCTTTTTTTTTTTTTTTTAATTATTTTTCTCCCAGTGATGAATCCCTGCAAGTCCCAACATGTTTTTTCCAGCAAAAATAGCAAGTGGGAGTCCCTTGGCACCTGCCACTCAGCACAAACCCAGTTAAACTCAGTTTTAATCCTGGCTTTTCCTTGTTTTCCCAATTAAACCAACTCCTTTCCTAATTTTTATTAATGATATTTTTCCCTGTGATGAATCCCAGCAAGTCCCAGCGAGTTTTTCCCAGGAGAAAGGAGAGGTTGGAGCCCTTGGCAGCCGCTCAGGTGAGGCTGTGTCAGGTCCTGCCCCAGCCCTCCCCTGCTCCTCCCGAGCTTCCGGGGCTCGTCCCAAAGCCCGGGGCCTTTCCAGCCCCATGGATGGATGGATGGATGGATGGATGGATGGATGGATGGGTGAGTCAGGGCTGGCATTCCCAGGAAATTCCACAGGGAATGTGTCCAGGCAGGCTCCCAGCGCTGCTGCCGGCTCCGTCCGTCTGTCCCAGCCACGCGCGCCTGGACTGGGACCTGTCCCAAATCCCTGCCCCAAATCCCTGCACCAAACCCATCTTGAGGGACCTGTCCCAAACCCATTCTGAGGGATCTGGGACCTGCCCCAAATCCCTGCTCCAAATCCGTGTCCCAAACCCATCCTGAGGGACCTGTCCCAAACCCATCCTGAGGGATCTGGGATCTGTCCCAAATCCATCCTCAGGGATCTGTTCCAAATCCATCCAGATCACTGCCACTGCTCTGGGACATATCCCAAATCCACGCTGATTGCTCTGGGATCTGTCCCAAAGTCACCCTGATTTCCGGACCTGTGGATTTCTGGAGGAGCTCAGGGCAGGGCATTAAAATAAACCTGGGCAGGCATTTGGGGTCTGGGGCCAAGGACAGAGCCACAGCTTTGCCCTCTGCTGGAGAAGCTCCCAAAATTCCCCTGAGCCTCCCCCGGGACACAAAAAAATAATTTATGCCATAAAATCCACTTTTGGTGAACTTCATCTTCCAAAGTTGGCTGAGATGTTCAGAAATGTGGAAAAGCAGAGGGAAGGAGTCCCCTGAGTGCCCCTGGGGTGCCTCACGTGTGTCTGTGGCACAGGGACTCGATGCAGATCAGCACCCGCACGCTGTCCCGCGCCCGCAGCTGCACTTTGCTCTTCAGCTCGCTGTGGTCTGGGAGAAACAGAGGGAAAATGTCAGAAATCCCACAAATTCTGGGGTTTGAGGGACATCAGCAGCCCTGGGATGGCTGCAGGAGGTGCCAGAGGGTTCCTCCTTATCTGATGGAGCCAAAGGCAATGCATACAAGGTGGATCCATCACTGGTCGTCAGGGCAGAACCTCTGGAATATCAGATTTAAAATGGGATCCATCAGGGTGGATCCATCAGGGATACAACCTCCAGAATATCAGATTTAAAATGGGGATCCATCACGGGCCATCAGTGGCAGAACCTCTGGAATATCTGGGGATTCTCCAGGGGTTCTCTGGGGGTTTGGGCTCCCTGGGGTAGCACTCACCAATGTGGATGTTGGCTGAGAACTGGTAGATGCCACCCACGGGGGCAGTGAAGCGCCCAGTGGCCAGGTTCAGCCCCGAGCCCCGCAGGAATGCGCCCTTGGCCACGGGCTGTGGAGAGAGAACAGGGCTGAGCCCTGGGCTGAGCCCAAATCCACCCCTGTGCTGATCCTGAATCCCTGTGCTGATCCCAAATCCCTGCTCTGCTCTGGCTCTGCATTCCCCTTTCCCAGAGGGCACAAGCCCAAACCCGACTCTTCTTGTCCCTGGCTGTGGTGCCAGTTTGGCACCCAGAGCCTCCCACAGCAGCTCCCAGCCAGGAAAAATCAGGAATGAATTGGGCACCTCATGCCTGAGGCAAAGGAAGCAGCAGCCCACTGCTGGGATGGCTTAATTAGTCCCATTTTCCCTGCTAATTAATGAGGCAGCAGCTCTCCCTCCAGCCCTGCCCATGCCTCAGGGCTGATCCTGCCTGGCTGCCAAGCTAGGCTGCCAAAAGTTTGGGAAATAATGGAATGGTGGATTTTAAAAGAGGATCCCAGGTGGATCCATCAGTGGCAGAACCTCTGGGATATTAGATTTTAAAAGGGGATCCCAGGTGGATCCATCAGTGGCAGAACCTCTGGGATCATGGATTTAAAAAGGGGATCCCAGGTGGATCCATCAAGGATAGAACCTGTGGAATATCAGATTTTAAAAGGGGATCCAAGGTGGATCCACCTGTGGCCTCCTTTGGACACCTTCTCATGGATTTGTCTCTTCCTTTCAGCCCCAGAGGAGTCTCTGGGCTGAGCAGAAGCCCCACAGAGCCCTGGAGCTGATCCCCAGCAGGATGAGGCTGGAGTTCCTCACCGACTGGAAATTCTGGAGTTCCACCAAGGTCTTCTTGTCCACCAGCACCTGGCCCTTGAGCTTGCAGTGGAACGCCTCCTCCACGCGCCGCTGCGAGGGAACCTCCTCCAGGGACAGCAGCAGCGGGGGCAGCTGGCTGGGCTGGGCTGAGATGGCCAGGGAGGCCCTGTGCTCCATGGCTTCTGAGGGGAAAAGGGAAATAAAATGAAATAAAATGGAATAAAATGAAATTAAATGGAATAAAATTGAATAAAATCTTCATTAAGGGCCTGACTTAGCAGAGGCAGCTGGCTGGGGTGGGCCAAAAGGACCAGTGAGGCCCTGTGCTTGATGATTTCTGAGGGGAAAAGAGGAATAAAATGAAATAAAAGGAAATAAAATCTTCATTTAAGGGCCTGGCCTATGAAGCCACTAATGTGTGCCTGGAATTCTGCACGTGGATCTCCAATTAAAGCCCAGCAGCACTGGGGGAACAATTTTGGTCGCCATTTTGGTTCATGGTTCTTCACCAAAACAAAGCTCCTCCGGCTTTAACACCCTTTACATTGAATATCCTCTGGAAATCTTTGACTTTTTAAAATCTTTTACCTTTTAAGATCTCCTTGAACTCCTGCAGAAGAACCTCCCTGGTGACTTCAGCCCCAGGAGCTCCTGGAGGTCCCTGAGGACCAGGAGGCCCCGGAGGCCCCACCAGGCCTCGCTGAGGGAACAAACAAAGGAAAATTTGGGATTAAAACCTGGGAATTGCAGAAAATCCTACAGGAACATTAGCAATGTGAGGGGGGTTGTTCCCAGAAAATTCCTGATAATTTTTGGAGGATTCTTGAGGGATCAGGAAGGGCCAAGAATTCTGAGAGTCCCTCAGAGATCTTTTTCCAGCTGCTGGGACTCCCATTCCTCTGATAAACCTCTAAAATTCCACGGAAAAGATGCCCAGACGTTCAGAGGATGCAAAAAATTCCTCAAATAATTAAAATAATTAAAAGAATCCAAGATTGTCCAAGCAGCAGATGAAAAGTGCCACGTGATTAATGAGCTGTCACTCAGCTCATTAATTTGAAATAAACCACTTGTCCACACCTTGATTAACTGATCCTTTGGGATACTTGGACTTTATCTCTTGGAAGGGGAAAAAAATACTGATTTTACTTTTAATGAGTGGGAAAATAACCTAAAAAAGGCTCAATTTGAGAGATGAGAAAGGCTCAATTTGAGGGACAAGAAAGGCTCAGTTCGGGAGTGGCTGGTTTAAAATTCCCACATCTCATCTGCTGAGGAAAGAAGGCTCAAATTTCTCAAAAATTGAGAAAATAAACAAAAAAAAAAAAAAGAAATTCAGCACTCTTTGAGCTGGGAAAATGTGGAACCTTGAGGATGAGCGGCAGGAAGGAAACTGGGACACATAGGGTGCAAATCCTACCAATTTCTTGTCTTTGCCTTTGCATCTCCTCTTGGAGTTGCTGCCGTCGTCCGGGCGGTGCACGAAGGAGATCCAGGTCCTGTGGGGGTCTGTGAGCCGTGCATCTGCAGCCTCCAGCAGCTGGGGACAACCAGGACAAGGATCATGCACTGACGGAGCTCAGGGGCTCCCAGAAATCCAGCCCAGGAGCTGGGGACACACCAGGACAAGGATGATGGACATCGGCCTCAGGGGTCCCAAAAATCCAGCCTGGGCTGGTGGTGCTGCTTTTGGAGGACACTGAGGGACCAGGAGGAGCCAATAGCTCTGAAAATTCCTCAGATTTTTTTTCTGAGTCCCTCAGAGATCTTTTTGCAACTGCTGGGACTCCCATTCCCTGATAATCCCCTAAAATTCCATGGAAAACCCACCCAGATGTTCAGGGGATGGAAAAATGGATCATTCTGAGAACGATCCCAGAATCCACCTTGGGAGTTCTCTGCTGTTCCCAACATGGAGAACAATGAAAATTAAATAAAAAACCAAAGAGAATTGATGAAATGAGCCCGAAATCAGCTCAGAAAAGGCAGGAAAATCCCAATAAATCCAGAATAATTCTAGGAATGATCCCAAACCCACCTTGGGCTGCTCCTCGCTGTTGGCCAGGGAGGTGTTCAGGGGCTCTGGGTGCTCCTTCCTGCCCCTCCTGTCCTTGTCCCTGTCCCTCCTGGCCGCTGTCACCACACGGGGACACAGCTGGTGGCACAGCAGCGCCAGCAGCAGCCACCAGCCTGGCATGGTGGCACCGAGGAAAATCCAATCTGTGTCCCAAAAACTTGGAACTGACCAGGTCAGGGTCAAGAAGCCAGGGGGGAAATGGCCCAGGACCAAAAAAAAATCGGATTTGTGTCCAAAAAGATCTGAATTTCTTAGGTCAGGATCAAGGAGGCAGGGGTAAAATGCTCCAGTACCAATAAAAAACAAAAAAAATCCAAATTAACCAGGTCAGGATCAAGAAGCTGGAGGAAAATCCTTCAGGAGCAATTAAAAAAAAAAACATCAGATTTGTCCCTAAAATAAATCCAGAATGAAGCAGGTGAAAAGGATCCAAGCAGTCAGCAATAAAAAACCAGATTTGTGTCCAAAATAAATCCAAATTAACCAGGTCAGAATCAGGAGCCGGAGGAGAATCCTTCAGGAGCAAAAAACGCCAGATTTGTCTCTAAAATAAATCCAGAATTAAGCAGGTGAGAAGGATCCAACTGGATTTGTATAAAAAAAAAAAAAATCAGAATTTTAGAAGGATCCAAGCAGATTTGGGTCCAAAAACATCCAAATTCCAGGAGGTTCCAAGCAGCTCCTCGGGGTGGAAAAGCCGGAGATGAATTGATTTGGAATTTGTTTGGAATTTGTTTGGAATTCTGGATCCTCAGGAGATGCAGCTGAGTCCGTGGGAGCTTCCCAGAAATCCCAGAGGCGAGGAGATGCTCTGCCCTAAACCCGGCCTAAAACTGGTTTTAAAGGCACTCAGCACCCCCAAATGGGGCTTGAAAGTGGTTTGACTCAGCCCCTTCTGACCCCAAATCGGATTTAAAACTGGTTTTACTCTGCCCCCCGAAATGGGGCTTGAAACTGGTTTTGAAGGCTCTAAACCCTCCCAGATTGGGTTTAAAGCTGGTTTTGAAGGCTCTAAACCCTCCCAGGTTTGGTTTAAAGCTGGTTTTGAAGGCTCTAAACCCTCCCAGATTGGGTTTAAAGCTGGTTTTGAAGGCTCTAAACCCTCCCAGGTTTGGTTTAAAGCTGGTTTTGAAGGCTCTAAACCCTCCCAGATTGGGTTTAAAGCTGGTTGTGGAGGCGCTGGAAGCTGCGGGGCAGGGCTGAGCCCGGCTCAGGCGGGGTTTAGCCAGGCTCGGCTCAGAGCCCGGCACCGCCCCGTCCATTCCCGGGAGAAATCCTCGGGCTGCTCTCGGCGCTGCGGGGAACCGGGATCGGGGGAACCGCGGGCATCCCGGGCCGGCCCTGGGGGGACAGACCCAGCCTCGCACCCCAAAAATCCCTCACAGCCCAAAAACGGATCCCAAAAACCAGATGCCTCGCACCCAAAACTGATCCCAAAACACAGATCCCAAAAAACAGATCCCTACACCCCAAAAAACAGATCCCAAAATACAGATGCCAAAACACAGACCCTTACACCCCAAAAAACAGATCCCAAAACACAGATCCCTCACACCCCCAAAAAATCCCTCACACTCCAAAAAACAGATCCCAAAAAAGATCTAAAAAACCAGATCCCTCACACCCCAAAAACCAGATCCTTCACATCCCAAAACAATTCCTCCCACCCCAAGAAACAAATCCCAAAACCTAAACCCCTCACATCCCAAAAAACAAACCCCCAAAAAACAAACTCCAAAAATCAAACCTCTCACACCCCAAAAAACAGATCCCATACAACAAATCAGTCACACCCCAAAGACCAAATCCCTCAAATCCCAAGAAACAAACCCCTCACATCCCCCCTCCCCAAAATCCCTCATGCCCTAAAAAACAAATCCCTCAAAACAAATCCTTCACATCCCCAAAATCAAATTCTTCACACCCCAAAAAACAAATCCCAAACCCCAAAGCTCTCACACCCCAAAATTAAACCCCTCACACAAATCCCTAAAAACAAATCCCAAACCCCAAATTCCTTACATCCCCCAAAAAAACCAAACCGTCAACACCAAACCCCAAAGCTCTCACACCCCAAAAAACAATTCCCAAAACCAGATCCTTCACATCCCAAAAACCAAATTCCTCACACCCCAAAAATCAAACCCCAAACCTCAAACCTCTCACACCCCAAAAAACAAATCCTAAACCCTAAATTCCTTACATCCCAAAAAACAAACCTCAAAAAACATATCCCAAAAAGCAATTCCAAACCACAAATGCCTCACACCCCCCCGAGAAAACCCCAAAAACCAAACCCCAAAGTCCTCACACCCCCCGAGAAAACCCCAAAAACCAAACCCCAAATTCCTCACACCCCAAAAGCTCCGCGGGGGGAAGCGAAACCTCCCGAGCCCGGCAGGAGCAGGTGGAGCTTCCCGAAGTTTTTCCTTTTTTCGGTTTTTCCCTAAAAAATCCCCGCAGCCCCCGGCGCTGTCAGAGGGCAGGAGGGCGCGGGTTCCCCATCCCAAACCCCAAATCCCAAATTTCCGATCCCAAATCGCAGCTCCTGCCGCGGCTCCGGCTCCTCGCGGCTTCCCGGAGGAGTTTTCATCAACTCCCAGAAAAGGAGGAGGAAAAAAACAGGAAAAAAAAAAAAAAAAGGAAAAAAAAGGAGGAGCTGCAGGCGCCGCTCCACGATCCCGTGAAATTCCCCGATAATGGAACTGCCCCCGATCGGGATCAGCGCCCGCTCCCTCCCCGCGCATCCCAGCAAAATCCGATTTTATCCCAGGGAATTCAGGATTTTTTGGATTTTATCCTGGGGAAATCAGGAGGGTTTTGCAAATTTCTCACAGGAAAATCAGCTTTTTGGGGGGAAATTTATCCCAGGGAAATCAGGGGTTTTTTTTGGGAATTTGGAGCACCTGGCAGGGCTGGAAATCCCTGCCTCGGGATAAACTCAGCATGGATAGAGCAGAATCCCTGTTTTATTTCCCAGTTTTGTGGATAAGGAGAAAAAGTTTTATGTATTGGAAGGAAAACTCTGGCTCTTGGGGAAACTGAGGCACGGGACACTCCCAACCCAAAATCCAGAAAAATCAATTTTTTTTCCCCTGGTTTTTTGGCAGCACCTCCAGAAAAATGTGGAATTTGGGGACAGGAGAAAATGGGGGAAAAAATGGAATTTGGGAAGGGAAAAAAAAGAATAAAATGGAATTGGGGAACGGGAAGAAATGGAACCCTGGAATTCAGGAAGTGGAAAAGTCCCGATGGAAGGTCTTCAGCATGGCAGGAGTTAAGGGCAGCTCAGCCCAGCACATTCCAGGCGGGATTTGTTGCTCAGTTTTGGGATTTGTTGATAATTTTGAACTTCCCCGGCGCCTGCGGGACCTTCCCGGGACCGATGGAATTCCCAGAGCCCCAGGCTGGGAAATCCCAAAAATCCCCTTCCCGAATTTGGGATCATCCCAAAAATCCTTTTCCCAATTTTGCAATCATCCCAGAAATCCTTTTCTTGATTTTTTTGGAAAAATCCCAAAAATCCCCCCAGAATATCCCCAAATTTTTGGGATTATCACAAAAATCCTTTTCCTGATTTTTGGATAATCCCAGAAATCCCCTTCTCAATTTCAGGATCATCCCAAAAATCTTCTTCTCAATTTCAAAATCCTCTTCTCAATTTTGGGATAATCCCCAAAATCCTTTTCCTGATTTTTGGGATCCTCCCATCTCAAACCATCCATGGTTTTCTCCTGGAGGGGTTGGAGATCACCCCAAAAATTCTTTTCCCAATTTTAGTCCCATAAAATATTCCCAGGGCATTCCCAGAATCCCAGAACCCCAAACATTCCCGGATTTTGTGACAATCCCATAAAATATTCCCCATTCCCAGAGCCCCAAACATTCCCAGATTTTGTGACAATCCCATAAAATATTCCCCAGGGAATTCCCCCATTCCCAGAGCCCCAAACATTCCCGGATTTTGTGACAATCTCATAAAATATTCCCCAGGGAATTCCCCCATTCCCAGAGCCCCAAACATTCCCGGATTTTGTGACAATCCCATAAAATATTCCCCAGGGAATTCCCCCATTCCCAGAGCCCCAAACATTCCCGGATTTTGTGACAATCCCATAAAATATTCCCCAGGGAATTCCCGCATTCCCAGGGCCGCCCCCAGGCTGGGATTTCGGGATTTTGGGATCGTTCCCAGTTTAGGATTTTCCAGGATTCCCCAAATCCGCTCCAGCCCCAATTCCCGACACGGTGGCGCCACCTCGTGGCCGATCCCCAAAACCCCAAATTCCCGGAAAAATGGAAAAAATTCCCAAATTTCTGCCACTCCAAAAGGGAAATAACTCGGCAGGGCAAAGCTTCCGGCGCTAATTAAGAATTCCTAATTAATCCTAATGAGCCGTCCTCATTCCCAAAAGAAATTCCAGGAATTTGGGAATTCCTGGAGTTTTTATGGAATTAATTACCCTTTTTTGGTGATTTTTCTGCTGGAAATGGGATTTTCTGGCTTTAAAAATCCAATTTTTTTCCCCCATGAAAATGGCAGGATTAATTAATCAATAATTAAATTACCTGTAATTATTAATTAAATTATTAAGTATTCATAATTTATAATTTGTTTATAAATAAATCAGATATATAATTTTAATATAATTGCAATTATTATCTATCTAGTTTATAATATTATAATTTATTATTTATAATTTAATATTAATTAAAAACAGTAATTATCAGCAGGATTGCTCCAAAAATATCCCAAAATTTCAAGGAATTACAGAAATTATGAATGATGAAGGAAAGACACCAAGACATCCAAGGGAAGCTGGAAAATCCGACTGAAAAAAGGAAAACAATCAGGAAAAATGAATATTTTTCATTGTTTTATTTATGAACTGAAATATCCCAAATCCCATTTTTTCCCCATGGAATTTTATTCCCCAAAAAGTCGATTTTCTGTGGATTTTTATTATGAATAAATCACTTTACAACGCAGCCATTCCCACTCCTCTGAGCTTGGAAAATCCAGGAAAAAGGGGAAATCCCCCCAAAATCCAGGAATTTTTATTAAAAATAAAGATTCAGTGGGAAAATTCCCAAACTTTTAAATCCACGGAATTGCAGCTGCAATTTCAAGGATTTATCCCAAGATTTTATCCTGAGGGAGAGGTTTTTTTCTCTTTTTTTTGGGAAAAGCTGAATTCCCAGGAAAACACAAATCAACCCCAAAAAATGGGAATAAAAATTCCATTCCCAAATCCTGGAATCCACAGGGATCCCACAAATCTTCCCCCAAATCCAGGAAATTCCAAAGAATTGGAATTTTGGGGTTTAAATGCAACAAATTTTTAGGGGAAAAACAAAACAATTGGGGCTGGGGTTTTGATGGTTTTAAACAAAATTTAAGGTCTTACCTCAGCAGATGAATCCCAAAGGAATTTTGGGGTTGGGGGCGAAATATTTCCTGAATCCCAAAGGAATTTTGGGGTTTTTAAGAATTAAAACGAATCCCGAATCAAATGGAACCACATTTGGGGTTTTCCTCTGACCCGGCTGCTCTGCAGGAGCTCCTTTGTTATTCCCATCCCAAAACTGGAATTTTTCCCTCCCCAGGTACTGTTCCCTCCATCCCCAGAGCCCCAGATGCTGAATTTTGGGACACAAACCCCCATTTTTGGGACAATAAAACCAATAAATTTGACTTCTCACCAGCAGCAAGACCCAAAACCCCACCACAACCCAGGAAGGGCAAAAAATCCCAAATTTTCCACCCAAAGAGTCCCATTCCAGAGTCCCATTCCAGAGTCCCACTCATCCTGAATGAAAAACTCAATGGAGTCAAAATTGGCTGAAGATCTTCACTGTTAAAAGCACAGATGGAGGAGAACTCTACAAATCAAAGGGGCTCCCCAACAATGCTTTGACTTCTGAACCCAAAACCCCAACACAACCCAGGAAGGGCAAAAACCCCCAAATTTTCCACCCCAAGAGCCCCATTCCAAAGAGTCCCACTCACCCTGAATTGAAAAGTCAACAGAGTCAAATTTGTTGAAGATCTTCAATGTTCAAACCACAGATGGAGGAGAACTCTACAAATCAACGTGTCTCACCAAGCCCCACCATGACCCAAGGAAGGGCAAAAACCCCAAATTTTCCACCCAAAGAGTCCCATTCCAAGAGTCCCGTTCCAAGAGTCCCATTCATCCTGAAGTGAAAACTCAGAGTAAAACTTGGCTGAAGATCTTCACTGTTGAAACCACAGACGGAGCAGAACTCTACAAACCAAAACGTTCCCCGAGCCCACCATGACCCAGGCAGGGCCAAACCCCAAACGTCCCCCCCGAAGAGCCCCGGTCACCCCAAACCCAGTAAAATTTGGTCTCTGCGGGGCTCTCACTCCTGGGCTATGCTCCTCAGCACGTACTTGACTGTGTAGGCGAAGGCGGCGAAGCCCACGATGACAAACAAGTTCGCCAGGGCTCCCCCCAAGAGTCCGTGGTTCCTGGGGGGCTGCTGCAGCCCCCCGGCGTGCCCGGGCGCCAGGGCCGCGCGCTGCCCCTGCAGCAGGGGGTGCCCGTTGTGCCCCAGGTGCGCGTCCCCGTCCGGCACCACGTCGGGCAGCGGCAGCGACGGCGGCCGGGAGCTCAGCTCGTCCTGGGCCTTCTGCTTCTGCTTCATCTCCTGAAAGGGGAGAGCAAAGTCAGCGGCAAAGTGCAACCTGTGGGGATTTGGGGGCTTTTGGTTGATTTCCTGCATGGGGGAACAGAAAATTCAATGGAATTTGGGGTGATTTGGGTGGTGTTGGTTATTTCCTGCATGGGAAAGTGGAATTTGGGAAGGGGCAGTGAAGGAGGTCGAGCTGAAAAATGAATAATAAATGAAGATTTCCTTACCTCCACCACTTCAGGGAAGAGCTCACAGAAGACTTTATCTTTTAAATTAAATGCTAAGCTCTGCGCAGCCAGCTGCCTTTTCTGGGGAGAAAAACCAAATTTATCAGCAATTCCATGAAAATTCAATCCAATTATTTCAATTCCACCCCTGATTGCCCACCAGAATGGTGCAAAGCTCACACCAAGTGGGTTTTAACATTTAAAACATCACATTTGTGAGGACTACTGACTAAAATTGAGGTTTGTGGGGCATAAATTTTGTTCATTTTTCATCCCGTGGACCTGTGGGAGAGACAGGAAAAAGGAACCAAAACCCAGCCAGGCTTTACCCCCCAGAAACCCCAAATTTGGTGGAACTCTCCCCAAGGGACTCACGGTGAACTCGGAGGTCTCGATGCTGCCCAGGGTGGGCCCCTTCTCCACCATGAAGCTGAGCAGCCCCGTCAGGATGGTGGACACGGACCAGGCCGGGTTCCAGGTGTCCGGGTGGAAATCCGTGATGGACAGACAGAGCCTGGCCAGGGACAGACAGCCAGGAACCGGGAATTGGGCTGGGAAGGAATGGCTGGGGTGGGGTCCTGGATTTGGGATGGGAATGGATGGGATACTGGGTTTTTTTCCCCAGATTTTTTCCCGTTTGAGATGGGAATGGCAGGAATACTGGGAAGGAGTCCTGGATTTGGGATGGGAATGGCTGGGATGCTGGGAAAGGGGTCCTGGATTTGGGATGGGAATGGCTGGAATTTTGGGAAGGGGTCCTGGATTTGAGATGGGAATGGCTGCAGTCTGGGAAGGAGCCCTTACCTTGTGTTGCACTTGAACCTTCCATTGGGGGTGATCATATAAATACTGGGGGGTTTGAAAGGGAATTCTCGAGGGAATATTAATTTTCCGTGGTAATATCCACCTGCAAAACAGCAAAAAATGGGTTAAATGAGTTATATTTCATAAATAACTCCCATCCTCAATTCCCCTGCTTTATTCTTTCTTCTAAACCACCAAAATGGGTGAAATAAATTGTGTTTAATTAATAATTCCCATCATTAATTTCCCTGCTTAATTACTTCTAAACTATCAAAAACAATGGGTGAAATAAATTGCATTTAATAAATATATATAGAATTATAATTTATAATATTCTTCTTATATTATAATTTATAATCATTCTTCTCTTCTTGATAAGAGAAGAATGATTGACAGCAGCATTCCTATTCCTTCACCTCCTTCCCAGTTTCTGGAGCTGTTTTTAGTGGGGTTACTTTGCCTTTTCCCACCCCCTGGCATTGCTGTTTTTCCATGGAAACCCTCCAGGCAGGGATTTACCTTCATACGGGGTCAGCTCAGGCCCTCGCACCACGTAGTGCCTGGAAAAGAGGGGAATGGAACACTGGGAAAACCCACAAACAGCCCAAAAAATCAGGAGCAGCCTCAGGCAAAGCTTCCCTCTGCGCCAGACTCCAGAGAGAGGGAGAAGGAGCTGAGAGCCTGGGAAAGCTTCTGCTGCTCAGGGGCGAGGGACAGCTCACCCCAGCTCCCGGGGGCGAGGGACGATCCGTCCCAACTCCCAGCCCAGTTCCCAACTCCCAGCCCAGTTCCCGTTCTCCAGTTCCCATTTCCCACTCCCATTCTCATTCCCCATTCCAATTCCCATTCCCCATCCCATGCCCACCATTCCAGGATGTTGGAGGGCAGGGGCTCAGCACAGATGTAAGGCACTGGATCCTTTTTGATCCTCAGGTAATCCTGCTTCAGCCTCTGCGTGGCTGTGGTGGGGGCCCTCTTATTGCTGCTGCTGCTCATCTGATTAACACACACGTTAATTACAATTACATCCATTCATCAAAATTCATTAATGCAACCTCAATAAGCACGGAGCTTAGTAGAACCCTTCCCCAGCTCCTTAAAAAAATCCACTTTATGGGCTGTGAGATATAAATTGAATTATTTCAGTTTTTAAGGAGCAAGAATCGCAGAAAACCTTAATAATAAAATCCCAAAGAATTTTATTTTATAGGTTGTATTTAAGATATAAACTCAATTATTTCAATTTTTACAGAGCAAAAATAATGGAAATCGTAATAATATAATCTAATTAACAACAATTAACTAGTGTAACTTTAGTAAGCACAGAGCTTCATAGAAGCTTTCTCCAGGTCTTTATAAAACCCACTTTCGGGGTTGTTTTGAGAGATAAACTCAATGATTTGGATTTAAATTCCATTATTTGAATTTTTAAGGAGTAAGAAGCACGGAAAAAGAGGGGAGAAAAAGGGGGGGGGGGAAGAGCGTAAAAAGGAGAGACAAAGGCGAGAAAACGCGGGAATAAAAGGGAGAGGAGGAAAAGAGAAAATGGAGAGAGAGAGGGAAAAAGGGAAAGAGGAAGGGAGGGACTAAAAGGGAGAAGAGAAAAGGAGAAAAGAAGAAAGAAGGGGAAGAAAGAGAGGGAAAGGGAGAGGTAAAGAGGGAGGGACTGAAAGGAAAAGGGGAAAGGGAAAAGGAAGGGAGGGAATGAAAATGAGAGAGGGGAAAGAGGAACCAGAGAGGGAGGGAAGAAGAGAAAGAGGAAAGGAAGGACTGAGAGAGGGGAAAGGTGGAAAAGGAGGAAGGGAAAGAGAGGGAGAAACAGGAGAGGGAAAAAGGAGGAAGGAAGGAGAAACAAGAGAGAGGAGGAGAACGGCAGAGAAGGGTGAGACAGGACGGCAGCCGTGGAAAGGAGGGACTGAAAGAGAAGAGAAGGGTGAAAAAGGGAGGGAGGGAAGGACAGGGGAAAACGGAGGGAGAAGGAGAACGCAGAGAGACAGTGAGACAGGAAGGCAGCCCGCCCGTCTCTCCCCGTCCCGCTCACCTCTCCGCGGCCGCCAGGCCCCGGGCGGCCCCTCCTGCCCGCGGCCGAGGGAGGGAGGCAGGCGGGGAGCGGCGGCCGGGCCGCGATGGCGGCGGAGCGGGCGGGGCGGGCAGCGGCGGCCGCGGCTCCCTCACGGCCCAAGCCAAGATGGCGGCGCTGCCGGGAAGGAGCCGGCGGCGCTTCCGGGGCCCGCGCAGCTTCCGCTTCCGGGACCGCGCGCGCAGGGCGGGAGGCGTGTGGGGAGTCGTGAGGGGAGCCGTGAGGGAAATCGTGAAGGGAAACCGGGAGGGAAATCGTGAGGGGAATCATGAGGGGAGTCCTGAGGGAACCATGAGGGGAACCATGAGGGGACCCGCGAGCCCTGTCGCGACAGAAAGCGGGAAAATATCGTGCCCCAGCGGGGAGGGTGATCCGGACACGCCAACTGAGACAAATAGGGCTCAGAGTTTAAAAGATTTTATATAAAAATGTTGAATAAAGGATAAAAGGGGCGATATCCAGCGCAATTTGTCAAAAAGCATAGCTTCAGCTTAAAGTAAATTTTTATATATTTTTGCATATATATATGTGATATATGTAAATCATATATATATATATATGTGTGTAAAATATGTATTTACATATATATATGAGGTATATTGAAATAATATATATATGTAGAAGTATATTAAAAAGTATGTTTAGATATATATCCTTTTAAAAATCTCTTTTTTAACGAGGAATATCCCCCCAAAAAATCTCATTTTTAACAAGGGTGGAGCAATAAGGGGAGGCGACAAAGCCATGCCAGGGCAGGTGGCATCACCAGAGCTCTGCACAAACAGCAATTAACAATTTAATGAACATTTTAATTAACGATTAACCCCATGTCATCAGGCCTGCCTGGCAGGTGAAGCACCAGGGGTGTAGAAAAGTTATTTTTTTTATATAATTTTGTTTATGGGAATTAAATGGGATTTTTAATGTAGAAAGTGGGGGATTTTATGTAAATTAATTTTTTATTTCTTAATAAAAAGAAGTTTAGTAGTTTATGTTTAGTAAATAAAAACAGTTTATAGGAAATAGACGGGATTTTTAAGGCTTTAAGGGGTTGTTTGGGGCACTAAAAATAAATTAAAAGCAGATTTTGATAGCAAATGTTAAGGGTTTTTAAAGGATACAACAAAACCTGGTATTTGATGTATGAAAATAATGTTAATAAAGATAAAGTTTTTAAAAGCTTTTCAAATCTCTCTGGTGTTCTCCTTTTCCCATCTCCCTCCGATTTTCCTTCTCCTTCCCTCCCTCCCTTTTTTTAAAGTTTTTTTTCTGCTTTTAAAAAATATTTTTAAAAGTTTTTTAAAAATAAACTTTCTTTAAAATGAAGTCTTATAAAAATAAAGATTTTTTTTAAATATAGTTTTTTAAAAAATAAAGGTTTTCTTAAAATAAATTTTCTTTAAAAATAAAGGTTTTTTTTAATAAAGGCTTTTTAAAAATAATTTTTCAATAATTTTTAATAATAATTTTTAAAAATAATTTTTTTAAAGCTTTCTTTGCAATTCCATGCTCCTCCGCTGCGGGGAAACCCTCCAAGGTGGAAGCCAGGGAATCGCAGCTGGACTGATCCCAAAGCAAACCCTGCACAGGGCAGGAGCTGCCACAGGCATTGAGCAATGCCAGCTTTAATTAGGGTTTGTTAATGAGCGCTCCTGCTCCATCCCCTCCTCCCTGCTGCCACTGCTCCTCTTCCTGCTGCTGCCGCCTGCTCCAGCTCCAGCTGCAACTTCCACCTCAAGCCAGGAACATTTTGGGATTCCTCATCTGCTCCAGGTGCCGGGAGGGATTTCCAGCTCTTTTCCAGGAATTTTTTTGATTTTTGGCAGCTGGGAGCTGCCACCTGCTCCAGTTCCAGCTGGAATTCCTGCCCTGGGAATCCATTTTGGAGCTGGGAGGGATTTTCCCTCTCTTTTTCCAGGAATTTTTTGGGATTCCTCATCTGCTCCAGGAGCTTGGAGGGATTTCCCTCTCTTTTTCCAGGAGTTTTTTGGGATTCCTCACCTACTTCAGCTTCCAGCTGGAATTCCTGCCCTGAGAATCCATTTTGGGGCTGTTCCAGGACCTGGGAGTGATTTCCACCTCTTTTCCAAGAATTTTTTGGGGTTCCTCACCTGCTCCAGCTCCCAACCAGAATTCCTGGACTGGGAATCGATTTTGGGTCTGCTCCAGGAGCTGGGAGTGATTTCCACCCCCTTTTCCAGGGTTCTTTTGGGATTTTTGGCCTTTTCCAGGAGGGAGCGATGCTGTGTGCAGCTCCAGGATGGCTGCAGCTCTGGTGCCCTCCCAGCAGGGAGGTTCTGGTGTTCCCCAACCCTCAGAATTCCCTCAGATCCTGCTGGGTCTGACTGGAAATCAGAGCAAAACCCATCCCCAGGCAGGATCTCAGATTTGGGGTTCCAGGGGGTGACAGATCCCTGAGGAAAGGACCCAGAAGAGGAAGGCAATCCCAAAGAAACCCGGAATTATTCCAGAGGATGCCAGGAGCAGCTGCAGGTTCCCTCCTCAGACAGGTGAGTGAGTACGAATGAATGTTGGCTCACCCCAGCAGGATTTTAATTTTCATTTTAATTTGAATTTCCGGGCTGGATTTAACCCTCTGCACCCAGGGCACGGCTGACGTGGAGCTTGCTCATTAAGGAGGGGTAATTAAGGAATATTTCCACGGCTGCTGATTAACAGATTAGTCATGTGCCCATTGCTCATGTGCCAGGGAGTTTTATTTTGGAAAATTTGGATTAAAAACGAGCCCAGCAGGGGTTAAGGGGTGTTGAACCAGCCTGGAGCAGGTTTAGCAGCATTGGGACATCCCAATCGTGCAGGGTCAGATCACTGGGAGGGATTGCAGAGAAATCCCCCAGCCAGGGCCCAAAGCTGCTCACAAAAAACAATTTAGAGGGAAAAAAACATCAATTCAGAGGTTCCAGAGGCAAAAAAAGAAAAGTAATTCAGGGATTGCCAGAGGAAAAAAAGAAATTGAGGGATTTCCAGAGGGAATTTAGGGGTGCAGAGTTCCAGGAGAGGAGGAAAACATCCAGAAAATGCAGGAATTCAGCACAAAAAGCAATTCAGGGATTCCCAGAGTACAAATAGCAATTCAGGTATCCCCAGAGGAAATGTTGGTGTGCAGAGCTCCACTGACATTCTGAGAGAGAAGGAAAACATCCAGAAACCAGAAGAATTAATCATGAAAAGCAATTCTCAGGGAATTCTCAGAGGAAATTCAAGGGTGTAAAGCTCCAGGAGAGGAAGAAAACATCCAGGAAATGCAGGAATTCAGCACAAACAGCAATTGAGGGTTTCCTGAAGGAAATTTAGGGGTGCAGAGCTCCAGGAGAGGAGGAGAACGTCCAGAAACAGGAGGAGTTCAGCACAAACACCAGTTCAGGGATTCCTAAAGGAAATTTAGGGGTGCAGAGCTCCAGGAGAGAAGGAGAACATGCAGAAAATGCAGAGCTTAGCACAAAAAGCATTGCAGGCACTGCCAGAGGGAAGGCTGGTGTGCAGAGCTGGCCACTGGACCAGCCAGTCCAGCCAAACCCCTGTGGGCAGCTCCCAGCGCTCCCAGTGCTGCTCCCTTTCCCTCCCCGCTGTCCCGCCCCTCTGGCCGCGCAATTCCTGCTGGCTCGGGAGGCAGAGCCTGCCCTGCGGGGCTCCAGGGGTGCTTGCACCCACCCCGCTCCCTCTGCTCCTGCCCCGGCAGGGATGCTGGGCTCGGGGTGCTCTGGGTGTTCTGCTCCTCTTCTGGAGCTCTGCACACCAACATTTCCTCTGACAATCCCTGAACTGCTGTTCGTGCTGAGCTCGGGGTGCTCTGGGTGTTCTCCTGGAGCTCTGCACCCCCAACATTTCCTCTGACAATCCCTGAACTGCTGTTCGTGCTGAGCTCGGGGTGCTCTGGGTGTTCTCCTGGAGCTCTGCACCCCCAAATTTCCTCTGACAATCCCTGAACTGCTGTTCGTGCTGAGCTCGGGGTGCTCTGGGTGTTCTCCTGGAGCTCTGCACCCCCAACATTTCCTCTGACAATCCCTGAACTGCTGTTCGTGCTGAGCTCGGGGTGCTCTGGGTGTTCTCCTGGAGCTCTGCACCCCCAACATTTCCTCTGACAATCCCTGAACTGCTGTTCGTGCTGAGCTCGGGGTGCTCTGGGTGTTCTCCTGGAGCTCTGCACCCCCAAATTTCCTCTGACAATCCCTGAACTGCTGTTCGTGCTGAGCTCGGGGTGCTCTGGGTGTTCTCCTGGAGCTCTGCACCCCCAAATTTCCTCTGACAATCCCTGAACTGCTGTTCGTGCTGAGCTCGGGGTGCTCTGGGTGTTCTCCTGGAGCTCTGCACCCCCAAATTTCCTCTGACAATCCCTGAACTGCTGTTCGTGCTGAGCTCGGGGTGCTCTGGGTGTTCTCCTGGAGCTCTGCACCCCCAAATTTCCTCTGGCAATCCTCTGAATTGCTTTTTGAGCTGAGCTCTGCATGTTCTGGAGATTTTCCTCCTCTCCTGGAGCTCTGCACACCTAAATTTCCTCTGGGAATCCTTGGATTGATTTTTGAGCTGAGCTCTGCATGTTCTGGGTGTTCTCCTGCTCTCCTGGAGCTCTGCACACCAACATTTCCCCTGGCAATGCAGAGTGGAAAGAATGAAGATGAGACATGTGGTTTATTCCGCTTAAATTTTACAATTATTTAAGAGATTCAAATCCTATTAACCAGCTGTTATTAGTCTGTTCTACCCCTCTTTAATATTAAAAGGAAATTTCACAAAATATACCTGGCACCTTGTTTAAATTAAAAAAAAATTTAAAAACCCACATTATTTCAGAAATTTTAATTAAAAATTGTAATTTTAAAATTTTAAAATAATTTAAATTTTTAATTTAAAAAGAAATCAAATTGAATGACGAGTTTTAGCAGAGCCAGGTGAAGAGTTAATTAGCTAAAATCTCATTAAAAACCTCCCAGCTTTGGGAACCTTGTTCTGTCACGTTCGTGTCTCTCCTCACCCCGGGTTGTGCAATGGAAAATGCAACAATCAATCCCTGACAATGCAATTATTGCACAAGGAGCAGTCACCAGAGCAAAACATTGTTGTCCTGCTGCCTCACAATGGCAGCACCTCAGAAAAAATCCCTGCAAAATTCCCTCCACGATTTTTTTTTCTTGGAAAATAAGGAAAAAATCTAGATCAGCATCACTGAGAAAATTTCCTGGTTTTGTTGGGGCATTTTTGTGGATCCTGAACTGGGAGAAATGTGGGGGGAAAAAACTCCTTCACTGCTTAAAAATGTGATTTTTTTAAAAATTTCAAAATGCAGAGATTGTGGAGATAAGAGCCCTGAGAAAGTCCTGGGGGGTTGCAGGGCTGTAATTAAAAATTCTGAGTAAGGAAATGTTGATTAGGGTTGAGAGGGAGGAAAGGAGAAAATGTTCTGTGTGTCCTGAGGAGCAGCAATTGTGGACGTGGCCAGAAGGTTCCTTTTCATTTTAATTCTTTGTTTTTAATTTGTTGATTTTCATGGAATCACATCCAATTTCATTGATAAAAGCTGCAGAGGTAAAGAAAATGCAGGAATTTTACCATTTTTCTTGGAAGTTTTTATGTATGAACTGTGCAAACTCTGTCCTTGGCCCTGCACTGGGTAATTATCTGGAACAAAATCCAGCATAAATCAAGTGTAAGTAGGATTGAAATAAATCAAAATCAGTATTTTCACCTTTCTCCCTTTTTTCTGAATCAAATTTCACAAGAAATTTCAGGGGTTTTTTTCAAACACTGATATTTCATGCCTTCCAGTGGGAGAGAAAATCCAATTTGGAAAGGCAGGGTCTAAGTTTATCTGGACCCCAAATATTCCCATTTTCACATTAAAAATATTCCTGCAGAGCTGTTTTCCACATGGGAAAGGATCAAAAATAAATGAGGTTCTAAACTTCATCTGAATCTCAAATATTCCCATTTTCACATTAAAAAACTTCCTGCAGAGCTGTTTTCCACATGGGAAAGAATCAGAAATAATCATGGAAGTTCTCCTTGGTGCCCCAAATCCATTTCTCCCTCATTTTTGCCACTCTTTAACCCAAAACCTGATTTAAACGGGGTTGGTTTGGTTCTGGTTCCGTCTCAGCACCTGAATCCTGGATGGGGGTGGGATTGGGGTTGGGATTGGGATGGAATGGGATTGGATTGGAATTGGGATGGGATTGGGGTTGGATTGGGATTGGGATGGGGATATTCTTGAAGAAGCAGGAGGAAATCCACATTGATTCCACCAAGGAATGCAATTCCTCAAGGCTTGAGGGCTCCAATTCCCTGGGATCCTGCCAGGCTCTGGAAAACAGGGAAAGAAGGCAGGAAGATCCTCCATAAATGGGAAAATCCAGAGCGGGAAGAGCAAAGATGGGAAAATCCAGAGTGGGAAGGACAAAGATGGAAAATCCAGAGCAGGAAGAACATTCTGGAACCCACGGTTATTTCCCTAAAAACGATGACTCTGATCATGAGGGGGGAAAAAAAAATCCAGGTGAACACGCCAGCAGCCCTTAAACCCAGCTTAACTCCAGTGTAAGCTCCACGTTAACCCGTCTGTCCAGTTTATTCACTTCCTATTATTCCCTGGATCATGCTTTGAATAATTTCCATCATCTCTTCCTCCAGTCCTGCCCCTTTTGATGTCATCCCTTCCCTCCATAAAGGCTGGACAGCTCCAGGGCCTCCCAAATCCCACAGCTTTGGGCCAGGACCTGACTTCTGCTCAGGGTTAAGCCCAGGGCTGGGTTTAGTGGCTTCTCTAAACGCTCACAGATCAGAGTTTCTGCCAAGGTACCGTGGGGAAGGGGCTGGAATTCGGTTATAATTTCATTTTTTTAATGTGTATTTTTATATTTGTAGCTCTAAATCTTGGGGGTTGTTCTATTTTTCCAGATTGGTTCTGAATTATTTTGCTTTATTAAATTTTTAGAATGAATCATTTTAGCAAAGCAGATTTAAACAGGATGAATTCACCATAAACTTAAAATCCCACTCAGAACACCTGAAAATTATCTGAATTAACTCTGAAAACCAGGCTTTGTCTGGGGGTTTTTATAGTCAAAATTAGATTTAAAAAATCTGTTTGATAAATTCTTTAAGAATTCATTTTGGGTAATCATTGCCCTTTTCCCACATTTCCTCATGAGCAAGGACTAGATTGTTTTAGCACTCATTTTGGGTAATTATTCCTTTTATTTCACATTTCCTGATGAGCAAGGACTAGATTCTTCTAGCATTCATTTTGGGTAATTATTGCCCTTTTCCCGCATTACCTCATGAGCAAGGACTAGATTCTTTTAGCATTCATTTTAGGTCATTATTTTTTTTTTATATTCCACATTTCCTCATGGCTAAAGACTCAAAGCTTTAATTTCATTGAATTAAATCAAATTAATTTCATTCATTCCATCACAGAACCTCTCCCAACAATCCTTTAGCTGCTTCTCCTCTCCTCAATTTCAACCTCTATCCCTGTATTTTTATTGATTTCTTTTAATTTTAATTTTATTTATTTTATTTGGAGCAAAGGTTGTCCCAAAGTTTGGACTCAGTAAACTCCTTTGAATGACATAATGAGCAGGGTGATTCACGGGCTGCTGTCATGTTGGAAATTCTCACCTTGTCATCTTCAGGACACGGAAATGTCCCAGTGTCACTCTGCTGTCCCAAACTGCCACCAGAGCCACTTTTCCATGCTCAGAAACGCTGGAATTTTCCCTGGAATAGCACAGGAGATGTTTTAATTACTGAGAGAAATAATAATAAAAATATCTGGGTTTTTAGTTGTATTTATGCCGCTCTTGTGAGTGGTTTTCAATTTCTTTTCTGTTTCTTTTCACTGCTGTAAAATACAAATACCTAAGTTCCTATTTATGTGGCAAAATCATTGCTAATAATGTTAATTAATATCAATAATATAATATTATTTAATTAATATTTTGGTGGTCTTGAAGAAACACCCTGAGGGCATTTTTATTTTATTTCCAGTGGTTTCTACAATTTTTGAATTAAATTCTTTCTCCACACCCTAATTTAGCCCATCCCTTCTGTGCTTCCAACTGAGGTTTTTCTTCATTTCCATCCCAAAATACCTGCCTGTACCTCCTGCATTTCATCTTGGAGCAGAGTTCAGAGAGAAATTCATCCTTTTTACTCTGCAGAATGAGATCCTACAGCAAAAATTAAAACCAGCTTCTAATTTTCTAATTCAACCAGCTGAAAGTTGAATTTTTCCCTAATTCTTTGCCATAAAGATGAAGCCATAGTGGTTTTGAGCCAGTCTTGTTTTAGGCCCATAAAACAAGAATAAATAAGAAATAATAATATAATAAATAATCAATATAATAAATAATATATTAAAAAGTATATAAATAAATAATAAATCATATATAAAATAACATAATAAATAATAATGATTAAACCAGAATATTCCACTAGAATTATTCCTCTCATCATGAATTACAAATCTGTGTGGACCCACAATGACTTGATAATTCAGGATCAAACCCTGCTCCTTGGAGTTCTTGGAAAGAAGGAAATTCCTCACCTTTTTTGGCCTCAAACTTCCCAAATCCACCTTGGCAAGGAAATCCTCTGGAAATGTGGGAAAGCTCCTCAGAATCCCTCAGTAGCAGCAGCAGAATTTGGGTTCTTTTCTCCTTCCAGGATCCAGATCCTGGAGGATCTCCCTGGATTCAGATTCTCTGCAATTTTATTGTCAGGTTTTCTTAATTACAAACTCGTTTGGGTCCTGCTTGGAAAAGGTTTCTTTGGAAGAGGAAACTTTGGAAAAAAAACTATTTGGAAAAGGCCTCTTTGGAAAAGCCCATTTGGGAGAAACCTGTTTGGAAAAGGTTTCTTTGGAAAAACCCTCTTTGGAAAACGCCCCTTTGGACAAAGCCTGTTTGAAAAAGCCTTTTTGGAAGAGTCTTTCCCTCACATTAATACGATTTCCCCTTGTTTTCCATGCCCAGAAAGCCACTTAGATGATGGAACCAGAGCTTCCAGAAGGAGAAGGAGGAGGAGAAGCAGCTGAGGAGGGGCTGATCGAGTTCTACGGCTCCTTCAAGGAGATGTTTGAGTTCTTCTGCAAGAACACCACGATCCACGGCACCATCCGCCTGGTGTGCTCGGGCAGGAACCGCATGAAGACGGCGTTCTGGACGCTGCTGCTGCTGGCCAGCCTGGGCATGCTCTACTGGCAGTTCGCCCTCATGTTCAGCCAGTTCTGGGCCTACCCCGTGGTGCTCACCATGTCCATGGACTCCGAGCCCAAAATGTTCCCGGCCGTCACCATCTGCAACCTGGATCCCTCCAGGTGAGCTGAGCCTTGGCAATGGGCAGGGAGGCGTCCCTCAAGGCTTGGGAATGGGCAGGGATGTGTCCTGAAGGTTTGGAAGGGTTTGGGATGTGTCCCTAAAGGTTTGGGAAGAGTCAAGAACCCCCTGGATGCATCCCACAGCCATCCCCGTCTGCCATCCCAGCACACCTGGATGGTCCCAAAGGTTTGGGAAGGGTCAGGGATTCCTCCCCCAGGAGGGACATATAACATTGTTATTATTAATAAATATTACTAATAATTTAAATATTAAATTAATATTATTAATAAAGATTATTAATGAATTAAATACTAAATAAAGTCATTAGATTTAGGTGTGCTGAGCAGCAGAATTTCTGGATATTCTCCCACAGATCCCAAGAAATAACCTTTCCATGGAGCTTGTGAGATCAGAAATCTGGAATTTTCCCAAAATGTGGATTTTTTCCCCACTCCCTGTAGGTTTGAGCTGGTCAGCGAGCAGCTGGAGCAGCTGGAGCGCATGGCCGAGGAGTCGCTGACCTTCCTGTACGGCCCCAAGGCCTCGGCCAGGCTGTCCCAGCTGAGGGACAGGAACAGGGACAGGGACAAGGACGGGGCCATCCGGGTCCAGGCCTGGGCCAACCTCAGCAGCGCCGGCTTCAGGCTCAGCCACAACTTCTCCCTGGTCAGGATGTGGGACCCCAGGGTGGGCGAAAAACATTCCAGAGTGGGATTCCGGCTGGTGAGTGGCACAGAGGGGGAGCGGGGCGCCTCAGGGTGGGGTGCACCCCAGAGAAACTGGGGATTGGGATGGGGATTGACCCCAAAGGAACTGGGGATTCACCCCAAAATACCTGGGGATTTGGATGGGGATTCGCCCCAAAATACCTGGATGGGATTTACACAAAAATGATCTATTACTATTATGGAAATAATAATAGTTCCCATATAATATAATAATAATATATAGAGTACAAATATATAATAATGTAATAAAATAAAATAAAATGAAATAAAAAGTAATAATAATTCCAACAATAATAATAGATTATGGTAATACCCTGTTACCTGTTACTATTATGGGAATAATAATAGTTCCAATATAATACAATAATTATATATATATATATATATATATATATATGTATATATATATATATAAATCTTATATTAAAATAATATATATTATATACTATTATATACATATATTTATAGATATTGATAGATATTTAATATCATTATATATTAAAATTATATAAGAATACATTTAATATATTATATATTAATATAAATATGTAATATAATAGTGATTATAATATAATAGTTATAATTTAATAGTAGCTCCCATAATAGTAATAGATGATGGTAATAAGCTATTACTATTATGGGTATAATAACAGTTCCCTTATGATATAATAATATATATAACATAACATAATATAATTATTATCACAAAATACTAACAATCGCCATGCTAATAACAGACCCTATCCCCTTTCCCCGTGTCCCAGTGCAACTCCACAGGTGGGAATTGCTTCTACACCTCTCACCCGTCGGGCATGGACGCGCTGCTCGAGTGGTTCCGCTTCCACTACATGAACGTGATGGCCCAGCTGCCCCCGGGGCTGCCCCAGCACCAGCAGCACTTCCAGGACCTGGTCTACTCCTGCCAGTACGATGGGGAGCCCTGCAGGCCCAGGTGAGTGCAGGGGGACAAACGGCCTCAGCTGGCACCGAGGGAATTCAGGCTGGAGATTCGGAAAGAGGGTTTTGTGGAGAGGGGACAAAGTTCTGGAATGGCTGCCCGGGGAGGTGCTGCAGTCCCCATCCCTGGGTGTGTTTAACAAAGCCTGGATGTGGCACTGGGTGCCAGGGTTGAGTTTAGGTGTTGGGTCGGTGGTCTTGAAGGGCTCTTCCAACCTGGGGATTCTGTGATTCTGTGAAATTGGGGTTTCCAGGGAATGCACCCTGTCCCAAACACATCCAGCTTGGAATTAAGGTGGTCTCACACTTGTAATTAAAACCCCATTAAATTTCTCTTGATTTTCCATTAAAACCCCGTCAAATGTCTCTTGACTTTCCAGTGATCTCATTTTCCCAACACACCCAGCTTTGAATTAAGGTAATAAATCAATTAATTAAACCCCATCAAATCTCTGATTTTCCAGTGATCACGTTCACTTCCACCACCCAGTTTTTGGGAGCTGCTACACTTTTAACAGCAAGGGGACAGATCCCTTCTGGGCAGCCACAAAACCAGGAATTCCTTATGGTGAGTGATCTGCAAAATGGGGAAAAAGAGCTAAAAGTAAGATAATTCATTAAATTTGTCCTCAGTGCAGGATTTAGTGGCAAATTCTAGCCTCTCTTGTGTGACAAAAATTATTGTGCCACCACAATATTATTATTTTAAGCCCCAGCAGCATCTGGGCTTAAAAAAGCAGAATTTATTTTTTGTTTGGAGCAGGATGTTCTTACAGTGTATATTGCAGAATATTGGGGTTTATTTAGAGGGGTTTTATTATTTATTATGGGATTATTGAGGGTTTGCAATAGGTGCCACTATCACCAGGGCTCTGAGGAATAAAAATGGCTTTTGAGGGCTCCCAGAATCCAAATCTGGGTTTGCTGGGTTTTATTTATAGGGTTATTATTATTTATTATTTTATATGGAAGCTCGGAATAGCTGCCATTGTCACCTGGGCTCTGAGGATTAAAAATGGCTTTTCTGGGATCCAAACTGAGGGATCCCAGAATCCAAATCTGGGACCCAAACCCAGACAGGAGGGATTTGCCCAGTGCTGGGCACTCCAGCTGTTCCCCTGTCCCCCGTGTGTCCCCAGGGCTGTCCCTGATCCTGCGGGCCGAGCAGAAGGAGCACCTCCCGCTGCTGTCCACGGTGGCCGGGGTGAAGGTGATGATCCACAGCCACAACCAGACCCCGTTCCTGGAGCACGAGGGCTTCCACATCCGCCCGGGCATCGCCACCACCATCGGCATCCGCCAGGTGGGCACGGGGTGGAACCATCCCAAACCATCCCAAACCTTCCCAGACCATCCCAGACCATCCCTCCATCGGCATCCGCCAGGTGCCATTCCAAAGCATCCCTTTTGGCATCTGCCAGGTGGGCATGGCTCCTTGGGGGCATGGGGACACCTGGCTTGGGGTCCTCTCCTTCCTCTCCTCTCTCGTCTCAGCCTCAAATAAAAAGACCCCAAATGTTCTTTTGGCTCTCAAAATTTTGGAGCCTGATTTCATTCCCACTTAATGATACTATACAAAATATATAAAATAAAAAACATTAGTGTATATAATACGTTGTATATGAATTATATTCATTATATTAATTTACACTTTTTCCCTGATATTAATTACCAACGTCCAGCTCTGCTGCTCATTAACTCCCTGCCCTTCCTGCAGGGTGATGGCTGGCTCTAAATAACCCTGCTAATCAATCACTCAGGGCACTAATTAATGAATCTTGCTTGTTAATCATCCCTTGTGTCCCCACAGGACCAGGTGAATCGCCTGGGGGGCAACTACGGCAGGTGCACCACGGACGGGGCCGACGTGGCCGTGGAGCTGCTGTACAACAACTCCTACACCCTGCAGGTACTGAGCCTGGCTGAGCTAAACCCGGCTTAGCCAGGCTCTACAACAACTCCTACACCCTGCAGGTACTGAGCCTGGCTGAGCTAAACCCGGCTTAGCCAGGCTCTACAACAACTCCTACACCCTGCAGGTACTGAGCCTGGCTGAGCTAAACCCGGCTTAGCCAGGCTCTACAACAACTCCTACACCCTGCAGGTACTGAGCCTGGCTGAGCTAAACCCGGCTTAGCCAGGCTCTACAACAACTCCTACACCCTGCAGGTACTGAGCCTGGCTGAGCTAAACCCGGCTTAGCCAGGCTCTACAACAACTCCTACACCCTGCAGGTACTGAGCCTGCCTTAGCTACACCTGGCTTAGCCAGCCTGAAACTGCTCTACAACAGCAACTCCAATTTTTTTTTTCCCTTTTCTCCTAAAAGCTCCATCCTACAGATTTGGAATTTATTTTTATTTATCCAATTTTTTTACCCTTTTCTCTAGGAGTTCCATCCTACAGATTCAGAATATTTTTGATTTATCCATTTTTGTTTTGCCCTTTTCTTTAAGAGATTCATCCTAGATAATCAGAATTTATTTTTATTTGTTCAAATTTTTTCCCCTTTTCTCCTAAGAACTCCATCCTACAGATTCCAAATTTTTTCTGATTTATCCAATTTTTTTTCCCTTCTTTCCTACCAGTTCCATGCTAGAAATGTGGATTTTTTTGTTGTTGTTTATCCCAGTGTTTTTCCCTGTTTCCAGGCGTGCCTGCACTCGTGTTTCCAGCGGGCCATGGTGCAGCGCTGTGGCTGTGGATATTTCTATTACCCGCTGCCCGCCGGGGCTCGCTACTGCGACTACAGCCGCCAGCCTGCCTGGGGTAAGGGAGCCTGGGAATGAAATAATAATAATAATAATAATAATAATAATAATAATAATAGAATTCACTGGATCCTGGGAAATAATCACTGGGATTTCCTGAATACTTGTGAAAAAAATCCCTGGAAATTTCTGAATCCCTGGGGAATCCCTGGAATGCAAGAATTCCCTGGGGTTAAAGGATTCTGGATCCATGCGGTAGGAATTATATTTAAGTTTCCTTCCAACCCAAAATATGGGGATTTTAGGATTTTAGGATTTTTTTCTGATTATTTTTCTTTGAGATAATTCCAATGGGAGTGGGAATTCCTGGGAATTCCCAACCCTGTTCCTCCCATCCCATTTTCCAGGGCACTGCTTTTACCAGCTCTACTCCCGGCTCCGGAATCACCGCCTGGATTGTTTCCAGCACTGCCCCAAACCCTGCAGGTGAGCTCCAGAAATCTCAACTCAAATTCATTTTAATGCTCCCAACTTTTAAAATTTAATTTAAATTAAAATTAAATTTATTCAATGTTTCTATATTTTTCTCATTTAAATTTAATTATTTAGATTTATTCTATTTAATCAATATTTAATTTAATATAGATGTATTTATCTCTATTATTTATATTTATTATATTTAATTATTCAAGGTTTATTTTGTGAGCTGAATTGGGAAGCTTTTCCCAAAGGTTCTGAAGAGCTGCCCTGGGAGTTTTCTGGATTTCTGGGAATTCTCCCTGGGCAGCTCCTGGTGCTCAGAATTCCAGGTTTTCCAGAATTCCTGGTTTTTCTCCCCAGGGAATCCCTGTACAAGGTCTCAGCTGGCACAGCCAAGTGGCCCTCGGCAAAATCCCAGGTACTGCAAAAATTCCAATAACAAATATTCCAATAACAAATATTCCAATATCAAAAATTCCAATCACGAATATTCCAATAGAAATCTCCCAAAATTGAACATTGCAATTACCAATATTCCAATATCAAATATTCCAATAACGAATCTCCTTGTGACAGACGTTCCAATGCCAATGGTCCAATAATGAACATTCCAATAACAAATATTCCATTTAGAATATTCCAATGGAAACATTCCATTAACAATGTCTCATTAACAACATTCCAATGCCAATCTCCTATTAACAATATCCTATTAACAATATTCCAATGCCGGCATTGCAATAATAAATATCCCATTGATAATATTCCAACACCACCATTCCAATGCCAACATTCCCATGGCAGGACTGGGTGCGCCAGGCTCTGCGGCACCAGAACGGCTACAACTCCAGCAGCAGCAGGTAAATCCTGGGCTCATCCCAATCCATGGGGTCATCCCCATCCCAATGGGGTCTGGGATGGGCGAGGAGGGCAGCAGGAAATCCTGGGATATTCCCAATCCCAATGGTGTCATCCCTGTCCTAATGGGATCAGCCCAACCAATGGGGTCTGGGGTGGGTGGGGAGGGCAGCAGGAAATCCTGGGATCATCCCAATCCATGGGGTCTGGGATGGGGAGGGAGGCCAACAGGAAAACCTGCAGGATCATCCCCAAAAAATCCCAAGAAACCCTCAAAAAATTCCCAATAAATCCCCAATAAACCCCCAATAAATTCCCAGTAATTCTCCAATAAGTTTCAAAAAAATGTGCCCCAATCTCAGCTGGGAATGCCCTGGAACCAACTGGGAATGTGCCCAGTGCCAGCTGGGAATGTTCCCCCAGTCCCACTGGGAATGTCTTGGTGCCCACTGGGAGTGCCCCAGTCCCACTGGGAGTGTCCTAGTCCAAACTGGGAATGTCTTGGTGCCCACTGGGAGTGCCCCAGTCCCACCTGGGGGTGTCGCGGTGCCCCCTGGGGGTGCCCGGCGTGCCAGCTGTGCTGTCCCTGCAGGAGGGACATTGCCAAGGTCACCATCTTCTACCGCCAGCTCAGCTCCCAGGCTGTGCACGAGGCCCCGCTGCTCTCAGTAGGTGACAGCTCCTTTTTATTCCCTTTCCATGGAATTCCTGAGAGTTCGAGCAGGAATTAATTCCTAAGATTTAATTATTTACCTTTATTTTTATAGTATATAAAACATAGCTGTTTAGTTATATGATAATATTAATTATTAATAGAAACTAATTTAAGCTTTATTTTAACATGACATATAAATATATGTATTTGTTTATATGATATTAATTATTAATAGAATTTAAATTTTTATATAGGAATATGTGTACTTATGTCTATGATAATATTAATTATTAATAGAAATTAAAGATTTATTTTAATTATATATAAATATATATGTTTATTTGATATTAATGATTAATTAATGAAATTTTGTTTTTATTTTATATTATATATAAATATATATACTTATTTATTATATTATACTAATTATGAATTAGCTCAACTCCCAGGCTGTGCACGAGGCCCACAGCAGAGTTCCTGTTCCCAGAGCTCAGATAAATAAAAAATCAGGGTTTTTTTTCCAGGAGAATCTGCTGCTTGGGGATTTGGGATTGGTTTTGGTTTTTCATTTATTGGAAAAATGATCCACTGACCCCATATGTTTCAAATATGGGTCTGAGGAATAGGAAAAACATAGAAAAATAAAAATAAACGCCCAGAGCTGTCCCGTACCTGATCATTTTGGGTTTTCCAGGAGAACCTGCTGCTGTCCAGCATGGGCAGCCAGTGGAGCCTGTGGTTCGGCTCCTCGGTGCTCTCGGTGGTGGAGATGCTGGAGCTGCTCCTGGACACGCTGGTCCTGTCCCTGCTCTTCTGCCTGCAGAGGCTCCGGCCCAGGAGGGGCCCCGGGGGCTCCAGCCCCAGCCTGGCCCCGGGGAGCGCCCGGGAACCGCGGCAGGAGCCGGGGAGCGGCCGGGAGGGAGCCCGGGCCGCAGCGCTGGGGCAGGAGCTGGAGCTGGGACAGCTGCGAGGAGCTGGGGGCTGCAATTCCCAAATTCTGGGGGAAACGTGACAGGGACATCCTGGATCCACACCTGGGAGCGCTCTGAGCATTGGCAGCGCTTGGAATTCCCAGTTCTGGGGGAAAAGTGCCAGGGATGTTCTGGGTCCACAGTTGGGAGCTCCCTGAGCATTGGCAGTGCTTGGAACTCACCTGGACTCTGATCCCACCTGGAATTCCCAAACCCCTCCTTCCCTCTGGAATTCCTGCTGCTTTTGGATTTCCTGGGTAATTCCCACCAACTCTGACTGTTCCAGAGGGAAATAAAGAGAAAAAAATGCAGGACTTGGAATGGTTCAGGTCCCAGAAAAACCCTCTGATTCCTGTGGAATGCTGTGGTTTTGTTGCAGATTACAGAGATAATGTTAATTTTTGTTAATTTTTGTTAATATTTGTTAATTTTTGTTAATTTATCTGTACATAAAACAGAATAAACTTTATTTTTGATGGGGATGTTTGCACAGGAGCATTTTACTCTCTTGAAACCTACACACTTTGGTTTTTAAAATTATGTTTTAAATAATAAAATGCTCTGAAAACAGATTTTGACTATTTTTTAAAAAAACCCAGATTTTTGTGTGCCATTCAGTGCCCCACAGCTCAGCCTGGAGAAGGAAAAGGGGTTAAAAATGCAGATTTTGGTTAATCCAGCAAGAAACCAAGCTGAGAAGAAGGAGGGAAGGAGTTTTTATCCAGATTTTTATTAAGAGTGCTTCAAGAGACCAGAGAAAGGAGAGGGGAAAAAAGGCAGAGAGCACAAGAAAGAGCTTTGGAATTGTACAAAGGTGATTACAGAGAGAAAATTTGAATTTCCAGAGGTGCAGGGGGGAAGAGGGTTAAAAAATCCTGGTGCAAAGAGAGCAGGGAGGGACGAGAGCAGGGGTGGGAGTTTAATTTTATTTACAGCGAGGGCAGAGCCTTGGGCTGGCCAGAAACCTCTGAGATGGCAAAACCCCCTGTGAGATAGCCAAAAAAATGTCCGAGATGGCCAAAAACCCCTCTGAGCTGTTCAGAAACCTTCTGAACTGACCAAAAAACATCTGAGGTGGCCAAAACCCTCTGAGATGGCCACAAAAATGTCTGAGATGGCCAAAACACCCCTCTAATATAACCAAATAAGGCTTCTGGCCTGGCCAAACCCCTCGGAGCTGGCCCAAGAGGATCTCTGGCCTGGCCCAGGGATCTCTCCTGGTGCCACCTCTGGGGACAGCAGCATCTGCAGCCAAACCCCTCCGTGCTGGTCCCGTCCCGGTGTCCCCTCCCGGTGTCCCCAGCCCATTCCCAAGTGAGCCCCGTTCCCGTGGAAATGGGGACATCCCACCCATCCTGGAACCTCCCAAAAGCCATTCTGTCCCTCAGCCCCTCCGTCCCCAGGGCTGTCACCAGCTCTGTCACTGGTGTCACCTCCGGGCCCCTGCTGGCCCTGAGAGGGACACAGGGGCAGGGACAGCAGCAGGAATTGCTGAGGAACCCCGGAACTCCAAAACTCCAACCAGGAACTGCTGAGGAACCCAAAAACCCAAACCAGGAACTGCTGAGGAACCCCAAAATCCAAACCAGGAATTGCTGAAGAACTCAAAAACTCCAACCAGGAATTGCTAAAAAACTCCAAAACCAGGAATTGTTGAGAAACCCAAAAATTCCAATCAGAAATTGTGAGAATCTCCCAAACCCAAACCAGGAATTGGTGAGGAACTCAAAATCTCAACCCAGGAATTGCCAAGAAACTCCAAAACCCAACCCAGGAATTGCTGGGAAACTCCAAAATTCCATTTTTCCACCCACGGCAGGAATTCTGTGCATTCCCTGAGCAGCTCCTGGGGTTTTTTTGCACAAATCACAAATTTTTTTGCTGTTCCCGATCCTCATTTTGATATTTCCTGCTATTTTTGATGTTCCTGATCTCTCAATCCCAAAATCCTCCCTCCAGTTCTCTCCTGGAAGCTGCAGGATGATTAATTAATGATCAGTTAATTAATTTGATGATCTCAGAGGTATTTTCCAACAAACAATTCCATTTGATGCCTGGCCCAGCTCAGCTTCTCACACCTGGATTTTTGGTTAAAGGCATCAAATCTTCCAATGCCATTATTTTTTTTAATTTTTTCCTTTAAAATACTCCAAGAAATTTCCCAGCTCAGAGGCAGCAAGGCTGGAATAACCTGAAAAAACCCTGGAATATTGAAAGTCCCAGCTGGAATCAGAGATCCAAACCCAGACTGGATCCAAGTCCAGGCACTTGGGTTAAATAAAGAGAGAAAAATTCCCCCAGATCCCAAAAAGTCCCAAGGATGGAGGATCCTGGTGGCTGAGGGGTTTTAACTTTTAAATTCCTCCTGTTAAATGTGGTTAAATCCAAGAGAAAACACTCACACCCCCGTGGAAAAATAAAAGATAAAATAAAAAAAAAAAAGAAAATCTAATTTAGGGCATCAAAATCTTCCAACCAGGATGGTACAACACAAATCCAGCTGCGTTTCAGGCAGGAAAAAACAATAAGATGTTCATTTTTTCATCCCCCTCAAAGCCTGGAAATGCTCAAATTTCAATTTGAAAATTGAATTTTCTGCGAGCCTTCCCCACTCTCCCCTCCAAAATTTGGAGCACACACCCCACCAGAACCCCCCCAAGGAGACATAAAAGTCCAAGAAACACAGGAAACAGGGAGAAGTGCATCCTTAACGTGTTTTTCCTGGAGAAAGTTTTGGTTTGGGGACTGCAGGGTGTTTGGTTTATCTCAAATTTTGAGGCTTTGAATCCATGATGGAAACACAAAGGGGAAAAGGGGGGGAAGGGAGGAAAATTGGGATGAGGGAAAAAAAAAAAAGAGGCAATTTTGGAAAAATATTCCCTAAAAACGCTACGGAAAAAATCCTGACATTAAATACAGACCAACTGTATTGAATAAAAATTGCACTAGTCCTCTGGGCACATCAATAATAAGAATAAATTAAATACTTAAACAATTCCACTGATTAAAAAAGACAGCACAAAACCCATAACAAAAGAACATAAAACCCCCCAAAATACTGTCAGATAGGAAAAGTGCACCAAGTTGCTTTTATACATTGAATCTAAATATTTAAAGTACCAATACAATGTTAAATAAATCCATTGTCTTGCAAGATGCTTCTTTTTGCATCGATATTTACATTTTTTTTCCAACTTCATGTACTTCAGCAGTGAGTCTGAGCTTCCAGGGTGCAGCCTGGCCAGGATTTGTGGCCAGAATTCCCAGAAAAAGTGAAATAAAATGACCCAAAAATGGAAGCTGTGGTTTTTCCTCGGTTCTCAAAAGGATCAGTCGGGTTTTGAACTCCTCCTAAAAAAGCTGGGAAAAGCGGGGGGGGGGTTGAAAATCAGTTTGGAGTTGCTGTACAGGTTAAAAAATTCAAATAATTCAAATTATGGCCGTGCTGAAACCCACGAGCAGAGCAGAGTGTGAAATTGTCCTGGTGAAAATTGAAAAGTGGTGAAAAATGGTGGAAATTCTTCTTTGCTCTCAAGAGTGAAGAAATTCTCCTTCACTGTCAAATGGGGAAAATTCTCAACTCTCAAATGTGAAAATTCTCCTTTTTTCTCAAATGTGAAAATTCTTCACTCTCAAATATGAAAATTCTCCTTTGTTCTCAAGAGGGAAGAAATTCCCCTCCACTCTCAAATGGTGAAAATTCTCTTTGCTCCCAAATGAGGAATATTCTCCACTCTCAAATGTGAAATTCTCCTTTTTTCTTAAATGTGAAAATACTCCTTTGCTCTCAAATGGTGAAAACTCTCTTCCACTCTCAAGAATGAAGAAATTATTTTTTCTCAAATGATGACAATTCTCCTCCACTCCCAAATGTGAGAATTCTCTTTTCTCCCAAGAGCTCTGAAGGACCTGAAGGGTTTGCACGGCTCGAGGGGGAATCAGCACCAAGAGCTGCCCCAGGGGTGGGGGCAGCACCAATGGGGAGGGAATTCCCGCGGGATGGGCCAGCCCCAGGCTGGGATCCAGCAGGGTTTGGGGTTCCACAGGGATCTGGGGTGTCCTGCTGGAGCCAGGCTGGGGTTTCGGGTGGGTTCGGGAGCAGGATCAGCTCCCAGCCCCATCCTAACTGTGCCAGGAGCAGCCAGGACTGGGATCCAAAATCCTGACAGAACCTGACCCCAAATCCTGCCCCCAAATCCTGACAAACCCTGGTGCCAGCTGCAGCTGGGGACATTGGGAAAGCCTCCAAGCTCCAGCCAGGATTCCAGAGCCCCCTGAGCTCCATAAACCCTCCCAGGACAGGGTGAGACAGCAGCAAAGTGCTCCGAGGAGAGCCACGCTCCCTCACTGCAGCTGAGAGAGGAAAAAAAAGGAGAAAACCACAAAAATTCTGCTGCTCCTCAGAGCTGGGGAGCTCCAAAGCTGCTGAGCTGCCCCAGCACATGGGGGGAGCACAGGGGGGATTCCTGCAGGTGGAATTTCCCCCATGGAGACCTGCAGGGAACCCAGAGGAGGCAAATTCCCCATCCCTGGGTGGGATTGGAAGAAGATTGGGATTAGAAGTGGTTTGGTTGGGGTGTGGGGGCATGGGGTGGGCTCCATGGTCTTGAGGGTGACTCCCAGCCTGGGGATTCTGGGATAATGGATCTGGGATTCTGGGACAATGGGATCTGGGATTCTGTGAAATTGCACCGAGCAGCTGGAGCTTGTTCCCCTCCCTGCCCCAAGCCCATCGCCAGCGACAGGGATCAGTGCTGCTGCTTCCAGGAATTCCAGTGGGGCTGGAACCCTTCTGGGTATTCCAACGGGATGGGAATCCTTCCAGGAATGCCACAGGATGGGAATCCTTCCGGGAATTGCAGGGGTGGAAGCAGGGCAGCTATGGCTTTGGGCAGCCCAGCAGCCAGGGCAGCAGTCGAGGGGAGCGTGGCCGGTTCAGTCCTGAGAGCAGCAACGGGTGAGGAGCTGGAGATCCTGAATCCTGATCCAGATCCCAATCCTGATCCTGATCCGGCTGGGCCTCCGGAGCATCCCTGCCCCAAATCCAGCCTGGAGGGCACCTCGGGGCCCTCCCAGGGCAGAGCAGGCTCCAGCCACCATCCCTGCCAGAATTCCAAGCCAGTTCTTCAGGGAGAGCTGTGTCTGCTCCTGGTGTTGGTGGCTCTCCCCTGGTCACAGAAAGTTTTTCCTTTTCTTCTCTTTTTGAAATTTTTTTCCTTTTTTTGTTGTTTTTTTGTTGTTTTTTAACCTCTAAGCTCATGTCCCACACTTCCCACACACTCCATGGTCATACCCTGGGTAGGCTCCTACTCCAAAAACACCCTCCAAAAAAAAATTAAAAAAATAAAAATCAGCCATCCAGTAGTCAAGCATGAGAACTCAAACCCCACAAGGAAAATCCCCCTGAGGGCAGCTCAACCCTCGGGGTGTGCAGGCATCACAACCAGACCAACCAGCAGGGAAAACACCGAATATCCAAGGGTGGGGCTCGCGCGGACCCCGCCCGGCTCCGGGCCGGCCGAGGGCACCGGGCTGTCCCTAACACTCGTCGATGTTGAGGCTGATGAACTCCTGGATGCATTTCCTGTACTGCAGCTCCGTGGGGCTGTTGCTGGGGTACTGCCCGGGCTGCCCCAGGGGCCCCTCTGCCTCCCGCATCTCCTCATTCATGCGCGCCAGCCGCAGCCTGCAGGGGACACGAGGGTGGGTTATTCCTGCCCCTGCTGGTTCCCAGTATTTCCCAGTCCCCAGGCTGTGTTTCCCAGTATCTCCCAGTGTCTCCCAGCATTCCCCAGCCCCGGTGGCACTCACAGGGTGACGATGTCGGCGTTGGCCGCGCTCACCGCGATGCTCAGCGGGTCCTGCCCGTCCCCGTCCGGGGTGTCCTGGGTGGCCCCACGCTTCAGGAACAGGCACACCTGCCTGGGGAGGAAAGGAATTACAAAATTCCTGAATTCCCAAATCCCTAATTCCAGCCCCATGCTTCAGGAACAGGCGCACCTGCCTGGGGGACAGGGAGCCTCAGGAAAGGAATTTGAGAGTCACAGAATTCCAGCTCCAAGGAACAGAATTCCAGTTCCAAGGAACAGAATTCCAGCTCATCATCCTTATCCCAGCTTGTTCCAACCTGCCCTTGGGCACTTCCAGGGATGGGGAAGCCTCAAATTCTCTGGGACTTCCACTTCAGCCCCTGCCCATCCACCCCGGAAAAGATCGCACCCCAATCTCCCACCTCACCCTGCCCCGTGCCAGCCCCGAGCTGCATGTGCATTTTCCAGCTGGATTCCCCCAGATCCTGAGGTTTTGTGCTCTCCAGGTGGGAATTCCCCACAGGAAGCAGGGATGGGATGGGCAGCAGGGATGTGGCAGGTAGGTGGCAGGGATGGGTGGCACTCACCTGGTGTGCCCCAGGTAGGTGACAGAACTCACCCGGTGTGCCCAGGTAGGTGACAGGGATGGGATGGCTGCACTCACCCGGTGTGCCCCAGGTAGGTGGCGTGGTGCAGCGGCGCCCGGCCCCGCGCGTCCCGCTGGTTCACATCGGCCCCGTTCTGCAGCAGGAACTCACAGGCCAGCAGGGAGCCCTGGGAAAGGGGCAAAATGGGGAAAAAAATGGGAATTTCCACTGAGTTCAGCCAGACTGGACAATTGAGAATTTCCATATCAAATTCCCAAAGGGCATTTACACATCAATTCACCCAGACCAGACAATTCCAAAAAGGGAATTTCCACCTCAGTTCAGCCAGACCCAATTTCCATAGGGAATTCCCATACTATTTCACCCAGACCCAATTTCCATAGGGAATTCCCACACCATTTCACCCATACCTAATTCCCAAATGAATTCCCACTCCATTTCACCCACACCAGACAATTCCCAAAGGGAATTCCCACACCAATTCACCCACACTGGACTACTCCCAAAGGGAATTCCCACACCACACCAGAGATTCCCAGAGGGAATTCCCACACCATTTCACCTGCACTGAACAGCTCCCATGCTCCAGCCCCCTACCCCAGATCCCAAACCCCTCACCCCGCTGACAGCTGCATCAGGGGGGTTCTGCCCTTGTCCCACCCCAGATCCCCAGCCCCTGGGGACCCTCACCCCGCTGACAGCCTGCATCAGGGGGGTTTTGCCCTCGTCCTCCTCGTTGGCCCAGTTGACATCGGCTCCGTGGGCCAGGGCAGCGGCCAGCAGGGGCAGGTTCCGGCTCCGGGCGGCCCGGGACAGAACCAGCCCCGCCGGCACCTCCCGAACCTCCTCCAGGTCCGACACCTCCTGCTCCAGCTCCGCCTCCCCGCTGGAGTCATCCGACACCTCGCACTCTGTTCGGATGGAGAGGGGAAGGAAAAAAGGGGGGAAAGCGGAAAAGGAGAGGGGAAAAAGCAGAGGGAAGGGCAAAAGGAGAGAAAAGGGAAAAGGGCAAAAGGAGAGCAAAAAGGAGGGCAAAGGGGAAAAGGGAGAGCAAAGGCGAAAAAGCCCAAAGCGTCTCAGTGCATTTTGGATGGTCCCCATGCCATCCTGGTCACCCACGCTGCCTAAGGGAAGCTGGGCCTGGCATTGTTTGTGGAGTTCTGCCTTTTACTGGGGGAAATTCCATGAGAAAATATAGAATCCTGCACTGGGCTGGATTGGAAGGGCTGCCAAAACTTATCCCAGGGTGCTCCAACCTGACCTTGGGCACTGCCAGGGATGGGGCAGCTTCTCTGGGAAACCCACCCCAGCCCCTCCCCATGCTCAAAGGGAAGAACTCCTTCCCAAAACCCTCAAACTCCTTCCCCAAAACCCCATCTAACCCTGCCCTCCAGCAGGACTCAGGTTCTTGATTCGATAGAAAAGTTCTGCTTTCCCAATCAACTCCTCAAAAGCCCTCAGCCCAACTCTACTGAGAGCTCCAGCCAAGAAGTTTCTGGATAATGCCCTCAGCCCTTCCGTGTGCCACCCCCCGCGTGCCACCCACCTTCCTCGGTGACGCTGTCCACCACGGAGCCGAACACGAGCGCGTCGCCGCTGCCGTCGGTGCTCCCGCCCAGGCCACTGTCACTGCTCAGACCTGCGGGGCCAACAGGACACAAACCACGGCCACCTGAACACCCAGCCCAGAGCCAGGCCTGCCCGGGCTGCTCCTCCTCCGGGAGAAGGTCACAGAAAACACAGAACCCATCCACAGAACCCACAACATTCACAGAATCACAGAACCCATCCACAGAACCCACAACATCCACAGAATCACAGAACCCATCCACAGAATCACAGAACATCCACAGAACCCATCCACAGAATCAAGCAATCCATCCATCCACCCACAGAATCAATCCACAGAATCCACAGAATCCCCAGGTTGGCAGACACCTTCAAGATCGAGCCCAACCCAGCCCCCAAGAGCTCAACTCAACCCTGGCACCCAGTGCCACACCCAGGGATGATGACTACAGCACCTCCCCAGTTCCTGGGAATTCCCCCAAATTCCCAGAATGACCAGGTTGGAAGAGACCTTCAAGACCATTGACCCAACATCTCAACTCAACAGAGAGTTGAACTGGGAGGGGAGGGAGGGGCTTCCTAAGAACCTTTCTAAAAACCCAAAATATCAGAAATTTCTGACCAAAGTTATCCCAGAGTTCTGAGAGCAGGCAGAACCTTCCTAAGAACCCAAAATTTCTGACCAACATCATCCCAGAGCAGTCAGAACCTTCCTAAGAACCCAAAATCTCACAGATTTTAAACCAAAGCCACCTCAGAGCAGCCAGAGCCCTTGCTAGACACAGCCTCTCTTGCAGAGGTAAAACCAAAATCCATTAAAAATAAAAATCAAGATCTGTTTCAGAGTACTTACTGCGAGGGCCGGAGCCGGCGCCGGTGTCGAAGTAGGAGAAGAGGGAGTCGAGCTCGTCGGGGCAGAACAGAGAATCCCGGCGGAATTTCCTCTCCAGGGTGGCTGCTGCTTCCCAGGGAAACTCAGAATTAATGCCCAGCAAGGGAGAGCCTTCCCCAGCTGGAGCTGCACACAGCATGGCGGGGCAGGGGTTCCCTGGTTCCCGCCGGTATTTCCTGCATATCCCTCCATGTTTGGTTTCCAGGTTCCCTGCAAGGTGCCTACCTGAGGCCAGCATGGTGGAGCAGGTGCTCCCCGGTTCCTGCCGGCATTTCCTGCATATCCCCCCATATTTGGTTTCCAGGTTCCCTCATGGTTTCCCACCTGAGGCCAGCATGGCGGGGCAGGCGCTCCCCGGTTCCTGCCGGTATCTCCTGCGCGCCGCGGGCGCCCGGGAGCCGCTGCTGTGCCTCTGGCACTTCTTGACGCACCAGCGGCGCCGCTTGGGCTCGGCCTCAGCCTCAGCCAGCGTCTCCCCGCCCGGCAGCTTCTTCAGGAACTTCTTCTCCACGTACTTCACCTTGATCCAGGCCTCCTTGTCCTGCCTGAGGGAGGAGGGCAGCACAGAAACAGCAATTTAGAGGATTTGGGAAAAGCCGCCATGAGGGGATGGAGCTGCTGCTCTGGAGTGTGGACAAATCCACCTGATGTCTAAAATTCCAATTTCCCGGACTTTAAATGAGGCATTTGCAGCCCTCTGAAGGAACTGGGTTTGCCCAAAGCCACGATGAGGAGTTGGAGCTGCTTCTCTGGGCCTAAAATTCCTATTCCACCTGAGGTCTAAAATTCCTATTTCTCAAACTCTAAAATGAGGCATTTTGAGGTCTCTGGACCTGCCTGAACAGAAGGAACTGGGTTTGCTCAAAGTCACCATGAGGGGATGGAGCTGCTGCTCTGGGGTGTTTTGTCCACCTGTTTCTCAAATTTCAAAAAGAGTTTTGAAGTTCAGGTTTTCCCTGAACCTGCTTTTCCACGGATTTTGGGCTCACCTGGAGCTCCCTGCTGTTGGTTTCTTCAGCCCCAGCTCCTCACACTGCGCCTCGTAAATCTGGTTCATGGTGCTGTTGCCCAGCTCACACATCAGCTGGAAGTGAAATTCAGGGAGGGAATGAAAGGCTCAGGGGAGGAACTCCCCCCTTTTCCAGGGAATCCCTGGATTCCCAGCATTTCTCCCTGGGAAAATCCAGCACTCACTTTCAGCAGCTCTGGCTCCCAGGAATCCAGCGTGAGGGATCGGACCTTGGAGCAGTGAACACCCAGGCTCCTGTTCAGCCAAGAGGGAGAAAATCCAGAAATAATTACAATCCCACAAGCCCAGAATTTCCCTAATGAGTTCTGAATTATCTCTCTGTAATTCCAGCTCTGCTACTTTTCCTGGAATCCTGCACTTCATCCCTGGCCATTTTTCCTGGGAATTTTTTAACCCTTCCCGGGCTTTTTTTCCTGGGAATTTTTTAATCCATCCCTGCCCATTTTCCCTGGGATCCTGCCCTCCATCCCCAGCCATTTTTCCCAGGATTTTCCCCAGGATCCTACCCTCCACCCCAGCCCATTTCCTGGGGATTTTCCCCTGGAATCCTGCCCTCCAACCCTGCCCATTTCCCCAGGATCCTGCCCTCCAGCCCTGCCCATTTCCCCATGATTTTCCCCAGGATCCTGCCCTCCACCCCGGCCCATTTTCCCCACGATTTTCCAGGATCCCACAGCCCAGCAGCACCTGTGGATGCCGGAGCACTCGATGCAGAGCAGGATGCCCAGGTTGATGCTGGCCCAGCGGGGATCTGGCTGCCCACAGTCACAGCACTGCTCGTTCCCAGGGATGCTCTGCACCCTCTGCAGGATCGGCTCTCCCTTCCCGCCCCGCTCCCGCGAATCCGTGGCTGAGTCAATGCTGCTGGTGGAGGGGGAGGCTGTTCTGTCCAGCCTCTGCGGGGAAAAGCAAAAAATCAGGAGATGAACACCTGCAGCACCTCCAAAAAATCAGGAGATGAGCACCTCCAATAAGTCAGGAGATTAACACCTGGAGGAGAGCAAACTCAGCTTGGTTTGGAGTGGCTCTAAAGGAGGGGGATGATACCTTAGTGTTGGATTAAGTGATTTTTTTGAGATGGGGTAACTGAGAGGTGTTTTAAGAACTTTCATTTTATTTTCAGAGTGAGATGTTATAATTTATATTATTACAATTAGAAGCTAACTGTTTTTAAATTACAACATACTCTAAGTGTTTTTTGGCTTATTAGCTTTTGTTACACTATGTTGTAAATGCTTATCTCAGTGTTTGCATATACATGTACAAGACTGAGTGAGCTTTCTGCCAGATTTTGAGAATTCTTTTTACAAATCAACTTCCTACATCTCCCCCTCTTTCCTGAGCTGTATAAAGTTTTAAAAAGTCAGTAAAAGGAGCAGTTCCAAGCCTTCCTTCCCAGGGCTCACCTCGATGTAGAAGCAGTCGGGGCTCTCGCGGTAGGCGGAGGCGATGCTGGCTTGCACAGCCTGGATCCAGGCCTGGCGCAGCTTCTCCGAGTCAGCCTGCAGCATGCAGCTCCTGCAACGGGGTGGGGAGTGCCAAAAAAACCACCAGGGCTTGGGGTGAGGCTGCTCCTCTTCATCCTCAGCACCGGAATTGCAGCAGGGCAAAAATTCACCCCACAAGGTTGGGAGGTTCCCACTACAAAGCTTCCAGGTAAAAATCTACCCCATAAGGTTGGGGGTGTTCCCACTCCAAATTTTCCAGGTAAAAATTAACCCTGTGAGGTTGGGGTGCTCCCACTCCAAACTTTCCAGGCAAAAATTAACCCCACAAGCTTGGGGTGTTCCCTCACAACACCTTCAGGTAAAAATTTACCCCTTAAGGTTGGGGTTGTTCCCTTTCCAAACTTTCCAGCCCCACAAGGTTGGGGCTTTTTCCCATCCCAAAGTTTCCAGGTAAAAATGCCTCCCACAAGGTTGGACAGCCAGAGGTGCTGCCACTCCAACCCAGGGATCCGTGGGGAGCCCCAAACTCACTTGGTGGGGGACACGACCTCGAAGCAGAACCTCCTCTCGATGTCCTCGCAGGGTTTGACCGTGCAGAGCCTCAGGTCCTCCACCACCACGGTCAGCACATCCTGGGGACACAGCGGGGCCTGGAGGGGCTTGGGGGGCTCCTGGGGCCAGGGCACCACTGGGAAACTCCTGCCCAGACCCTCCAAACTCTTGCCTAAATCCTCCAAAGTCCCCCCTGCCCAAACCCTGCAAATTCCTTCCCAAAACCTCCAAATTCCTTCCCAAAACCTCCAAACTCTTTCCTAAATCCTCCAAAGTTCCCCCTGCCCAAACCCTGCAAATTCCTTCCCAAACTTCCAAAGTCCCCCCCTGCCTCAAGCCCTGCAAAATTATTTCCCAACTCCTCCAAATTCCTTCCCAAAATCCTTCCTGCCCAAACCCTCCAAATTCCTTCCCAACACTTTCAAAGTCCTTCCTGCCTCAAACCCTAGAAAATTCTTCCCAATTCTTCTAAAATTCCTCCTACCCAAAACCTCCAAAATTCTTCCCAAATCCTCCAAACTCTCTCCTGCCTCAAACCCCCCCCCAAGGTTTTCCCAAGCCCCCCAAACTCCTAACCCAACCACCCAAAATAATTACTTAATAAGTAATGATTTAATTAATAATTATTTTACAAATAAATATTTAATAAATATTTATTCCATAAATAATTACTTAATAAATAATTATTTCATAAATCTTTGCTGCTTTTTACCTGGAGCCCACTCGTGGCCTTGCTGTCCCCTGATCCACATCCCTGCTCCTCCCCAGCCAAGCAGTTGGTTAATGAACTAACTAATTAATTAATTAACCAATCACTTGGCTCATCCCCTGCTGTCACCTGGGGCAGCTGCACTGACCTTTAGCTTCTTCTGGTAGACCAGCTGGCTGTTCTGGATGGAAAACCACCTCCTGAGGGGGGACAAGCACACAGACAGACATCAGCACCTCCCCATTAAAAATTCCAATTTTCATTAGGTTTTGAAATAAATCAATAAAATAAAATAAAATAAATAAAATAAATACATTAATTAAATGCTTTAATGGACTGTTTACACACAGAAATTGCCTTTATTTGCATGGAAAAAAAATAATTAATTAAAAAAATTAATTAATTCCATAAGATTGGGGTATTCCTTTTCCAAAAAGGTTTGGAATTAGAGTTGTTTGAAAGGGTTGGGTAAGGCAGGGAAGAGTGCAGAGCCTCAGCCCCAAGATCAGGTGAAATTTGAATTATATCAGTTAACTGGAATAATGTTAATTATTAATATTATCATTAATGTATTTATAATTAATGAATTGTATTTATTTATTCTATTAAGTATATGTAATATAAATATAAATATAAATATTTATTTGATTGCTAAAATTAATATTTCAATTAATTGGAGTAATTATTTGGAATAATTTCTCACCTGTTCCAGGTTTTGAAGGCGTTGCTGGCTCTCTTGAAGAGGTACCCCTCCATCACCACCCCGTTGGGGGCATCCACGTTGAATTCCACCTTGGAGTCATCGTAGGAGAAATCCTGGGGAGAGGAAAGAGACTCAGAATGACAGGCCTCAGGGGATCAGGGTGGAGAGGGGTTAATAAAGCAAGAAAAAGGGACAAATCTGCCAAAATGCCAAAGTTTTGCACAGGATTTCTGGGATCAGGGTGGAGATCCAGGTGGGAACTCACCTGCAGGAGGGTCTGCAGGGCCAGGCAGCAATGCAGGGAGAAGAGAAGGGAAAGAAAAATAATTAAATTAATTTAATTTATTATTATTAACAGTAATTCATTATTTATTCCCAACCTTCAGGCTGGGAATCGTTGCCAAGGGTGGAAAATCTGAGATGCCTCAGATTCTATTGTGAGAATAAAAAGAAATTTATTCTATTTAAATTCTGTTTTTTTTTTTTTATTTTGACTTGAATATTAAATGTAGGATTTAAATTTAGATTTGAAAAGAAAAAGGCAGGAAAATCAGGAAAATCCTGAATTTGAGGCGGCCCCAAAGCTCTCAGGGATATCCACAAAAATCAGAAAAATCAGGAAAATCCTGAATTTGAGGAATCTGGAGCTGCCCAAAAGCTACGAGGGACATCCAGAAAAGTCAGGAAAATCCGGAATTTCCAGGAAAATCATGAATTTGGGAATTTGGGGCTCACCCTCTGCTGGATCAGGGCGTGCTTGTGCTCCATCTCCCTCTTCTCCACGGCTGAGTCGATCACCAGCTGGTCCAGCTGGGAAAACAACGGGGGAAAATCAGGATGGAGATGGAGAGGATGGGGTGGGACAGAGATATCCTGGGCCCAAAGCACCAAAAAGGGAGGAAAGGGGGAAAAAGGGGGGGAAAAAGAGGGGAAAAGGAGGGAGGAAAGGAGCAGGGAAAAAAGAGGCAAAAAGGGGAAAAAAGAAGGAAAGAAAGACGTAAAAAGGAGGGAAAAAGGAGAGAAAAGTAAGGCGGAAAAGAAGGCAAGAAAAAGGCAAAAAAGCGGCAAAAAGGAGGGGGGAAAAGGAGGCCAAAAGGAGGGAAAAGGGGCACAAGGGAGGCCAAAAGCCAGCTGTGGGTGGGCCCCACTCCTGCAGCAGCCCCTGGGTGTTCCCTGCTGGCCATGGGGCAGCAAAAGGGGAACCCCAAGTCCCAAACCCTTTTGGGGTTCAGGAGAGCCCAGGCCCCCCTCACCTCGGTGGCCAATTTCTTCATGTAGGGGTCGAGCTCGTGCAGGAGGCTGTAACCCTGCTGGAAGAAGGTGAACTGCGCGTGCATGAAGGACAACATCTGGGGACAGAAACAACAGCTGGGTCAGCGCCAGGGTGAAAAATCCTCATCCTTTTTTCCCCACAGAAAAATTAGGTTTAACTCTCTATATTTTCCCCAAGCAATTTATCCCTCTCCTTCCTTCCACTTCACTGTGGGCACAAATCAGTATTTCCTGGGGCAGAGTCAAAAAACCCTAAACCCTTTTTCCCCATAAAAAATGGGTTTAACCTTTGATTTTTTTACTTTCCCAAAGCAATTTATCCCTGCTTTACTCCATTTCCTGGGGTAGAGTAAAAAACCCTAAACCCTTTCCCCCCTCAAAATAATTTATTTTTACTTTCTTTAATTTTTCTTTCTTAATTCTTTATTTTTTACTTTCCCCAAGCAATTTATCCCTCTTCTCCTTCCTTGCACTCTGCTGTGGGCACAAAGAAGGGAAAGCAGCACCTGAAAATCCCCAAAAATTGAATTTTCTCCCTGAGGAGCAGCCAGGGCTCCTCTCCTGCAGCTCTTACCGCGTCCAGGATCTCAAATTTCTTCTTGGCCTGCAGCACGTTGATCTGGGGGAAAAAATAAAAATATTCCTCTCAGCACCAGCAGCAAAGCCAGCCTGGGAATCTCCAGATCCACTGGGAAATCAATCCCAAATTATTCCTGAATTATTCCAGTGCAAAGTGCCTGTAAGGTGGGTTCTGGAAAAGGTGCAATAAATGCACACTTCTCACCTGGTTAAAATCACTGCTGGGGAAACTTATATTCCTTTCTCTTACTAAGAGCAAATAATTTATTGAAAAGATGTTATGATAATTTATATAATTTGTGTATGTATATATATATAAAAATATAAAAATTTTATATAAATATTGTAATATTATATATATATTTATATGTAATATATAATTTACTGTTTAATTATTTTATATATTGATATAATTTTAATATAATTTATGTATATATGTATAAATTTTATAGAATTTATTGAAATTATTTATTAAAAGGGTAATTTTAGATTATTAAAGCATTTACAGCATGGTATAACTAACACTGATAGGCCAAGAAACACTTATATCACATCATAATTAAGAAATTAGTAATATAATTACTATGTATTATAATTAAGAAATTAGTATAACTAAGAAATTAAGAAAACAGTTAACTTCTGATTATGATGGTGTGAATTACATCTGTATTGTCTCACCCTTCACATGAGACTGAAAACGGAATAAAAGTTTTTCAAACACCTCTCAGTTACCCCATTTCTAAATAAAACAAAAACAAACCCTATTCCAACATCCCTACTCTGTGAAGAGAGCCTAATGTAGGATTTAAATTGAAATTGAAAAAAAGAAAAAGTCAGGAAAATCAGGAAAATCCTGAATTTGAGCAGCTGGAGCTGCCCAACAGCCGCAACGGACATCCAGAAAAGTCGGGAAAATCAGGAAAATCCTGAATTTGAGCAGGACAACTTCCCCTAATATGAAGCCCAGACCCATCCAGTAAATCTGAAAAATAGAAGATTGAAACCCAGAGGCTTCAGAGGGTGAGGTGCCCCACCTGCAGCACGTAGTCCAGGGCCAGGTGCCTGAAGCATTTCCTGGTGATGCTCAGCGTGCCCGTGGCCTCCTCCACCTCGTGCGGTTTGTGCCGCGGCGCCTGCGCGTTCTTCACCAGAGAGATCTCCATGTCCTCCCGCACCTTGTCAAACTGCTTCTTGGTCTCCTTGAACTTCCTCACGTCACTGGGGCCACAAATGGGACAATTTGGGAGAAATGGGGAGAAAGCAAGGTTAGAAAGTGAGAATAAAACAGGGGTGCCAGCAGGATCCCAGCTCAGCCCAGTGTGTCCATTCCAGCTTCAGTCAAGTCTTTCTTTAGAACTTTGAGATGTTCATCCTGCAGGATCAGCCCTTCAGGGTCTGATTTTTCAGAGGAGTTTATCCTGCAGGATCAGCCCCGCAGATTTTGGGATGGGTTTGGCCTGTAGGGACCTGAACTTTGGGATGGGTTTTGCCTGGAGGATCAGCCCTGCAGATGGATTTTGGGATGAGTTTATCCTGCAGGATCAGCCCTGCAGGATCTGAACTTTGGGATGTTCATCTTGTAGGATCAGCCCTGCAGATGGATTTTGGCATGGGCTTGGCCTGTAGGATCTAAATTTTGGGAAGAGTTTATCCTGGAGGATTAGCCCTGCAGGATCTGAACTTTGGGATGGGTTTATCTTGCAGCATCAGCTCTGCAGGTGGATTTTGGGATGGGTTTATCCTGCAGGATCAGTTCTGCAGATTTTGGGATGGGTTTTTCCTGAAGTATCAGCCCTGCAGGTGGATTTTGGGATGTTCATCCTGCAGGATCAGCTCTGCAGATTTTGGGATGGGTTTTTCCTGAAGTATCAGCCCTGCAGGTGGATTTTGGGATGTTCATCCTGCAGGATCAGCCCTGCAGGGAGGTTCTGGTTCTGCTCCCTGCATTCCCAGGACAGGAGGAATGGGAAGCTCAGGAAGCTGCAAATTGAAGGAAAAGGACAAACACTAAATAAACACTCACTCTTTGACAAAATTGTGCAGCTGCTGCCGGACCGACCTCTGGGCCTGGTCAAACAGGATCTGGAAGAGAGAAGAGGGGAAAAAATATCAATTATTTTGAAAAAGGGGGAAAAAATCTGCCCCCAAAAGGTTTTTACGGGCCAAAATCCTCCTCAGGGCTCTGTGTGTCCTCCCTCTGCTGCCCAAAAGGAAGAAAAGAAAATTCTGGAGTGCAAGATTTTGGTGAATTCTCGTCCTTTTTTTTGCCCCCCTTGCAGGACCTCTGTTTGCGGCAAACACAGGGGACATCAGCAATGCCACCAGCACCCAAGGGGAGAGCAGGAGGCAGCCCCTTACCATGTGGTAATTGATCATTTCCTGTAGGCTGTCCCCAAATTTATCCAGGCACTCCTGAAAAAACAAAAATACAATACAATAATAAAAATAAAATAAAATACAATAAAATACAATACATGGACAGGGGAAAATCCCATCCCAGGAAAGGACAGGGATAAAATCCCACAAAATAATCCCATGAAATACAATACAATACAGTAAAATACAACACAATAAAAATGAAATAAAATACAATTAAAAAAGGAGTAAAAATTAAATGAAAGTAATGAAATACAAATTTAAAAATAAAATTAAATTAAAATTAAATAAAAAATAAAAATAAAATAAAATTATAATAAAATAAAAATAAAATAAAATAAAAATAAATAAGGTGAAGGGACCTGGCAGTGAAGAGGAGCAGCTGCCCCTCATTGCCAGGGCTGGGCGGAGGCTCAGGAAGGCTCTGAGGAGCCCCTGGTCCTTGCCAGGGAGGGTTTTGAGCCCTTGGAGACTTTCCTTGGCAGTGCAGAGCTGAGCTCCACGTGTGCAGCTCTGCGTGGGCTGCTCACCTCCCAAATCCCTGCTGCTCACTGACCTACATTGCAGAGCCCAGCACTGCCTGCAGAGCCTGGACCTGCCTGCAGAGCTCAGCTGGAGTGGATCTCACTCTGATCGCCCTCCAGAGCTCATTTTGAGTGGATCTCAGCCTGACCTTTCACCCAATCTCATTTTGAATGGATTTCACTCTGACCTTTCACCCAATCTCATTTTAAATGGATCTCACACTGACCTCCCAGCAAATCCCATTTTAAATGGATCTCTGACCTCCCAGCCTGGTATTATCAGATTCTCTGCATCCCTCCAAACACAAATCTCATTTTGAGTGGATCTCACTCTGATTTCCCACCAAATCTCATTTTCAGTGGCTGCTTAAGCAGCGTGAGGGGCTTGGATTTGTGATCCATTCCCAGCAGCAGGGATCTTCCCCCCTGAGCCAGGAACAGGGATCTGAGCATCCCCAGCCCCCTGAGCACCCGCAGCCCCCCAATCAGGAATTTGAGCACCCCCAGCCCCCCAGGCTCACCGAGATCATCTGGTCCTTCCTGCACTGCTGGGACAGGTCCCTCACGCCGCTGACAAAATGTTTGTTGGTGGTGATGTAAACCTTGCCAGCCTCCAGCATGCCACTGCACAGCTTCACCAGCTGGGGACACACCGACAGGGACAGGGGGACACACATGGGGACACAAATGGGGACAGGGACATGGGGACAAGGGGACACACAGACATGAGCTCAGCACGGGCTTTAGACCAGCCTGGCTTTGTCCCACACCCAGCCCAGAGCTTTGGGACAGGCGCCCTTCCCGTTCCTGCTGTGCTGGGAACTGTCACGGGTGGAACAGCGGGAAAATCCCACCCTGGGACAGGGACAGGGACAAAATCCCACCCAAGAGAGAAAAGGGGTAAAATCCCAGCCCAGGAAATGACAGGGATAAAATCCCAGCCCAGGTTAGGACAGGGGTAAAATCCCAGTCCAGGACAGGGATGAAATCCCATCCTGGGACAGGACAGCCTGTCCCAGGAGGAGCTGGACTGGAGCTCTTATCCCAGCTCAGAGGAGTCCTGGGGACAAGCCTGAGGTGCTAAACATCAATTTATGAGCTGGAAAAGGGCTCAGAATTTAGGGAACACTTGGAGGGACCCCATTCCTGAGCAGGGGATCCACCAGTCCCCCTCAGACCACAATCTGCCCTCACCTTGTCAAGCTTGGCCTCCATCTCCACCACACCTGCCAGGCCCCAGGTCTGGGGTGCTAAATCTGAATTTAACAGCTGGAAATGGGCTCAGATTTTAGGGGACACCTGGAGGGACCCCATTCCTGAGCAGGGGATCCAGCAGTGTCCTTCAGACCACAATCTGCCCTCACCTTGTCGAGCTTGGCCTCGATCTCCACCACATCCGTTTCCACCTCATCGATGGTTGCCCTGCAACAGACCAGTGAGGAGGAATCGTTAATTAGCAGTAAGGAATCGTTAATTGGTGGCTTGTGATGATTGGGTAGGAGGCCAGGAAGGGGTGAGGAGGATCAGAGGGGCTGAGGGACTCGCTATTCCCACTGGGATGTTGGCGCTGAATCCCTCAGGAACGAAGTCCAGGGCTGGGAAAAGAGATGGAGATGATCCAGATGATTCCAGGGCTGGGAAGACACCCCCAGCAAATTCATTCAGTGGCATTGTTCTGTTAATTAGCAGCAGTGCTAATTGACACAGGGATAACCCTTGTTCCATCCAGCCCCACCAGGCACAAATTCCTCATTCCAGCACCACCAAATCCCATTTCCAGGCTCTCTGAAGTGCTGAATTATGACCTTTAAACCTCAGGCACCACCCCTGAGACCCACACAGAGCAGCCCTTGGGCCTCTGAACACCGAAAAGCTCCTCCACACACGTGGGGCTGTGCTTGGATAGGGATAAATCCACTCCAGGATTTTGGGATCTGCTCCTTTTCCACGTCAGCAGGCAGATGTGACAGCGAGGAGCTGTCACAGCCCAGATGCAAAGGTCACCAGGCCTCCCTCTCCGAGGCAAACATGACATCAGCCACTTGCAGGAGGCATTCCTAGGCTCAGGAATGTGCTCCTGGAATGATTTTGGGAGGGCAGAGAGCAGCAAACCCTGCAGAGCTGAGGGTGTTCCCTGGCACAGCACTCAGAGGGTGATTTCTTTATTTCTTTAACCACACACCTGGGAATGTGGTCAAACCTCACACCACCAAGGGTCTGGAATCCTAATTTTAGTCAGGGAGCTTCACAGGTTTGTGGGATCAGGATTTTAAAAGCTGGTTCCTGAAATATTCCAGCCAAAGTTGGAAAAATCCCAGCCCTGAGCACGTGCCAGCTGCAGGGATGGGGTTTGGAGGGACATGACCTGGTCCTGCTCTCAGGAAAAGGACAGGACACCCTCAATCCTCAAAATTCCTGCAGGAACCATCAGGATTTATGTCTTGGGCTCTGGGTGTCTTCATCCCAGGAATATTCTCCAGTAAAAAAATGCTGGGTTCCCCTTTTTTCCTTCCTAAACTCCCTCCAAACCCCCTGGAAAATGAAATCCAGGCTGGAGCTCAGTGCCCAGGGCCCTGGCCACCACCAGCCCTTGGAAAACATGGAAAACACAGCCAAAAAACAACAACAAAAAGGGAGTTTTTCCATGGAATAACAAATCAAAGAAATATAAAATAAAGAAACAGCAGCTCTCCCACTCTGCTCTGCCTCCCACACACATAAACAGCAGCGTGGCTGTGCCCGGGGGCAAAGCTTTGGAAAGAAAAGGAATCGTTAAAAAGGCTCTTTTCAGGTTTTTCCCCCCCTCTTTCAGCTATTTTTGGTGCCTGGGTTTGGGGCTCGTGTGCCTTCATGCATCTGCTGCCAGATTCAATTTTTCCACTCGGTTTCCTCGTGCTGCTGATAGCTGGGCACAAAGAGCAGCTGGAAAAGAGGGAAGAGCTGGATTTCCTGGGAATCATTGTCTTTCCAGGGAAGCCATTGTGGAATCTGCAATCCAGGCAGCAGATTTCCTGTCTGTAATTTAATATAATTCTATCATTTATTCATTTATGTTCATCTTCCTTCATCTATTCTATGATTTATTAATCTATAATTTACTGCCTATTTTTATCCCAACCCATGGATAAATTTGGGCTCTGTGGAGGAGGGAGATGTTTTTGGGGCTGGGGAACACAAGGTGCAAAAAATTGGAGCTTTTTATTTGGTATGGGCTTGATGGAAAAGGTTAAAAGGGCTTGAATGCAAGGGTAGAGATCCCAGTTATTTATTTGGTTGTAAAGGAGATCCAGAAAGCAAAGAAAATTACATTTATCAGGCATTTTTCAGGTACTTTTATATCCTAAGGAGGCTTGGGGAGAGGAACTCTGAGATAAGCTGGGAGTGGAAAGCAAAAAGATCCCAAAATTCAATCCCAAATCCTCCCACACACCTGGCTCTGCTGCTCAGGGATTTTTCTTTCTGCATCTCAGGGCCTGATCAACCCCTGATTTCCCACCCTTCAAGGGCACACCATGCCCAAGTCCATCCCTGGGGTTTTGGGGTTTAAAATGTCCTTTTCCTTCTAACTGATACAATTCCAGAGCACTGGATTTCTGGGGGTTAAAACATCCTTTTCCTGCTCACTGAAGGAATTGCACAGCACCGGATTTTTGGGGTTAAAATGTCCTTTTCCTGCTGACTGATGGAATTGCAGATCCCACAGATCCTGCTTCCCTTGAGGAATCCCAGTTTCACTGCTGACAAGCTGAGGCTGTGCCAGCTCCACTCCCAAATTTCCATCCTCCCACTGCTCCCAGCGTGTCAGAGATGAAAGGCAGAGTTACACAAGCAGCCTGGGGACCTGGGATGACTCCTCAGGGATGAGGAAATGCCACCTCAGCACCATCCCCAAGGAATCCGGGAGTGGGAATCCATGTCTGCTCCTCACCATTCCCATCCCACCCCATTCCCATTCTATCCCATAAATCCTACCCCATCCCTCTTCCCATCCCCATTCCCATTCCCATCCCACCCCATTCCCATTCTATCCTATAAATCCCATCCCATCCCATCCCATCCCTATTCCCATCCCCATTCCCATTTCCATCCCATTCCCATTTCCATCCCATTCCATCCCCACTCCCATCCCATTTGTGCCTCCTGAGCAAATCCCAGGGACTCTCAGCCTCTCCCAGCTGCAGGAACCCAACTCAGCCAAGAACTGAATCTTTTCACCCCAAAAGAATTGAAATAAGGTGATGTCCCAATGCTGCTCCATCCTGGAGGAATCTGGGAATGGGAATCCACATCTGCTCCCCACCACTCCCATTCCCATTCCCATTTCCATTCCCATCCCATGGATCTGCAGGAACCCAACTCAGCCAAGAACTGAATCTTTTCACCCCAAAATTATTTGAATCAAGCTCTGTCCCAATTCTGCTCCATCCTGGAGGAATGTGGGAATGAGAATCCATTCCCATCCCATGGATCCCATCCCATCCCATCTGTGCCTCCTGAACAAACCTTAGCCATGTTCAGCCGAGCCAAGAAGTGAATCTTTTCACCCCAAAATGAATATTTGAATAATTAGAATCAAGCTCTGTCCCCAGGGCTAGCCAAGAACTGTCTCTTTTCACCCCAAAATGCTCTGAAAGAAGCTCTACCCCCAGAGCTGGCCAAGAACTGACTCTTTTCACCCCAAAACGATTTCAATGAAGCTCTGTCCCAGAACTGGCCAAGAACTGGCTCTTTTCACCCCAAAAAGCTCTGAATGAAGCTCTGTCCCAGCCTGAGCCTGTCCTGGCCCCGTGCCCTGAGCGTTTCCTGCCGCTCTCCCTTCCTGCTGAAGCCCTGCCAGGATTTTTTCCTTTTTCTTTTTGCACAACAATCCCTGGCCTCCCCCCAAGCCCTTCCCACTGCCAGACGAGGCTGAGCTCCCTCAGAGATCCCCACAGCCCCGCTCTGTGCATTTGGATTGGCTCAGAAATGGCAAAAATCACCCAAAACGTGGCCAAAATCCCACCAGGAATGGTTTTATAGCCCCAGAGATAACGAGCTGTGAGTTCGTTATGGCTCCAGTTCCAGCCAGGAGCAGCTGCATGCTAAAGGGATCCAGGGAAAGGAATCCAGGGGAAATTGTGACAAAAAATACAAAATTAGGCAAAAAATTATGCAGGAAATTATGTCAAAAAATACAAAATTAGGTAAAAAGTGATGCGGGAAATTAGGACAAAAATTAGGCAGAAAATTATGCAGAAAAAGAGAAAATTATATAGAAAATTAGGCCAAAAGTTAAAATGAAAATTAGGCAGAAAATTACACAGAAAAATAGAAAATTATACAGAAAATTAAGCCAAAAATGATGCAGGAAATTATGAAGAAAATTAGGCCAGAAAATTATGATGAAAATTAGGCAGAAAATTATGCTGAGAAATAGAATGTTAGGCAAAAAGTTACGCAGAAAAATCGAAAATTATATAAAAAATTATGCCAAAAATTAGAAAATTAGACCAAAAATGATACATAAAGCCTCTCTCAGTCACCATCTAAAAATCATCCTGGGGATTTTCCCTTCCCCAGCTGCCCCAGAGCAGCTCCAGCTCCGAGTGAGCTCATCCCAGTGGGATCCCAGCCAGCTCCCAGGGCACAGATCCCTGCAGCAGGAGCAGGAATGCTTCCGGAAGCTTCCCTCCCTCTTCCTGCGCCTCTGCCAGCTCCAGCTCTGGCTAATTTCTGCCTCTCCCACCCTAAAATCTCCACAAAAGCCTCTCCCAGCTGCAGAGGAGGGGTTTGGAGCTCCCCTGAGCTGTTCCAGCTGTTCCCAGCTGCCAAACTCTCCCCTTTTGGATGGACGATAAATCAGGAGTGCCACAGTCAGAGCAGAGATTTGGTACCTTGTGATGGCAACGCCTGAGTGAGGAATTCCTAAAAAACCCTTTCCGGAATGAATTCAGAGGGGAATAAACTCCACTGAGTGAGGAATTTCTAAAAAATCCCTTCCGGAATGAACTCAGAGGGGAATAAACCTCACTGGGTGAGTGAGGAATTCCTAAAAAAAACCTTCCAGCAGGAATTCAGAGGGGAATCCTTTCCCTTTCCCTTTCCCTTTCCCTTTCCCTTTCCCTTTCCCTTTCCCTTTCCCTTTCCTCCATCCACAGCAGGGTCACAATGACAACAGCTCCATGGTGACAGTATCCATGGCAGCCCCATCCTGCCCAGGCCCTGCTGAATTCCAGGGATTTTTCCTCCTGGGAGAGCTCAGGGCACAGCCACAGGTGTGTGAGGGTAAGGAGGGGAAATTCGGGATAACCTTGGGAGTTTAAAGAGAAAAAGAAACTGGGAATTGAGATCCTGGAGTGGAAATCTGGGATTCCCATCCTGCTGCTCCCTCCTCTCACCATCCTTGCCCAGCTCCTGAGCAGGATCAGATCCCTGGGAAAGGGATCCCTTGTCCCCATGTCCTTTGTCCCCTCTTACCCTGTTCTCATTCCATTTATTCCCATTTACCCCTGTCCCCATCCTTTTACCCCCATCCCCATGTCATTTATCCCCTTTTGTCCCTGTCCCCACCTCCTGGCTGTGCTGGGGGATGCAATTCCAGCACAGGCCCAAAGTAAAACCCAACATTTATGGCTCCCTTGGGATGGAGATCAGTGCCAAGCCTGGGACAAAGCCCTGGGCAGCCAAATTCCCAGGGTTGGGCTGTCTGGTGGCCCAGGGGTGTGTCCCCCTCAGGAGCCCCCATCCCATCCCATCCCATTCCATCCCATCCCATCCCATCCCATCCCATCCCATCCCAGCCCATCCCAGCCCAGCCCTGCTGGCCGTGCCATGCCCTCGGTGCCCTCAGTGCCACCCCGGGGGTGTGGGCAGCTCTCTGGGCACCCCAGGGACGGATGGACGGATGGATGGATGGATGGACAGATGGATTTAGTCCAGCCCTGCTGTGCTGACGAGGCAGCTCCAGACTGAGCCTGACCCAGATTCCAGCGGCTCTGCTGGAAATGCTGCGTGTGCTGCTCCCTCTCAGCTGCTCTTCTCTTCCTCTTTTCTCTTCTTTTCCCACTGCCTCTCTATTTTCTGTTCTTTTCCCCCTTTGCTCTTCTTTTTCCTCTTTTCTTTTTCCCCTTTTCTCTTCTTTTCCCCCTTTCCCACTGTCTCCTGGGGCTCCCTGGGCAGGGACAGCCTGGGCAGGGGGACAATGCCCTCCCTTGTGGCAGCCCCCACAGCAGCTCCCTGTGAGCCCCACACTGGGGCTGTGTTCCCTTGGCTGCAGCCCCACAGTCCTGCTCTGTGAGGTTCCCTGATCCCCTGCCAAGGCTGGGCCTTGTCATGCTGGGCCTGGCTTCCAATTATCCCATTATCCCATTTCCCACTGTCCATGATCTCATTTCCACTTCCCATTATCCCATTTCCATTTCCCACTGTCCATGATCCCATTTCCACTGTCCATTATCCCATTTCCCACTGTCCATTATCCCATTTCCATTTCCCACTGTCCATTATCCCATTTCCCACTGTCGATTATCCCATTTCCATTTCCCATTGTTCATCATCCCATCTCCCATTATTCAATTTCCCATCATCCCATTTCCCATTTCCCATTATCCATTATTTTTTGGTAATGGTTTTTTGGCAAGGAGCTTTTTTTGGCAAAGGTTTTTTGCTGCTACCTTGGCTGCCACAAAAAGGAGAGGCTGGTTCAGTGCAATCTCTGCCCCCTCAGTGGGATCATCCCCAAAAATCTCCTTTGAATCCCAGAAGAGCCCCCGAGACCCCAGGAGCTGCTTTGTTTGGAAGTGACTGTGGGCAAAAGCAGCCGAGCTCTGCTCTGGCCCAGATAAATCTATTTATAGCAGGAGTTACGCTAATTCCACAGGGATCTGATCTGCTGGCACTGGTGCAGCAATGAGATTTTCTGCTACCTGTCCTTTCAACCACCCTGAGCAGCCAGAAATTGTTAAATTCTCCAATTTCCAGCTCTGTGCCTCCTGCTGCTTCCCTTCCCTGACATCTCCATTCCCTGCTGATTTCCTCCCTCTGGAAATTGCTGCTTCACCCAAAATTTGGAACAAGCGGGAAAAACCCAAGGAAAAACAGCTTGTAAAAATAATTTTAAAGCCACACATATTTAAGTCACTAAAAAAATTTAAAATTGAATTGTTTTATCACCTTGCCTGAGGTTCATGTTAGGTTTTATAAAGAATAATTCATTTACTGCCCCTTTTGTGAGCTGAAGAGTGTGGAGGGGATTTACCTCATCATTAAAATGTCCCTGTCCTTTGGATAAAAGGGGTTTTTTTCCCCCTGACAGCAATTTCTTAATGGAGGAATGGCACTGAAGAGCTGTTTGCAGTGCTTGGGCTCTCCTGGTTTTGCTCCAGGATAATGGAATAAGCTGGATTCTAATCTTGACTAAAATCTCTCTGCAGATGGCTGAGGGCACCATGGAGAGGTGGAGGCTGTGCCAGTGGGAGCAGGAGGAGAAAATCCAGGTGGAACAGCAGAAATTCACCAAAATCATCTCTCTCTTCATAGTTTTATCCTCATTTCAGGGTTTTTTCCCAAAGGCCTGCTGAAAAATCTCTTCTTCACTGCAGTGGTTCCTCAAAAATTTGAATTTTTCATCAAATTCTACCAGGTGGAACAGCAGAAATTCAGGCTGTGACACCAAAATCATCTCTCTCTTCATTATTTTATTCTCTTCTGGTTTGTTTTTTTAAAGCCTGATGAAAAACCTCTTCTTCCTTCCAGTGGTTCCTCAAAAATTCAGATTTTTTCACCAAATCCTTCAGTTCCAGCTCCTCTCCCACAGAGCTCCACCACCCCAAATCCTCTTTTTAATGCCCAAATCTTATTTTCACTTCACAGACATTTCCTGGTGTTTGTTTCCCCCCATTTTCACTGAGATTTAGGCAGCTGCACAACCCCTAAATGAACTTTTCTCCATTTCTGTGCCCAAACTCAGCTCTGGCTCTGGCAGCAGAGCTCAGAAGGTTTTTACAGAGCCCCAAAAAACCCCAATTCCTGTCTGGAATTTGTTAAATGTCAGTTTACAGCTCCTTCCCCTCCCTGAGACGCTGGAGGTGGATGTTTAGACAAGGCTTTGAAGCAGGATGAGTAAGACTGCAGAGTTTTGGTTGCTTGCTGTGTTTAGTTGACTTTTTTAACATTAATATTTAGCAAAAACCTGGCAGTTTTCAGCAGAAAATATGGAGTTTTATAATGCACACAAAATCCCATTCCTTTTTCTTCTTCTTCCCATTTTTCTTCTCGTTTCTGCTCCAATTTTAAGAGTCGGGAATTGGAATTTAATCAATTTAAATTAAATTTAATCAATATTTGAGTGTTTTTCTCCAAGCTCCTGCAGCACCAAGGAGCTACTTGGGGAAGGTCATGAGGATTTGGTGACCTCCAGAGGTTTCTTCCAACCTCAATTATTGCAGGATTTAACGGCTTAGAGATGAAATCCTTCCTTAGCCCTCCTAATGCACTCCTGATGTCATGGATCTGATGATAACGGGTTTTTCCCTGGCAACTCCCAGCCAAACCTCCCCAGGAACATCTGGAATTTTCTGGAAATCACCTGCTCAGCACCACTCACCTGCAGCTCCCTGCAGGGATTTATTCTGGGTAAATTATTCTGGAACTGGTTCCAGGCCTGGATGGACCTTGCCTTCCTTTCTGCTCTGAACATTTTTATTTTTCTGCAGCTCCCACCTTGAGCTCACTGTAGGAATTTATCCCTGAACGCATCCCCACCTTCCTCTCTGCACTGAATATTAATTTTTAATTTTCTTTTTTTTTTCAGGGGAACAGTCCAGCTGCAGAGTTGATTTTAGCTGATTTTTGATTTTAGCAGAAGATTTTGGCACCACAGCTCCCGGGTGCTTTTAGGAAACCCCAGTGAGAAATGCCCGGCACAAGAGTGGAACTGCACAGGCAGCCCTGAACACAGGAATATTCTATTCCTGAGCTGAAGAAAGACACATTCTGTGCCACAAGACCCTTTAGACATTTGTTTGCTTTCTTTGACAAGCAAAATGGATTTAAATAAAAAAAAAAACGGCCTCAAACAGTTCTGTCTTCTCCCCAAGTGACCTTGGTGGCACCGTTTACCCACAGGGCTGGAGGAGCTCCAGCAGCTTTTGTTGAGACTTCCCCCAGCAGGGATCTCTTTCAGCACTAAATGCTCTTTATTTCTATTTTTTTTTTCCATTTTTCCCCTCCTCCTCTGGGCCTTGGCTGGAGCTGGAGCTCCCCAACCTCTGGGCTGGCTTTGTTTGGGGCTGAAAAGGCTTTTCGTGCCAAAGGCAGCCCTGCAGTGGCACCAAGCCCCTGCCCCTTCCTCTTGGTGCCACTTGGGTGACAAGTGACAATTTGGCACCTTCCCACTGGTGCCAGATGGGTTTTGCTGTGCCACAAAATTGGGATTTTTTCCCAGTGCCACAACCCTCTCCTAAAAGGGTGAGAGTTTATGGGGCTGCTGGGGCAGTGTGAATGAAAGCCGTGGAGCTGCTCATCCCTAATTTTGATTTATTCCCCTCAGGGGCTGGGCACAGTCCCACTTTTCAGGGGAATGTGGCTGTGGAATTCATCCCCACGTGAAAAATCACTGTGCCAGTGCTCCAGGTGTGGGAAAGGACATTTTGGAGGGGATTTTGGATGATTTTTGGAGGGGAGTACCTCACGTGCTGTGGGCGCTCTCTCTCCCCTTCCCTGCTTTTCTTTTCCCCCTTTCCCCTTTGCTTTCCTTCTCCCCCTTTCCCCTTTCCTTTTCCCCTTTTCCCCTTTCCCTTTTTCCCTTCCCCACATTTCCCCCATTCCCACGTTTCCTGCTGCCTGTCCCATCCCTCTGAGGTCCTGAATCCCCTCTGCATGCAGGAAAAGCATCCCTGAGAATGTCCTGCATTCCCAGGCTCACAGAAAAAGCCAAATTGTTGAGGGAAGGGGGAATCATCAGGCAGGAAACATGGATGAGGAGGAAAATGAAAGCATCCTCTGTTCTGCAGGCAGAACAAAGCTGGCCTTGTAGGAATGGGGCTGAGCAGAGGAGAACTCCAGCCCCAAGCCCAGGGCAGAGCAGGACTCAGCCCCACAGGGTTCCCACATTTCCATCCTCCACACTGAGCATTCAGCTAAAATTCACTCCTGATTTCCTGTGTGCACCCACCTGTCACCCCCAGGTGAGGTGAAGGCTCAGGAGCTGAGATGAAAGCCCACAAACCTGGCTTGCCATCTCCCCCATCCCAAATCCTGGAGGTTTCCAGGCTCTCAGCCCAGTTTGGGAGCTGGCACCATCCCACAGTTTCGTGCTTTATCTCCCAGCTCAGATGAGTCAGTGGCACATCAAGAGCTCCTCGCCTCCTTCCCAACTCCCCGGCTCAATCTGGCTTGGATTCCACTCTGGGAATCAAAGGCAGGATGTCCCTTCTCAAAAAAATGTCACTTTGTTGCCTCAAAAAAATGTCACTTTGCTGCCTCCACGGCCCCCAAATGCCAGGTGGGCAGAGCAGGAAATGTGGGAATAGGGGAAGATGGGGAAAGGTGGGAATGGGGAAAGGAAAGGAGGGAAAAGGAGGAAAATGAGGAAAAGGGTGAAGAGATCGGTGAGGAAAGGTGGAAAAGGGGAAAGGAAAGGAGGGAAGGGGAGAGGAAAGGAGGAGAAGAGGAAGAAGGAAGTTAAAAAGGAAATCTGGGAATGAGGGAAGGTGGGGAAAGGTGGGAAAGGGGAAAGGAGGGAAAAGAGGGAAAATGAGGAGAAGAGGGAAGGGAAGGGTGGGGAAATGTGGGGAAGGGGAAAGGAAAGGGAAAGGAACAGAGGGAAGGGGAGAGGAAAAGAGAAGAGGAGGGAAAAGGAAAGGAAAAGGAAAGGAAAAAGGAAATCTGGCAAGGGGGGAAGGGGAAGGGGAAGGGAAGGGAAAGGAAAAAGGAAAAAGGAAAAAGGAAAAAAGAAAGAAGAAAAAGGAAAAAGGAAAAAGGAAAAAGGAAAAAGGAAAAAAGAAAGAAGAAAAAGGAAAAAGGAAAAAGGAAAAAGGAAAAAGGAAAAAGGAAAAAGGAAAAGCAGAGGCCCCTCCTGCTGGGTCAGTGCCAGCACTGTGGTGGCTGTTTCTGCCATCCTGGGGACAAACCCTGCCCCGCTGCCAAAGTCTGGGTTTATCAGAGAAAAGAGGGGGGACACTGTGCCCCGAGGCTGAGCTGTGGGAACAGCAGCGTGTCCCTGAGCTGGAATGGAGCAGGACAAGGACAAGGCTTGAAGGGCTGCTCAGGAGATTTCTGCATCCCCCAGCTCTGCCAAGCCTGGGGGTGCTTCCCTAGAGCCTGGCACAAGCCCTGGGTGCTGAGGATCCCCACCCCTGTGCGTGCAGGGCTTTTTATACCTATTAAACATCCTGGGAGCTCATCCTGATCATTCTAAAGTCTGGTACAAGCCCTGGGTGCTGGAGATCCCCACCCCAGAGTGTGCAGGGTGTTTTATTGCCACTGAAAATCCTGTGAGCTCATCCTGAGCATCCCAAGGCCTGGCACAACCCCTGGGTGCTGAGAAAAGCTCATTCCTGTGTGTGCAGGGTCTTTTATTGCAATTAAACATCCTGAGAGTTTATCCTGAGCATTCCAAGGTATCATGAGCATTCCAAAGCCTGGGGATGCTTCCCTAGAGCCTGAGTGTGCAGGGTGTTTGATATTCCCATTAAACATCCCGGGAGCTCATCCTGAAATCCCACGTCCTGGCAGCCCCTCTGTGCTCTCACAGCAGCTGGGAGCAGCCGCATTTCCCAGAGAATGGGAAGGGTTAAACCCCGCTGGAGCTGGAGCTGCAGCAGCCCCTGATGTGACAGGATCGGTGCCACTCGAGGCTGACTGCAGGGCTGAGTGAGCACTGGGCTCTGGCATGTGCCACCCATGAGCCGGGCCATCAGCCCCGTGTCACAGATATGCATCATCGTGGGTATATATTAATATTTCTAAATAACAAATAAAATAATTCATTACTATTTATTTGTACGTATCAATATCATCAATATTAATTTATCTTATTAATAAATAAATGCAAATAAAATAATAAATTAATAAATAACCAAACAAAAATAAAGTGATAATTTTTATTAATATTTAGATATAATACCTAGTTAATTATAATAAATAAATTTATTATAAAGAAAATAGATATAATATTTGTAATAATTATCATATTAATTTCATAATATTTCTGTATTATATTTATACTTCATATTCTATATAAGATTTATAATTTTATTTATTTATAATTAATAGAATATTAATTAAGATTTCTATTTTATATTTATATAAATTATATTTGTATTTTACATTTATTTATAATTAATATTATAATAATTAATTAAAATATTATCTTTTAAACTATTATATATTATATATTTGTATGTTACACTTATGTATAATTAATACAATAATAATAAACTATAATATCTTTTTCATCTATTATATATTATATTTGTATCTTACATTTATTTATAATTAATGATTATTAAATGACATTTATTTATAATTAATGATTATTATATGACATTATTAAAATAATGTCAAATGATATTTGCTATTAATATAATTTATAATTAATATAATCTATTTTACTATTGGCTCTTCACCTCTAATTCACCCCCAATTCATCCCCAACTGACCCCCAATTCACCCCAAATCCCCCCCACAGCCTGAGATTAAGGCCTACAATTAATTCCTTAATTAATTACAAGGAACACAACTCCCATTGCTCCACCCCCCTCCAGGCAGGGAATTCTGCTCCTCAAATTCCCATTCCCAGATTTTAACCTTGCATTGCCCCAAAGAAGGAAAAGCAGCTGCCAGGTAAAAAAAAAATCTAATTTTTCCACGTTCCCTCCTCCCTCCAAGCCTGGAATTGCTGTCAAAAAGGGAACAAATTCCCCCTTTTTTTCCCCACAAAACCCCTGAATTCTGCTTTCTTATCACCTCCTCTCCTCCACCCTCATTTTTGAGCAAAGCTTTACCTTAGATAAAGCTCAGAAATCCCTGAGTGGAACAAACACTTGGGGAGCTGCACCCAGCAAATGCCTGGAATCCCAATCCAGCCCTGAGAGAGGGAAGCAAACAAGGAAAAACATAAAAATAACCCAAAAACCCTCAAGCTCACAAAAACATTTTGTCCTGTTCTGAAAATTCAGCCAGACTTGGACTCCAGGTCCCTTTTAAGGGCTCTTTTCTTTATTCCAGATAACCAAGCCAGCAGAAGCCTGGTTTAATTTTAAGCAAAACCAGAAAAATTCATTTTTGTAAAATAAAATAATTCATCCTGTGACTGAAATTTCATAGTTATGAAACCAGGATTTAAAGGGGCCACTGCTAAAGAAGAGCCTGGGAGTCCAAAATTTTATTTTCATTCATTCCTCCACTTCAGGAGCTTTCTAGTTTTGTAAATAATAATATTGTGGGAAGACCCCAAATATCCCTGTGGGAAAAACCCAAATATTTCCTTATGAAGACACCAAATATCTCCGTGGGAAGACACCAAAAATCTCTTTATAAAGACCCCAAATATCCCTGTGGGAAGACCCCAAAGTTAAACCAGATAAACTAAAATAGATGAATAGATATTTTCAGCTAGTAAACGGAATGTAATTAATAAAGTATTATAAGTGGGAAATAAATGAATTTTTGATATTGAAGCTGAGAGTTCTGTAAGTAGGAAATTAATTAAAATTAATTTTTGATTTTGAAGCTGAGGGTGGCAGTGCTGTGGGACAAACTCAGGGACAGCTGCAGCCACCCCAAACCCAAAACCCCAAATTCCAAATCCCAAATCCTTCCTGCAGCTCAGGTTACAGCTCTCAACCTTCCTGCCCAAAATAATCCAGAGCAAAAACCTCTCCAAAATTCAGCTGTTCCCTGCTAAGCCCTGACACCAAACTGGGCCTTCAGCCTCATTCCGTCCACTCTGTGCAGAAGTTTTATATATAAATAATACCTTACAAAAAAACCCCAACCCAGTGCCTAAAATATATAAATAAAAATAAAAATAAAAATAAAAATATAAATGTAAAAAGAAATAATAATTATTTTATATAAATATATAAATATATATAATATATAACTATATTACATATTACTATATAAATATATAAAATATATAATTATATATTTTATATTATATATAATATATTGAAACATAAATATATACATAACTATATTATAAAAATATACAAATATAAATATATGATTGAATATCCTAATGATAGGGGAAAAAAGGTGCATAGGTCCCAATGGCAGGCAAAAAAAAAAAGGGAAATAAAGGTGGATAAATCCCAATGGATGCTAAGTGAGCAGAGGACTGATTCAATTGGATTTCTCAGTGGATTTAGGAATGTTCCATAAATCCATTCCCACAAAAAGAGTGTTCCTAGATTTCCCAAACTCCTGCTGGGAGATAAAAACCCTCCGAGGTGCAAGAACAGGTCCTGCCAGGTCATTAAATTGTTTACCTGAACTGCAGCCACGCCTCTGCAAGTGCCTGGCAGAAATCAGCTTTATCTGCCAAGCTGGAGCTGAGACACATCTAAATAATGGCATTTGAAACATTAAAAAAAGTCAATTTTCTTTGTAGGAACTGGAACTTATCAGGTAGGAAGTGATGAGGGGGATTTGACATCAGGATTTCTCAATATTTGAGGTGTAAACTCTGAATGTTTCAACTTGGTTCTTCTTTTTCCCTCTAACATCAAGATTTCTCAATATCTGAGGTGTTAAGTCTGAGTATTTCAGTTCTTTTTCCTTCTAACATCAGAATTTCTCAATATTTGAGGTGCAAATTCTCAATAATTCAACTCGGTTCCTTTTTTTTCCTTCTAACATCAGGATTATCTCAATACTTGAGGTGTAAATTCTGAAAAACTCAAATTAGTTCCCTTCCTTCCTTCTAACATCAAGATTTCTCAATAATTGAGGTGTCAGGTCTGAGTAATTCAACTTGTTTCTGTTTTCTTCCTTCTAACATCAGGATTTCTCAATATTCAAGGTGTAAACTCCGAATAATTCAACTTGAGTCTTCTTTTCCCCTCTAGCATCAGGATTTCTCAATATTCAAGGTGTAAATTCTGAATAACTCAACTAGCTTCATTTTTTTTTCCTTCTAATGTCAGGATTTCTTAATATTAGAGGTATAAATTCTCAATAATTCCACTTGATTCCTTTTTTCCCCTCCTAACATCACAATTTCTCAGTATTTGAGGTGTCAAGTCTGAATATTTCAACTTGATTCTTCTTTTTCCTTCTAATGTTAGGATTTCTGAATATTCAAAGTGTAAATTCTCAATAACTCAACTTGATTCTTCTTTCCCCTCCTAACATCAGAATTTCTCACTATCTGAAGTGTTCATAATTTAAATATTCCCCTGCTGCACATATTCCAACCCTCCTGAAATGCCCAAGCTCCTGAGATGTCTAATCTCTTGTTCTTCCTCTAACAGAGATTCTGTGTCTGGCCATGGGGGAAACAGTTCATAATTCCAGCCTTAAATAAGTGGTTTTGATCAAGGTCCAGGGGAGGGCTCTGAGAGCTGTTTTGTTTTCATGGACAGAGCAGAATGATGCTGAAAAACCTGGCCTGGAGCCCACACACACACACCAGGGGCAAAATAAATAAATAAACAGATCAATCAGGGCTGACGTCAGCAGGAAAAGGGTCAGTGCCATGTGGGACAGACAGACAGACAGCTGGACAGTGAGGTCACAGCTCTGGCTCGGGGCCACCCTGCCGTTCATGTGCTCTGCAGCACAATGGGGTGGGATGACAGGAAAAAAAAAGGGGATAAAGGTGGATAATCCTAATGATATGTGGGGGGAAAAAAAGGGAAAATAAAGGTGGGTAAATCCTAATAATATGTGGGGAAAAAAGGGGGAATAAAGATGGGTAAATCCTAATGATGGGGGGAAAAAAGGGAAATAAAGGTGGGTAAATCCTAATGATAGGGGGGGGAAAAAGGAAATAAAGCTGGGTAAATCCTAATGATATGTGGATAAAAAGTGGGGGATAAAGGTGGATAAATGCTAATGATTTGTGGAATAAAAAAAGGGGGGAAGGTGGTTAAATCCTAATGACAGAGGAGAAAAAGGTGGGCAAATCCTAATGATACGTGAAAAAAAATGGAAATAAAGGTGGGTAAATCCTAATAATATGTGGGAAAAAAGGGGAGGAAAATATGGATAAATCCTAATGATAGGGAAAAAAAGGTGGATAAATCCTAATGACATACAAAAGAAAAGGGGGGGGAAAGGTGGGTAAATCCTAATGATAGATGAAAAAACCAGGAAACAAAGGTGGATAAATCCTAATGGATGCTAAGTGAGCAGAGGGTTGATGAAAGCATTTCCTGCCTCACTCTATGAAAAGTCCCATGATGCCAGAGCTGTCATCTCACCTGGCCCTGCCCAGCACCTGGCAGTGCAGGAAGAGCAGATAGAGCAGATCTCCCTGAGGATGAGCAGATCTCCCTGCAGGATCTACCTGAGGATGAACAGATCTCCCTGAGAATGAACAGATCTCCCTGCAGGATCTACCTGAGAATGGGCAGATCTCCCTGAGAATGAGCAGATCTCCCTGCAGGATCTACCTGAGAATGGGCAGATCTCCCTGAGAATGAGCAGATCTCCCTGCAGGATCTCCCTGAGAATGGGCAGATCTCCCTGAGAATGAGCAGATCTCCCTGCAGGATCTACCTGAGAATGGGCAGATCTCCCTGAGAATGAGCAGATCTCCCTGCAGGATCTCCCTGAGAATGGGCAGATCTCCCTGAGAATGAGCAGATCTCCCTGCAGGATCTCCCTGTAGAATGAGCAGGATCTCCCTATAGAATGAGCAGGATCTCCCTGTAGAATGAGCAGGATCTCCCTATAGAATGAGCAGGATCTCCCTGTAGAATGAGCAGGATCTCCCTGTAGAATGAGCAGGATCTCCCTGCAGGATCTCTCTCCCTGCAGGATGAGCAGATCTCCCAGCAGGATCCCAATAAAACCACATGCAGGGTGACCCTTCTCACATCCCAGCCACACGTGTGTTACCTCCACAAGCACACAGCACCACAAAATGCCAATTTGGCAGCCTGGCCTCAGCCACAGACCACTGCAACCCTTTTGCACCCCAACCACTTCTAGAAATGCTTCAGAAAACCATTGAATGCTTTAGAAACCACTCCTAAACACATTTCCAACAAAACGCAAGCTGCTTTTTCTTGGGTTTTTTTTTTTTTCCCAATAAACAAAAAGATTCCGAGCAGGAACAACACAAAACATCTGCAGGAAGCAGAAACACCCTCCAATAACTCCTTCCCCTGCACACACAGGCAGCCCCAGCCGCTCCTGCAGGCTTTTGTCTGCATTTGGCTGATGCAGACGGCGCTGGGGCGGCGGGGATCGCTGCCTGCGGGAGCTCTGCTCTTCCCGAACAGCAGCAGCACATCCCAGCACATCCCAGCACATCCCAGCCCCTCCAGACACGCAGCCAGGATGCTCTGGGCACAATGGAGCGGCAGCTGCCGGCTCCTTCCCCGCCAGCCCCGGCCTGATGTGGATGCGAGAGCACAGCCAAGCCGGAGCCTTTGTTGTCACAGCCCAGATTCCTCCAAGACCGCTAAAAAAAAAAAAAAATTAAAAAATCCACCCTCCGAGAGCCGGGAATGTGAGCGCATGGAAAATGAGTGTATTCCCCTTGAGCGGCTCTGCGGGCGGCTCCTGGCAGCGCCGCCCGGCCGAGCCCCGGGGGATGCGCGTTCCCGGCGGGGACCGGCGCTGCGAGCCCCAAAAACCCCAAACTGTTCCCGTGCCAAGCTCCAGGAGCAGCGGGGATGCGGGACACGGAAGCGGGGCACGGAGGGATGCGGGGCACGGAGGGATGCGGGGCACGGAGGGATGCGGGGCATGGAGGGATGGGGACACGGGGGGATGGGGGCACAAGGACGGATGGGGCACACGGAGGGATGCGGGGCACATGGAAGGGAGGGTGTGGGGAACGGGAAGTCGGGGTGCGGGAGGGATGCGGGCACGGCAGGGCAGCGCCTGCGGCCCGAGCATCGCCGGCTGCCGGCAGAACGCGCTGGGCTCCGGCTCCGGCCCTTCCCGGCCCCGGCTCCGGCCCTTCCTTCCCGGGCCCGGTTCCCTGTGCCCGGGCCCGGCTCCCTCTGCCCGAGCCCGGCTCGCTCTGACCGGGCCCCGCTCCCTCTGCCCGGCCACGGCCCTGCCCGTCTTCCCGTTCCCCCCGCACCGCCCCGAGCCGTTCCCGGGGAGGCCCCGGCGCTTACCGGAACCGGGGCGAGTCCTTGATGCACTCCTCGAACTCCACCGTCATCCTGCCGGCTCGGGCTCGGCCGCGCTGCGCTCAGCGGAGGAAGCGCATCGCCCGCCGGCTGCGCTCAGCGCGGGCAGCGCCCGCCCCCCGCGGCACCGGCCCGCCTCCTCCCGGCACCGAACCGGGGATGAAACCGGGTACAGCACCGGCCCGCCTCCCGCACCGGGGATGGAACCGGGAATAGCACCGGGAACAGCCCAGCCTCCCACGGAACCGCCAGGGAACCGGGGATGGAACCGGGAATAGCACCGGATACAGCCCAGCCTCCCGCGGCACCGCCACGGAACCGGGGATACCACCGGATACAGCCCAGCCTCCCACGGAACCGGCTATGGCACCGGGTACGTCACCGGGCACAGCCCCCGGTCCAGCCCTGCCACGGCTCCGATCCGCCTCCCGCACCGAGACAGAACAGGGAACCGCACGGACCCGCCTCCTGCGGAGCCACGGACAGAACCGGACACGGCATGGACACAGCCATGACCTCCCCTCCTGCACACCAGCCATTAGGATTTATCCATCTTTTTCCCCTATTGTTAGGATTTATCCACATTTCCCCCCCCCCCTTTTTTTTTTACCTGTCATTAGGATTTATCCCTTCTCCCCCTTTTTTTTCACTGTCCTTAGGAATTTCAGCTTTTCAATCCAAACCATTCCATGATTTCCAGAATAGCTGAATTTCAGCTTTCCAGTCCAAACCCTTCCATGATTTCCAGGCAGGATTTCCAGGCAGGAAGAACAAACCCAATCCAATGGTAAAATTCCATAACCAGCAGCAGGATTGGCATCAATCCTGTCCCTCCTTAATCCAGTTTTTCATTTTCCATAAGCAGTGGATTTACTACTGCCAGCAGCCAGGGGATAAATCTGCAGGAATCACTTGGGGAAGGAGCACATCTGGGTTTGTGGGTCCAGCTGAAGGTGAATTCCATTGCCACAGGACAGGCAACAAACAGTGGTGTGGCTAATTGAGGTTAATTAATCCTGATCTTCCACCCACCCAGCACCACAGACCCAGCAGCAGCAACCACATCGCTCACTGATGGTTTCGGATGAACTTTCTGTGAACCGAGAGAAGGGCCTGACGTGAAAATCCCATGTTTGAAGAAAATCCTACCTCTAAACTGAAGCCATGAGTGAATCAACAGGCCAAGGGGGCCCTGACAGATGTCACAAGGAAACCTCACCCAGTCATGGACAGGAACAGGGACGAAATGAAGTGAAATTTGATGTTTAATGCCATTTTTCCCACCCCCTGCCACGGGCAGGGACCTTTCACCATCCCAGGGTGCTCCAACCTGGCCCTGGACACTTCCAGAGATCCAGGGGCAGCTGCTCTGGAATTCCACTCCAAGGAAGCCATTCCCTGTGTCCTGTCACTCTGTTCCTTGTCCCCAGTCCCTCTGCAGCTCTCCTGGAGCCCCTTTAGGCCCTGGAAGGTGCTCTGAGGTCTCCTTGGAGCCTTCTCCAGGTTTTTAACATTCCCAGCTCTCCCAGCCCTTGGAGCATCTCTTGTGGTCCCTGCTTTATGTGTTTTCTTAGCTGAAATCAATACAACATTATTATTATTTTTATTATTATTGTTTTCTTCCATCCAACTGAGTTGCAGGCAGCACAGTGGAGAGTTGAGGAGCAGCTGAGGTGAAGCCCAGCCCACCCCGTTCCTCTCCAGCCCACCCCTGTTCCCCATTAGACCATCCCTTTCCCCACCAGCCCATCCCGGCTCCCGCGATCCCATTCCGTTCTTCTGCAGCCCATCCCGTTCGCCACCAGCCCGCCCCGCTCTCTCCCGGTCCCCGCCGTCCCGTTCCGTGCCGTGCCGTGCCGTGCCGGAAGCGGCGGTGCCGGCCGGGGGAAGGGGCGGCGCTGCGGGCGGTGCTGCCCTGCCCGGCCCGCTCCGTGCCGGGTCTGTGTTCCCGGGGCTGTGCCCGGGTCCCGGTGGGCCGGCCATGGCCGGTGCCCCTGCCCGGTACCTGGTGTTCTTTCAGTACTTTGGCACCAGGTACAGGTACGTGCCCCGCCCGGCCCCGGCCACGGGCGGGAGCCGAGCGGCGCCGGGGAGCCATGGAGACAACGGGGCTGGGGACAGAGATTGGGGACAGCTTGGGGATAGAGCTTGGAGAGAGCAGGATTTGGGAGAGCAGAGCTTGGGGATGGAGCTTGGGGACAGAGTTTGTGGACAGCTTGGGTATAGAGTTTGGAGTGAGCAGGGTTTGGGAGAGCAAGGTTTGGGGAGGGCTGGATGAGTACAATGGGAAGAGCAGAACTCGGGGGAGCAGAATTTGGGAGAGCAGAGTTTGGGCAGGCCAGAGTTTGGGGAGGAAGGAGTGAGGGCAGAATTTGGGATGGCAGGATTTGGAGAGAGGACAGGGTTTGGGGGAGTGGAGTTTAGGGAGAGCAGAAAATGGGATGGCAGAGTTTGGGTAGAGCAGAATTTGGAGAGTTTGATGAGGATTGGATGAGAACAGTGTCCAGGTGAGAGATTAACCCCTTCCTGAGCAGGTGAGAGCTGGACCGTGCTGTGCACAGAAAAAGGGATGGTTCAGGCAGCAAATGCATCAAACCAGCAAGGCAAAAAGACAGGAAGGGGCAGAGGAGAAGGAAAGTTTGTCTCATGCTGGGGCAGCAGGACAGAGCAGGAAGTTCACCACAAACTGTCCTTGTGGCCTTTTAGTCAATTTATGACATTCACAAGTCCTGGCCTCCAACTGGCAACCAACTCCTGGCCCTAAAATAGTTTCATCTCAAACTAACTTATCTGCCTTACTCCCCTGTCAGCCTCTATCTCAAGGGCCAGTCCAGAGAGGAACATTTGAAGGGTTATTTTATTTCCAACATCCCTTCTGGAAAATAACCTTTTAATTTTAATAATTTAGATTTTAATAAGTTTAATAACCAATAAGGCACTTCCCCTGCCCATTCCTCAGTGTTTGGTCCCTGCAAGTTCTGTGGGAAGATCCAAGAAGTCCTGAATTTTTTGGTGGGCTCTGTCAAGTCCCTAAATGTTGACATCAACAAATCATATTTGTTTTGCTCTGCAGTGGGGTTATGGAGACCAAGAGTGATCAGGCCCTGGTTGGAGTCCAGAATTATTTGGAGGTAGGTCCTGTTGTCATAAAAATGAAGCTTTTAGGGTCACATAGGTGTAAATATTATTTTGAGATGGATGCTCAATAAAACTGGCAGAGTGCTAAACACTTCGAAGTTCAAAACCAAATCCCCAAATCCCATGACTATACTATGTCATGATGCAGATTCTGACCTTAAAAAGATGTGAACCCTTCAAAGAGACTTAAAATTGAGCCCAGAACTGCTCAATTAAGAGCCTTATCAGGTGCTGGCCCACCTGAGCTTTGTTAGGACTTGTGGCTTGTCCTTAAAACTGCCTCAGTTGTGTTGCATGTCCAGTTCCTTCATGGATTTAGCAGCTGGATGCTGTCTCCTCCCAGGGGAGGATATTCCTGACAGAGGTTTGTTAACAAAGCACAGCAGGATGTCCATTGTTCTGTTCTGCTTCCTTTTTTTTTTTTTTTTTGGAGTTCTGTTATGCCCAGGGGAAAAAAAAATGATCCTGTTATCCCTGCACTGCTCCCAGGGATTCCCTTGGATCTGGGAATGGTTTGAGGACCCCGGGTTGCTGTTTGGGTTGGCAGAGAGTATGAACAGGAATGAAAAAAAAAAATTTTTACACCCAGGAGTAGAAAATGGGTCACCTGAGCGTGGTGGTGCAGTTGGGAATTTAAATTGTAAATTGATTACAAGCTGCTGAGTCAGGAATCAAAAGGAAGGTGAATTATTTCTCTTGTCTTGGAAGCATCATGGGGTTCAAAAGGGAAGTTGTGCTGGCTTGGAAGATAAGAGGTTGTTGATTCATGTTGATTTAGAGCACATTTTGTCACTCAGTTCCCATTTGTGGTCAGTCTGTCTGACCCAAATCCCAAATTGCAGCACTTTGGGATGCTCTGCTGGTGTGGAAGACAGAGCTGTCCAAGGGCAGGACATCCCCACGCTCTGTGGGGCTCAGAATTCCTGCTGCTCTCACTGTGGTGCCTTGAGAAGGCTGGTCTGGAACAGGGACTGGAAAGAGTTACAGAATAAAGGAGAAAAATTCAGAAAAGTTTCTCCTCAATGGATCCACCTTGGGCAGCACAAGAGCCCAGCCAGGGCTGCACCCAAGATGAACCAAAATGGTTCCAAAATGATCCCAGAATTAACCAAAATTGTCCCAAAATGAACCCAAGATGAACCAAAATGGTCCCCAAAATGAACCCAGGATGAACCAAAATGGTCCCCAAAATGAATCCAGGATGAACCAAAATGGTCCCAAAAAACGGATGATCAGTCACAAAATTATAAGTTCTGCTCTGTTTGCATCTTGGAGTGAATGGTCCAATTCCAGCTTTAGCCTATGCAGTCCCATCCTTGTTTTTCTCTCTCCAGCCCACGGTCTTTGTGCTGAGATTTGGATCATTTGTCCTTGGTCCTCAGCTGGAGCAGGAATTGCTTTGTCTCCCTGCTCTGTGCACAGAGCTCACCATCCCATAATGTGAACCCAGACTCACACACTAAAGCAGCATAGCATGTGAAAAATAGAAAATCCAAAACCTGAGGCATCAGCACAGAATCTGGAGAATAGGAAAGCCAAACCTGAGGCATCAACTCGAAAGGAAAGTGTGAGGAATTATGGCTGGAATCAGAGTTCTCAGGGTGCATTCATGTGGCTTCCTGCCCTGAGCCTGTGGCAGAGAAAGTGGCTAAATTTTGTGCAGAGCCCAAAAAGGATTTTCTGTCCCATTTATCTCATCCTCAGCCATGCAGGGCCCCAGGCTCTGGGCGTGGGTTGAGCCCAGCAGTTGTTCTGCATTATCCCAGTGGTGTCTGAGGAGGCAGATGGGTAGGGAGGGTGATTAGGGGAGAAAAGAAGAGGAGAAAAAGACAAACATGAGCTTATTTGGTGTTGCCTTTTCCTCAGTATCAGCACTTTGCAGGCCAGCTCAGTGCTTTCATGTGGTGCTATTGATGCTGGGCACTGCTGTGTCTATTGGAACCACATGGGAAGCCTTAAAGCAGCTTTAATAGAAAACTTCTGGGGCCTGCAGGAATTTCTCTTCCTTCCTCCTTTTCTCTGCAGCCTTGAACTTCACTGCTTTCCCCAAAGCCAGGAAGGCAAGCGAAGGGAAGGGCAAAATTAAAGCTCTAATGAGATCCTTATTGTGTTCTGAGGATGTTCAGCCATTTGTTTGCAAGCAAATAACCTGGGAGGTGCAGACTTGGTGTTCCAGCAGCTGTTTTGTGGAAATTGGGATGGGCTGGTTGGTTTTGTGTCAGTCTGGGCTGGGGCAGAAGAGATCAGTGTCACTGCAAAGCTTTGTTAGTTCTTGGTGCTGCTCTGTGACAGAGCCCTGCGACTGCCCAGAGATAATGGAGCCTTGGTTTAGTCCAGAGATACTTGTGCGAGCTTTTCATCTCTCTTTGAGGGTGTGAGCTTTGCTGACAACATTTTATTTTTTGGAGACAAGTCTTGGAGCACTTGGAACCCCAGTTTGGACCCAAAGCAAATTCCAGGCCTTGTTTTCCCTCAGGAAGAGGTTGGGACTCTCATTTGGCTCCCTCCCCTTATTCATGGAACTTTTCACATCCAAGACTTCATGCTCTGTCTCTTATAAGAGCTTTCAATCTCTTTTTGAGGGGTGTGAGCTTCGTTGACAACATTTTATTTTTTGGACACAACTCTTGAAGCAGCAATTTGAACCCAAAGCAAATTCCAGGCCTCGTTTCCTCTGACAGAGAGGTTGGAGCTCTGTGATTTGGTTCCCTCCAGTAATTCACAGAAATTTTCACTTCCAGGACTTCATGCTCTGTCTCTAGTAGGAGCTTTTCATCTATATTTGAGGGGGTGAGCTTTTCTGACAACATTTTATTTCTTGGAGACAAGTCTTGAAGCACCAGTTTAGACCCAAAGCAAATTCCAGGCCTCGTTTTCCCTCATGAGGAGCTTGGAGCTCTGTCATTTGGCTGTCTCCAGTAATTCACGGAAATTTTCATACCCAGGACTTCATGCTCTGCCTCTTGTAGGAGTTTTTAATTTCTCTTTGAGGGGGATGAACTTTTATTTCTTAGAGAAAAGTGAACTTTTGTTTCTTGGAGCACTCGGAAGCCCAACTTGGTCTTGTTGGCCCAAAGCAAACTCCAGGTCTTGTTTCCCCTCATGGGGAGGTTGGAGCTCTGTGATTTTGATCCCTCCAGTTCTTTGTGGGAACTTTTCACATCCAGGACTTCATGTTCTGTCTCTTGTAGAAGCTTTTCATCCTTTGAAGGGGATAAACTTTTATTTCTTGGAGACAAGTCTTGGAGCACTTGGAAGCCCAACTTGGGCCCAAAGCAAATTTCAGGCCTCGCTTCCACGTTTCCCCTCATTGGAAGGTTGGAGCTCTGTGATTTGGCTCCCTCCAGTTATTCACAGAAATTTTCACTTCCAGGACTTCATGCTCTGTCTCTTGTAGGAGCTTTTAATCTCTTTTTGAGGGGGATGAACTTTGCTGACAACATTTTGTTTCTTGGAGACAAGTCTTGAAAGCCCAACATGGGCCCAAAGCAAATTCCTCGTTTCCTCTGATGTTGGGGCTGGGTGATTTGGCTCCCTCCAGTAATTCATGGAAATTTTCACATCTAGGACTTCAGGCTCTGTCTCAATACTTAGAAATGCCTCTGCTGTAAAGGAAGATCTCACTTTTTGCTGTTGTTTGGGATCTGCAGAGTTCCCTTCCCTCTCAGACCTGCCTGAACCATCTCCCATTTCTCATTTTCTTGGGAATTTCTGCCCAAACTCATCCTCCCCTCCCAAAAGCCTGTTCTGGCCAGCAGCCTTGTGCTGAGGGCAGAAATTGTTCCTCGTGAAAGGAAAGGGGAGGAGGAGAGAGAGAAAGGAGAAACACCAGCTCCTTACTATGCAAGGCAGCTCTAGTACAACCTCCTTCCCTACATCCTTTAAAAAAAGAGCAAGAATTTCAAGCAGACAAAGAGAACTGTCATCTTCAGCCTCTGTTTTGATAATAATTCCAGTGACGTGGCAGATTGCTTTGGAAACCTTCTCTTCTAACAAAATCCAGATTCTCAGTGTGTTCTTCCTGGCATTCACTTCCATTTCATCAATCCAACTGCAAACAAGCTGGGTTTTTAATTAGTTTCAGCTGAGATAGCACCCAGTGAGTCAGGGAGGCTGGCATGACTTACAACCAGCAGCTTGCGTGTTATTAGTTATTAGAACACTGTAATTAATAAATTGTGCAGCTCCCTGGCAGGGCTCTGCAGCCTCTGTGTCCAGAGGATAAAACCATGACCAGTCTAGGGGAAGAGAAATTTATTTTTCCAAAACATTCCCAATATTGGCCTGTAAAGGTCAATGGAAAATCTGGAGGATTTTTTTTTTTTTTAATTCAGATTTCAGGAAGGGAAGTGGATGAACTTTTGCTCCCCTGCCATGGCTGATGTTCATCAGCATGAGAGGAAAAATGAGCTGGGAGCAATAAAAGCAAGCTGGAATGTGGATCCATATCATTCTGGCAGCCAGCAGTGGAAATTCCAGCGTAATTCCAGCTGTGGAAGGCCCAGTGAATGAAGCAGGACACAGCAGCTAAATGCAATTAATGCTTCCCCTGCATCCCTGGAGTGTCTGAGGGATAAACTTCCACCCTGGCTGCTCCAGGAATGTGGCTGGGTGGAAAAAATTGGGATAAATTCAGAAGGGTGAGATGTGAGAGGCTTCCAGCAGGTGCCAAAGCCAAGATTTCAGTGTTTATAGCACCTGCTAAATAAAAGAAAACAAAAAAAAAAATTTAAATATGGCTTAAAGGAGAGAGCAGGGAGCTGTGAACTGAGCACACACAGGACTCATTTATTCCTTTATCTTCTTCATTTTTCTTTTTAGCTGGGTGAAATCTTAATTCCTGCTTCAGTTCCACCCTGGGAGCCCACAGAGGATCCCAGACAGGATTGGGATCTGGATGAGCAGCACCCAAACCTCAGATGAAAGACAGCAAGGGCAGGAAAAACTGGTCCCTATCCAGCAATTCCTGCATGTAAATAATGCACTTTTTTTTGAAATTCAGGGTGGGACATAATAAGAGATTAAAAGAGGAGGAAACCATTAGTGCTCTGAGGACTTTGGATATTCAGACAGGAGATATTTGCAAAGGTGAAGGGGTCATTTTTCAGCTGCCTGCAAAGAGAAGTTGAGCAGTTCAGGAATTCTCTCTTCCAGGAGATTCTATCCCATCCAAAAGAAATGAAATAATAAATACTAATATTAATAAATGAATATTAAATTAAATATTAAAATTGAAGCTGGAGGCAATAGTTGGTAGGATATTATCAGTGTGTTTTGTTGTGCTGGAGGAAAAATCCACAAAGCTTTGAGCTTCACGGACTGGGATTTATTTGGTGGTGCTGATGGTAAAACTCCGCCTTGGGATGCTCAGGAAGATAGGAAAAATCTGATGGAGAAGAAAAATCTCATTTGTGGAAGGAAAACCCCCTGTCCTGCACCTTTTTGGATTTGCTGGCTGACCTGAGCGGGGGAAATAATCAGATTTACTTGAGACTTTGCTCCTCTTTTCCTCTCCAGTCTGGTTTTTAGTGGAGAAATTCAGAGTTTGCTGATCCAGATGGAGCTGGGATGCACTGAGGGATCCAAAGCAGTGCTGCACCCAAAAAAAAAAAAGGATTTTTTCCATGTTCTCTCGTGTTGTCTTTCCCAGCTCTTGTTTCCACTGGCTGGTTTTTGTCTGCTGAGGACGGAGGGGGAGAAAAGGGTGGAGAGAGGGACCTGGGAGGAGCCTGCAAAACCCAAACATCTCTGGAGGAACTTTGCTCTTAAAAATCAGGCCCTGCTCTCAGACAAATTGCTGAGGCACAGGCCAAGGTCTGCTGCAGGAAATTATTTCATTTCTGTCTGCTCCTCTCTGCTTGGGGGTGATAATACAGCTCTTTTTTTTTCACTGTTAATTGTAACCACATGTGAACTGCAAATGGAATGGAAAAATCAGTTTGGTTTTTTTTCCCAGGCCTCCCCCTGCAGCTTGGTTACGGGTTTTTTTTCTGCCTCCCTGTGCATTTTCATGGAACATTTCTGAGAGCTCACAGCTCTGACTGCTCCTCCAGGAGTCTGGAAGGTATTTGTGAGTCAGCAATTCGAATTTTATTGACTCTTGTAGAAAATTAAAATCCAATAAAAACTGCTGGATTTCAGAACTCGGGAGCAGGGATGGGAAGGAGAGGGAAATTTTGAGTCATGCCTTTGGTTTCCTGCCTTCTTTTGTGGTTTTTCACTCTTTGAGATGTTTCACTTCCCTGTAGTAATTTTCACTGGATTTTTGGTCTGGGGTTTGGGTTGAAATGAGCTGAAATGGGTGATCCTCTGTTTTTTCCCCCTCACCCAACAACACAAAGCAGATAAAGAAATGAATATTTTTCACTTTATTTTGTGCTCTTAAGGAAGCTCACATGACACAAAGCAGAGGATAGATAGTAGTTAATTTTTACTAGTTTATTTTGACTTTATTTTGTCCCCCTAAGGAAGCTCTCATGGCATTTTGGATCCTCTGTGTGAGGTGATTTCAGGGCAGAAGCTGAGAAATCACTGATTTTAGGAGAAATTCCCGCAAACCCTCAATTCTTTATAACCCACAGTAACTCCAAACTCCTCTGGAAGCAGCACAAGGTGTGGTTAGCCAGGAGTGATGCCTCTGGTTTTGGATTTTCTATTTTTCACATTCTGTGCTGCTTTAGTCGGTGGGTCTGGGCTTCATACTGTGGGATGGTGAGCTCTGTGCACAGAGCAGGGAGACAAAGCAATTCCTGCTCCAGCTGGGCACCAAGGACAAATGATCCAAATCTCAGCCCAGGAGCACAAACACCGTGGGCTGGAGAGAGCTGCATTTTTGCTGTTTGCTTGCAGAAGGCAGCAGAGCAGCTGAAGCCCAGCGCTCCCATCAAGTTCCACATCTCCAGCCGCACGGACAGCGGCGTCCACGCCCTGGCCAACGCCGCCCACCTGGACATCCAGAGGGCCCCGGGCAGGGCGCCCTTCACTGGCCCCCAGCTGCTGCAGGGCCTCAACCACTTCCTCAAACCCGAGCCCATCCGGTGAGTCAGTCAAAAATCCTTTATTTTGCCATATGTTACTGCAAGAATCTCGGGATTTCTGCTGCTCACAGTGACCCCAAGGTGTTAAAAGTCTCTTTTCCCTGTCCAGTGCTCATAGGAGTCAGAACTCTTCATTTCTTATTCTCAACGTTGTTTATTGTTTCTTATCTATAATATTTTTCTTATCTATAAAATTTTTTCTTACCTATAAAATTTTTTTCTTATATATGAAATTGTTTCTTATCCATAAAATCGTTTCTTATCTATAAACTTTTTTCTCCTGTCCAGCTGAGGTGCACTCAGCAGGACAGACAGAACCACTCTGCCTGCCCCTGGGTGGTGTGTCACAGACAGGTTTTATGAAAAATCCTTTCCTTAGGATTTTTTTCTCCTGAAACAAAATGTAAATAATAATAATTATCTGCTGCTGTGAAATGCAACAGGTGCATCTTTGATTGGTCTCATGTGGTTGTTTTTAATTAATGGCCAATCACAGTCCAGCTGGCTCGGACTCTCTGGTCAGTCACAAGATTTTATCATCATTCCTTTCTATTCCTTGCAAGCCTTCTGATGAAATCCTTTCTTCTACTCTTTTAGTATAGTTTTAATATAATATATATAATAAAATAATAAATCAGCTTTCTGAAACATGGAGTCAGATCCTCCTCTCTTCCCTCACCCTGGGTCCCCTGCAAACACCACCACAGTTGGTGACCCCAAGTGATGAAAAATTCAAACACTAGTGTTATCTTTTTATCCTAAAAACTACATGTACAATATTTACAATTATTTCTCAATACCTACCACGTATGTTAGACAGTGAGCTTCTACTCTAAACCAATCCAAAAGTGCTGCCATCACAGCAGAAGATGGAGGCCAAGAACAAGAAGGAAAAAGGCTGGACATGCCCAGATCCCTCCATCTTGCCCCTTGAATTCCCATTCTAAAAACCCCAAAAATCTATTTTTCACCCTGTGATAAATTCACTATCATTCTACTTAAACTTTCTTGACCTGCAATTCTTCATATAAAGGTTGGTGATTGTTTTTTCCAGGGCTAAATCCAAGGCACAAGGATCTGGGGCTCTGTGCCAAGGTCTCTGAGCCCCCTAGCCAGGGGCTTGAGTCCTCCAGGGCAGCCAGAGGAATTTCCTGGGTTCCAACAAGTGCAGAGCAAAAAATTCCTTTATTTTGGCATGATTTTACTGCAAGAGCAGGAAAAACTGGTCCCTATCCAGCAATTCCTGCATGTAAATAATGCACTTTTTTTGAAGTTCGGGGTGGGGGATATGAAGAGATTAAAGGAGAGGAGGAAACTTTCAGTGCTCAAAGGACTTTGGATATTCAGATAAAACTCTGAATTTTTCTCTACTTACCTTAAAACTCTAATTTTTCCTCTATGTCCCTATCCAAGCAATTCCTGCATGTAAATAATTTTTTTTTAAGTTCAGGGTGGAGGATATAAAGAGATTAAAGGAGAGGAGAGGAGAGAACCTTCAATGCTCAAAGGACTTGCGATATTCAGATAAAATTTTAGATTTTTCTCTACTTACCTTAACCTGTCTCCGCTTTAAACTATAAATCCACATTTTCACTTGTAACACCTAAGTTTGGGAGATTTTTCCAAGGTCTAAAATCAAATCCTGGGTTTAATTCTGAGCTTTGGCTTCCAGGCCCAAAGTTCTGAGAGTTCTTTACATTTCAGATTCCAACACCATCCCCCAAAAATTAGAATATTTCAATCAGAGAATATATTCAGAATATTTGGAGCTGTTTTAGGAGGGTTCTGCTGCCCTCAGAGTGGGACTGGCAGTGTAGGAGTCTCACACCTCCTGTTCCTGGTTTTGTAACCACACAATAAAAATTCTCTGAGTGACAAGGCAGAGCTGGGATTCCTCCCACCTCCTGCAAATTGGCTTTGAGGTGGAGAGAACAGGAGGATTTTTTCTCTCATACATTTCCATTTCTAATTAAATGTCTTTGGGCTTTTTTTTCCCTTTGATCTCAAAATTCAGGCCCTGTTGGAAACGCTAAAAAATGTAGAAAAGGTAAAAAAAAAAAAAAAAAGCCACAGTTCTTTATTTACCATAATTTTTAAAAATGGGATCTCAGCAAATGAGATTTAAAAATGGGATCTCTGAAATGCAGAGAAAGAAAATCTTTGGAATCTGAAATCTGAGAAAATCTTTGGAATCTGAAATGCAGCTGCTGGAGAAAATTCTGGACAAAACCAATTCCTGGCTAAAAGGAGCAATTGCAACAGGAAAAGCTGCTTGCACTGAGGAATTCTGTGAGCAGAAATAAACTCCTGTGAAAGAACCTCCCTAAAAGGATGGTTATTTAATCAAAACCACACAAGTGCTAGCTCAAGGCAGGCTGGGTGCTTGTGGAGGTATGCAGACAGAGGGAAATAAATGTCATCATTTTATTCTGGTGTTTGGAGGAGGCTGGAGCTCCTCCTTCAAACCCTGGAGGATGGAATTTAAATTTCTCCTGATGGTTTATGGCACTGGAGCAATTCCTGGGATTGTTTGTGCAAATCTTTGTGGCAACATTTTATTTTTTTGGAGACAAATCTGGTTTTTGCAAATCTTTGTGGCAGCGTTTTATTTTTTGGAGACAAATCTCGAAGCACTCAGAACCCCAATTTGGGCCCAAAGCAAATTCCAGGAACTCTCATTTCTCCCTCTGTGCTCTGAGCCAGGGGAGGGAGGGCTGAGAGCCAGAGGCCAAAAATCCCCAGAGCACCAACTTTCCTTAAAGTAAATAAAGACATTTCTGGTCCCAAATCTATCCTGGGTTTTTTGGCTGTCCTGGCTCCTTTCTCCTCACTAAATTCCAAAGGCAGAGAGGCAAAACAGCAGGAGAAAAATTCCCTTGTAAGGAGAGCTGTCCTCTCAAGCAGCACCTGCAAGGGTGGTGGCTCTGAGCAGGGTTTTTCCTGCAGGATTTTGCATTTTGCATTTTGGATTTTGGGAGAGTCACATCCAGTCCAGAGAACACTTTTGGGAGAGCTGCAGGAGCTCAGGGAAGCTCCATTTCCTTCCCTGGCAGGGAGAATTTGCTCTCTGTGCCCTCCTCACTGCCTCCCAGGCTCTGTGGGGTGGCAATTTTGGGTTTGGAGAAACAGGGAATTTTCTCCCTGCTGCCTTTGGAGGAAAACAGGGGAGCTCAGGTGCCTGGGAGCTCCTTTTTGGCTGTTTTGGGGTTGGTGGGAGATGGGTGGACACTCATGGGGAATGGCTTTTGGGGCTGAGAGGGTTCTGCTGGGTTCATTCCCACCCCACCCCTCCAATGTTGGGATTTTCCTGGATTTTCCTGGCTGCACAAAGTCCTGCAGGTCCTGAGGGAAGGGACCTCCTTGAAAGCATCTCCATCTGCTCTAGGAGCTGTTTGGGGGGAACAGAGGGGAGTTCTTTCCTCTCACTTGGGAATTTTGGTGTCCCTGTCCCCCATGTCCTACAGCATCCTCAGTGCCCAGTGAGTGCCCAGCACCTTCCCATGGGAAAGCTTTGGAATGTTGGTGTCCCTGTCAATGGAAAACCTTTGGAATTTGTGTCCCTGTCACCTGTCCCTTGTGTCCCACAGCATCCTCAGTGTCCATCTCCTTCCAGTGCAAAGTCTTTGGAATTTCTGTGTCCCTGTCAATGGAAAACCTTTGGAATTTGTGTCCTTGTCAATGGAAAACCTTTGGAATTTCAGTGTCCCTGTCACCTTTCCCCTCTGTCCCACAGCATCCTCAGTGCCCAGCGGGTTTCCAGCACCTTCCATGCCCGTTTCTGTGCCCTCTCCAGGACCTACATCTACCGCCTGCTGCTGGGCTGTGCCCACCGCTCCCAAATCCCCGTCTTCGAGCAGGATCTGTGCTGGGCTCCCCCAGGAGGGTGAGTGCAGCTCCCTGGGGAGGCTCCTCTGCAAGGAAATTAGGGAATCAGGGCTGGGAGGGATAAAAAAATGGGATTTTTTTGCTCTGAACAAGTCCCTGACAGGAGGGGACAGCCTGAGGTTGGGCTCTGGGACAGGAGGAGAGGGAATGGTCTCAGGCTGGGGTTTAAGTTGGACATCAGGAGGGTTTAAGGGTCCCAGGAGAGCTTTAGGAGGAATTTCCCCTGTTAAAGAGTTGTTAGATGTGGGAATTGCTGCCCAGGGAGGTTTGGAGTGCTGATCCCAAAAAAAAAAAAACAAAAAAAGTTGAAATAGAATTTGGGCAGGGTTTTGGGTTGCTCATTTTGCTCAGACTGGAAACCAGTCAGGACCTGGAAGCCCAAACCCTTTTCTGGATGTTGGAGCAGTCACAGAGGACAGGGAGATGGGTCAGAGCTCTGATTTCCTGCCTTAAAAGGAGTTTTGGGGTTGAGCCTGGTGTAATTTCTTGGGGTTTGAGGCTGGCTTAATTTATTGGGGTTTGAGCCTGGCATAATTTATTGGGGTTTGATCCTGGTGTAATTCTATGGGGTTTGAGCCTGGTGTAACTCATTGGAGCTTAAACCTGGTGTAATTTATTAGTGTTTGAGCCTGGCATAATTCCTTGATGTTTGAGCCTGGTGTAATTCTCTGGGGTTTGAGCCTGGCATAATTTATTGGGGTTTGAGCCTGGCATAACTCTATGGGCTCTGAGCCTGCTGTAAGTCCCTGGTGTTTAAGCCTGGCTCCATGCCCTGGCTCTGAGCTCTAAGCCTGGCTCAGTCCCAGTGCCCTGAGCCCGCTCTGTGCATCGCAGCCCCCTGGACATTCCGGCCATGAGGGCAGCGGCGCAGCTCTTGCTGGGCACCCACGATTTCAGCACCTTCCGCTCCCCGCACCCCGAGGCCGCGGCGCAGAGCCCCGTCAGGACCCTGCAGCTGCTGCAGCTCCAGCCTGGCCACGGCCTCCTGGGCCAGCACCACCTGCACAGGTGAGAGCCCTGACACTCAGGGCTGTGGGGAAAATCCAGGTGGGACTGTGGGATTGGCAGGGAGCAGCTCCTGGGAGGGGTTCTTGTGTTAATTACACTCATTTTTGTGTTATTTACACTCATTTTTGGTGTTATATACGCTCATTTTGGTGGCTCAAAGCCACCTCTGCCAAGGAATGGATTTGGGTTTTTCCTACCTGCACAGGTGACTGTCCAGGCAGTCAGATTTTTAGGGAAAAGCCAGATGGGACAGGCTGGAGTGTGGGAATACCAGGGAGCTGCTCCTGGGAGGGGTTCTTGTGTTATTTACACTCATTTTTTGGGTTATTTACGCTCATTTTGGTGGCTAAAAAACACCTTGGGTAAGAAATTGGTTTGGGTTTTTTTAGTCTCTACCTGCACAGGTGAGAGTCCAGGCAATCAGGTTTGTAGGGAAAATCTGGGGGGAACAGGCTGGAGTGTGGAATTGTCAGGGAGCAGCTCCTGGGAGGGGGTTTTGTGTCATTTTCACTCATTTTTTGGGTTATTTGTACTCATTTTTTGGGTTATTTACACTCATGGCTAAAATCCACCTCTGTCAAGGAGTTGGGTTTCATTTTCCTGTCTGCACAGGTGAGAGCCCAATGTTAAAACCACCTGAAATTTGATTTAAATGCTCTTTTTTGGGTTTTTTTAGGGGACGGGAGTTCTGGGAGGTTAAAAAACACCTGAAATTCATTTAAATGCTCTTTTTTTGGGTTTTTTTAGGAGACTGGAGTTCTGGGAGGTGAAGGTGAAGAGCAAATCCTTCCTGTACCGACAGGTACTGCCTGCATCTGCTGCCAACCCAAATTTAAATTTATTAATTAACTTTAAAATTAATTAATTCATCTAAAAATCGATTATTTTAGCAATGTTCCATCTGTGTCGCACTCACAAGGACTTGGGCTCTTTATTTGATCCCAAAATCTCCTAAATTTGTGCCCAAAACCTTCACAAAATCAGATGGCAGGATGGAAAAAAATGTGTTTTTCACAATCTCGGCCCTTTTTAAAAATTCTTTTTAATTTTTTTCCATGCTCAGTGGATTTGAGCCTAGGAAAAGCTGTCTGGAATTTCACTTCCTGGCTTTTTTTGGGAAAAAAAAATTTAAAAAGGGTTTTTTTGCTTTACAAACTGCAGAAATTTTCCCTCTGCCCTGAAACTCCCCTGGATTTTTTGGAAATAATTCCAAAATAATAATAATAACAATTATTAATATATAGTTATATATTATAATTATCTTAATATTTTAATATTTAATATGTTAATATTTTAACTATTTAGGAAGCTGAATGTGGATATTTTTATATGTGGAGGCACCAAACCTACAGACATGGGTGCCAATAATCTGATTTTTAACCTGATGGGTGCCAATAATCTGATTTTTAATCTGATTTTTCCTGAATTGTGGAGGCAGCAAAGTCGTGGCATGCAATGACCTCTAGCGAGGGAGGATGAAATAATAGAGGGGAGGATTTGAGCTGCTTGGAGAGAAATTCTGGGCACTCCAAGGTCCCAAAATTTCCCTCTGGATAAAACCACCTTGGATTATTGGATATTTTTGAAGTGCTGATCATGAGCAGGTTGCTCAGGGGTCTTTGGTTTATTTATTTTTTAATTAATGGGTCACAAACTCAGCCCAGGGATTTGTTCCAGCACTGCAGGGAGGGTTTGGGAGAGTTTGGAAAGGTCAAAAATGGAATTTTTGTTAAATCCAAATCAGGGATTGAGGTGGGGGTGGAAAATTGGGTAGGGGGGATTTGGGATGAAAAATTGGGGGTGGAGAATTTGGGATGAGGATTGGGGAGGGGGAATTGAAATGGAGAATTGGGGATGGAAAATTGGAAATTAATTGGGGATGGAGATTTGGAGGTGAGGGACAGAGAATTGGGGATGGGGAATTTAGAATGGGAAATTGGGGATGGAGAATTGGGGGTGGACTTTTGGAAGTGGAGAATTGAAATGAGAACTGGGGCTAGGGAGTTGGAGGTGGATGAGCTGCTGGGACTGGCACTGAGCCAGGCTGGTTCTTGTCAGGTTGAACGCAGCACCGTCCCCTCTCTGCGGCCAGGTGAGGAGGATGGTGGGGGCCCTGGTGCTCACCTGAAGATGCTCCTGCACGTGGCAGGCTGAGAATGCCACCAAGGGGGGAAAAGCAGCTTCTCTTGCAGATTTTGGGGTGGCTGTGGCTGCTGGGTGGATGAGCCCAAAGGGGCAGCAGGGGCAGCCAGGCTGGGTCGGTGACTCCGGGCGGGGACCGGCACCGAGCCAGGCCTGGGCCGTCAGGCTGAAGCCAGCGCTGTCCCGTCTCTGCGGCCAGGTGAGGAGGATGGTGGGGGCCCTGGTGGCCGTGGGCCAGGGCAGGTTGGCCCCGGGGCGGCTGCAGCAGCTGCTGGAGCTCAGGGACCCCCGGGCGCTGCCCCCGCACGCCACGGCCCCGCCCGAGGGGCTCTTCCTGCACAGCGTGGAGTACAGCCCGACAGGTGGGCAGCGCTAATTCATCCTTAATAACTCACCGTTAGAGTGGCAATTGTCTATAAGTATTGATAAATATTAATAAATAATATACGTAGTAATTATGATAGAATAATATTATAATGTACAACGCTATATTATGATGTATAATTATATAATTATTTATAATAATATATAATTAATATATAATCAATATATTCGATATACTATATATTTTATATCTTATAATAGATTAATATATATAATTCTATAACAATATAGAATATATATTAAACATATACTGTATTATATTTTATAAATTAATTTCTATAATGATATAATTATACTAATATGAAATTAATATATTAATCAATATATAATATATTGTATTATATTTTATAACTTAACTATAGATTGATTGATATAATAATGATATAATTATTTATAATATAATATAAAATTAATGTATCTTAATTAATATGTAATAGTGTCCTGGTTTGGAAAACAAATACATATTATAATTTATATACTATAATATAGCTGAATATATACATTATTCTATAATTGTTTGTGATTATATATTATTATAATTATTGAATATACATCGGATGGTGGAAGGTGGCCCTGGCAGGGGTAGAATGGGATGAGTTTTTCACACCTTCCCATGATGAACAATTTGAGCCAAAATTTAACAATTTAGCTTAAATTTAACAATTTTCAGCCTACAGAAGTGGGATAGATTTGCAAATACCTGCTTTCAACCAGCCAAGATCCCAGTGCTTCTTTACCCTTAAATCACTATTTCCTTTTCCCTTAAATCAATGTTTTCTTTTCCCCATAATCAGTATTTTTCCCTAAATCAATGTTTTTTCTGCTCTCTCCTCTCAGATTTGGCCCCTCCAAGTGCCCCAGCAGAAGAGGAGCTCTGTGGACTGAGCCGAAAGGAATTTATAACATAAATTATAAATTAAACTATTATAAAAATTGTAACATCTGTATTGTCTCACCCTTCACATAAAAGTTTTTAAAACACCTCTCAGTTACCGCATTCCTAAATTATAAAAATTCATATTCCAACACCTCTGCTTCCAGTGGGGAGGGTTGGGGGAATGAAACAGATCCCAGGTGCTTCCTGGAGCTTTTTTTTCTGATTATTTTTCTGGGTTTTTTTCAGGGTTTTTTTGTAATTTTTTTTCTGTTTTTTTTCTGATTTCTTTCTGTTGGTTTTTTTTTCCCCAAAATTCACCCAGGTATTTGTCCTTAATTGGCCACCTCATTAATTATTATTAAAAACCGCAGGTTGGCTTCTGGCCTCTCCCTCTCTGTTTTGCTCAGATTTTTAAACCTTGGTGAAAAAATTCAGCTGCAACTTTTGTAAACTCTGGAAAATTCCAATTCCTGGCACTGTGAGAGCCTCAGCCCCTAAGAATCCTTTACCTTGAGCAGAAATTCTTTTTTTTTATCCCATTTTTTTCCAGTGGGAAATCCTCCCAGCACTGGAGGGGAACTCCTTTTATCACGATCTTATTGAAAAATGTAAAAAAATTGGATTAGAGGCTCCTTGCAGCTGAGCCTGAGGGAAGGATGAGGAATTAAAGATGTTTTGCTGCTTGGTTTTCAGTACATTTAGGGTTTTTTACTTTCTGTGATGCTTTTATACTTTGAATTTTAATTTTAAGCAGGGGATTTTCAGCTGTGGGGGGGGGGGGGAACACTGAGTAACTTTTACTTTAATGTGTAAATAGCTCCTCAGGTCTATTTAAAAACAAATTCTTGACTGCCTGGCTGTTTTTTTCCAAGGGGGAAAATCCCAGTGCTGGTGTCACTGCAGGAATTGGACAAACACTGAAATTCTTTTATTAAAATCAAGCAGAAAAAAGCATTGAAAATGTAAACAAAATAAAATCTGGGCTCAGCTCTCAGGGGGTGCTCTGGGGCAGCCCCTTCTTCAGCAGGGATGTCAGGTAACTGCCCAGCTCTTCATCCTAAAACAGAAGAAATAACCAGCATGAGAGCAAAATCCTCCTTGGATTGTCCCACCTGGGCCAGTAAATTCAGTTTTGGTGCCCAGGAATGGACTGAGAGAATTCCTGGACCTTGCTGGATCTAATGTGAGCTGTGTTTAAAAAGTGAAATAATCCACAAATTCATTTCTGGCTGTTTTTACAAATATTGCTGTGAAATTCCATTTCTCCAAGGACCTGAGGGGGTTTTTTTGAGGAAAAGCCTCATTTTTGCTGGAAATCAAGGAATAAATTGCTTTATTGCTTTGCCTTCCAAAGGCATTTCCTGCTGTCAAGAAAGAGTTTAATAATCCAGGAAATTTAATAATGCAGAAAGTTTAATAATCCAGAAAATCTGATAATGCAGAAAATGTAATAATCCAGAAAGTTCAATGATCCAGAAAAATCCAATAATCCAGAAAATTTATTAATCCAGCCACAGAAAGGGAAGGTGATGGGATGACTCAAATAAAAGAATGTTTAAATCAGAAATAGTTCTCTATTTGTTTGAAATTTTCTAAGTTAGAAATACAAAATGAAATACTTAATTCAGAACTGAATTAAGTGGAATTAGCCCAGAAGTTCTCTGCTTTACAGAGCTGTAAAATCATTTCTGCTCAGAAAACACCAGGGACTGCCTCTCGTCTTCCAAATTCCTTCAAAGCCAGAGGAGGCAGGGTTGGGATGGAGGGATTTGGGTGAGAAATGAGGAATTCCCACCTGGTAGGTCCAGGAGACCAGCAGGACTTTGGTTCCCTGGTCCTCAGAGTGAGCCGTGGCCTGGATCAGGATGGACTCCACAGTGATGGAGCCATCAGGGAGGTGCTGCACTGAGTAATCCTTCAGAACCCTGCAGAGAAAGGAGAAATTTGGGGTTTATTTGGGAAATAAATGCTAGGTTTTCATCCCAAATCCCAGTTCTGAGCCCAAGAAGGGAAAACGAGCTGATCCACTGCTCATTTTGGTGATTTTTCTTTTTGTACTATTGCATTTGTATTTTTTTTGCATTTCCCTAATAAAGAACTGTTATTCCTGCTCCCATATTTTTGCCTGAGAGCCCCTTAATTTCAAAATTACAACAATTCAAAGGGAGTGGGCTTACATTTTCCATTTCAGGGGAGGCTCCTGCCTTCTTTAAGCAGAACCTCTTTCCAAACCAAGACAATTCTCGTGAGCAGTGGCTGGAGAGATCTTCCACTTCTTACACGTTTTGCTTTGGTTTGTTCCACTTCCTTTAACTTTTCCAACCCCATGCTTGAAAACGTGGGCTTAAAAACCATGGGGATAAAAAAACATGGGATAAAAAACCATGGGGATAAAAGAATCAGTTGAACCCCTGAGAGTCAGAAAAGCCCTGCCAGGGCTCAGGGCTCATTGCTGGCTGGGACTGTGTACAAGTCATGAATGGGACAGGACTGATGGGAACGTGCCTGGAGATGTTTTATTTTCCAGCATCAGTCTCATTCCATGGCTATGACAATGGGAAGATCCCAGCAGCTCACATTCCAGGCAGCAGACAAAGAATGCTGTAGTTGTAAAAAGTTTTGTGACCAATCACACAAAGCAAAAACACATTGACAGTAGTTCTATCCAACCACTATAAGCACAAATCCTGTTGGTTAAAACAATGCTTGCTAATTTCAAATACAACACCTGCTTGTAAGCCTCAAAACACAATGCACAGAGCTCCATTATTAACCTTAGAACTCCCTAATATCACTCTAGATAGACTTTTCTGTAGCTTAGGGAGTTATTCTAGAGAAGCGTTAATATAGAAACCATTGTTCTATTTGTCTTTACTTTTCTACTTCTTATATAATTTTTCTGCTGACCAATCCCATGGCTCTTGCTTAGCTCTGATCACAGTTCTGCTGTCTCTGAGGCCTTTTGCAGCTTTCCCAACCCCTCAGATGTTAAGGATTCCCCAAGGGCTCACCCCTTGAGGTGGTTGTAGACCCTGAGCACGGTCTCGTGCTCCTTGCGCGGGTCCTGGATGTGCACGCGGCAGGTGAAGCGCAGCTGATGCTCAGCCAGCCCCAGCTCCTTCAGGGCCTGCTCAGGGGAAACCAGCCTGAAACTCTGGGGGAAAAAGAGATGAAAGGGAGAAAATTAATCCTCAGAGCTTGGGGGAGTTTTGGTGCTGCCAAGCAGGGAAGGGCATTCCCTTTCTGGGCTGGGATATCGCGGAGTGTTTGTTGCTCAAAGGGAGGGCTGAGAGTGGGACAAAACACCCACCTCAACAATGATAAATAAATAAATATTTAACAGCATCCAGCTGGTCTCTGGAAGGTGGTTGAAGCTCTAGCAGGGGAGTGATGTTTGAAAAGAAAGATGACATTGCAGATGAACTTCCTTTGTTGGGAGGAAGTGAAAGCGCTGGCGGTAATTTGTGTTCTTTGTGTGTCTGAAACAGGACAGCACTTCCAGAGAGCACAAAAACACCTCAGAGGGCATAAAAAACCCCCTGAGAGGGCACAAAACAGCCTCAGAGGGCAAAAAACAGCCTCAGAGGACATAAAAAACCCTCAGAGGACACAAAACACAGAGGACATGAAAAAAACCCTCGGAGGACACAAAAAACACCCTCAGAGGGCACAAAAAGCAGAGGACACAAACCCACCCTGTGAGGCCCTAGGGCAGCTGAGGGCTCTGTACTCACGTTGTCCTTCATGAGCAGCGTGCCGTGCATCAGCCTGGGCCTCTTGGCATCAGGGGCAGCACCTAAACAGGGCAATATTGACACCTAAAATCAATATTTAGTGATACAGAGCAACTCCCTCTCTTCCCAGAGCACTTCCTCATGTAAAAATGAGATTATTTTTTTCTAAAATTATGTTTATAAATATATATTTATATTATATATAGTATATATAATTTATATATTTATATAAATAAATATAAAAATATATTTATTAACACATAGATAGTAATAATATAGTTATGGCATATATTTATTAATATAATTATATTAATAATATAACTATATGATCAATAATATAATTCTATATAATAATTATATTAATAATATAAATATTATATATATATATACATATATGTATATATATATATATATATATATATATATATATATTCAGTTTATCTCCCAAATCAAGCACACATGTGTAGCAAACTAGGCAGGGTGTGCACATTGATTTGAAACACATAAATTATATTTTAAATATAAACCTACATCTAAATTTTAAATAAAAATTTACATCTAAATTCTACTTTCAATATAAATTTACAGCTTTATAACCCATTAGCAGGGAGGAAATGGGGGTGGGCAGAGTCACCTATGGCTGTTTCCCTCTTGAGCAGGCCCAGGGAGATGTCCACAGGGATGCAGGGGTTGGTGAGGATGGTGGTGGTCTCTCCGTTGGCTGGCATGAAGCAGCTGACATCTGCAACGGGAACAGTAACAAAAGAAACTTCAGCTCCAAGGGGGCCACTGCAATTAATTAATGCTAATTAAGGTGTCACAGGCATCACTTCCTTGAGGGGAGGTGTAAATGCCACCCAAAGGGCCAAAATGGATCCAAAATGTGTAAAATTTTAATTCCATTCCTTCCTCTCCACTGGAAAACAATCCTAACTTACGTCCAAGGGTATCACTGTAATTAACTGGGCTTCATTAGTGTTAATTAAGGTGTTACAGGCATCACTTCCTTGAAGGGAGGTGTAAATGTCACCCCAAGGGCCAAAATGTGTAAAATTTTAATTCTACTCCCTCCTCTAACATGGAAAACAATCCTAATTCACATCCAAGGGGACACTGCAATTAATTAATATTAATTAAGGTGTCAGAGGCCTCACTTTTTTGAGGGGAACTGTAAGTGCCACCCCATCTACCTGTGCTAAGGGATCAAAAATGTGCAAAGTTTTAATTCAATATCCTTTTCTAACATGGAAAACAATGCTAATTCATGTCCAAGGGGATCACTGCAATTAACTTAATTAATGTAAATTAAGGTATTACAGGCATCATTTCCTTGAGGGGAGCTGTAAGTGCCACCCTCCATAACTTTGCTGAAGGACCCAAAATTGATCCAAAATGTGTAAAATTTTAATTCCGTTCCCTCCTGTCACATGGAAAACAGTTCTAATTTATGTCCAAGGGGATCACTGCAATTAACAGGGTTTAATTAATGTTAATTAAGGTGTTAGAATCATCACTTCCTCGAGGGGAGCTGTGAGTGCCCCCCTCCCCAGCCATGCCGAGGGCCCCAGATGTGATTCCCAGGCGTTCAGGGCTCCCTCCCCCTGCCCAGGGATACCTACGGAACTCCTGCTCGATTTTCTGCTTCAGGAATTCCATTTTCTTGGCCTCTCCGTGCACCAGCAGCACATTCCTGGGCTCAGCCTGCCGGATCAGCTGCATGATGCCCTTGGCATCTGCGTGGGCACTGAAGGACATGTACTCCACCTGCATCTTCACCTCCAGCTGGGGACAAGAGAAACTGAGAGCGCACAGCTCTGGGAACTGGGAATTCCTTGGGAACACACCCAGATCCCTCTGGATTTACTTCCAAGGAGGAAGGAGAAAACCTAAATTTTTTTGACAAAAAGCTGTTGTAATTTAAAAACTCCAGCTGCCGCATTTCAGGCAATATTTGTCACAAAAATTTGTCAAGAAACAAAAATCAAATATTGAAGGACATGTACTCCACCTGCATCTTCACTTCCAACAGAGCACAGCTCTGAGAACTGGGAATTCTTCTGGGACATACCCAGATCCCTCTGGATTTATTTAAAATTAAGAGGGAGAAAACCTAAATTGCCTTGACAAAAACTGTCATAATTTAAAAGCTCCAATTCTCTCATTTCAGACAATATTTGTCACAAAAATCAAATATTGAAGGACATGTGCTCCACCTGCAGCTTCACTTCCAGCTGGGAGGAACAGAGCAGAGCTCTGGGAACTGGGAATTCCTTGGGACACACCCAGGAACACCCAGATCCCTCTGGATTTATTTAAAAGGAAAAAGGAGAAAACCTAAATTGCCTTAACACAAAGCTGCTGTAATTGAAAAGCTCAAATTGCCTCATTTCAGACAATATTTGTCACAAAAATCAAATATTGCAGGTCAGCTGGTGTTTTATTATCGAAATGTGCTTTATATGGGTGAAAAGATAGCAACTGAAAAATGAAAAATGGAAAAACAGATTTGTGGAAATGTGAATATATCAACTGAAAAATGAAAAATCGAAAATATATCAACTGAAATGTGAAAATATATCAATTTCATCTATCTGCCTCGTTACTAACAGTATAAAATGCCCCTAAGTATTTAAAGAAATTTTAAGAATTTAGTTAATTTATTTAATAATTAAGAAGTAAAACTTCTGAAGTTTTAGTAAAACTTATTCACCTAAATTTTACAGCAGAATCAAAGAGCCCTTCAATGTTTTTTTTTTTGGCAGGAATTAATGCAAAAGGGGGGAAAAAATAAAACGAATCAAACTTTGCTAAAGCAAAAAAGGAAAAAAATACCCAAATAAGTGCAACTCCAAAAGTAAAGATTATTTTGAGGTATTTTCAGTGCTGGAAATTGAAAATCCAACTCACAATTTGTCTTCCTTCCATCTCCAGCTTCCTCTGCCCACTGAGGATTTTGTGGCCCACAGTTCCCTGGACACAGTAGCCAGGCATGATCACCTGGAAAAAAAAAAAAACCCAAAAAAATCAAAAATTCCATGGATTTAGCCTGGGAAATCCATTTAAAACATAAAGAAAGTCACAAAATAGAGTTAGTTCAAAGAGGATTTTTGTCCTTTAATTCCAGCTCCTCAAGAAACGCTTTGCCATAATCTCAGTAGTTGCGACTCACATTAATATGAGACATAAAAACCCAATAAAAACCCCAATAAATCCTATTAAAAAAACCAATAAAAACCCCATAAAACCCCAATTTCTTACCATGTTCTTCTCATTCCCTGCCCATTTCCTGAAGATCTGCAGGGATTGTCCTGCATGGAGCATCCCAGGGGTTGCAAACACCACCTGCAAGTCAAAGATGGGTCATAAATCACTACAAAAAACCCATTTTTTCCATGGTTTATAGAAATAGCCTAAATCTGTGCAGAGCATCCAAAAAAAGATTGTGTGGAAAAGAAAACCCTGGTATGAATCAGGATGTGTAGAGGAAATAAAGATGCAAAATTTTCATTTTTTTTCTGGGTGTTTCACTTTTAATGAAATAAAAATTCAAAGAAAATCAAGGAATTTTATATTTTCAGAGATGACTTGGCTATGAGAGGTTTTTAAGTGGGATTAATGGCATAAACATGCAAAATTTTCATTTTCTTTTTCTGGGTGTTTCACCATTAATGAAATAAAAATTCAGAAAGAGATTTGATATTTACAGAAATGCCCTGGTTTTGAGGTAGGATTGATGGCATAAGCATCAATCATTTTTTTCTGGGTTTTTTCACCTTAAATGAAACAAAAAATTCAGAGAAATACAGAAAGAGATTTAATATTTAGAGATGGCCTGGCCATGGGATGTTTTCAGGTGGGATTGATGGTATAAACATTCAAAATTTTCATTTTTTTCTGGGTGTTTCACTTTCAATGAAGTAAAAAATCAAAGAAATTAAAGAAATTTGGTATTTAAAGATATGACCTGGCCATGAGACGTTTTGTGTTGGGATTGCTGGGGTGGAGGATGCTCAGGCTGATTTTCCCCCCAGAATTTGGGAAAAATCTGGAATAAAAAAGCTCCCAAGCCTCTCCTACCATGGGCCCAGGGTTGTCTGCAAAGGCTCTGTCAAAGGCTTTGATGTGTTTGAACTCGAACATGTTCCTCTGCACAAAGGTTTTCCTGATTTTCTGGTTGGTCCAGGTGATAAACAGTTTGTAATAATGGTTTGCCTTCTCTGTCAGGCCCGTGGAGAAATAAATTGGAGCTTTCAGGTTCATCCTTTCCCTGCAAGAAAAGAAAGAGGCAAATATATAATATAAAATATATAACGAACAATATAAAATATACAATATTATGCTATATATTATATAACATATTTTATATGTATGAGATTAAACATATATAACGTATTTTATAAATATAACTTAATACAGCATGTTTTATATATAACATATCATACATATAATATAACATATTATATATAGCATATTATATACATAACTATGATATATGATATATATAACTATGTATAATATATTGCATATATAACATATAGCTCCATATAAAATAATATAAAAATATATTAAAAATAAATAAATATTATATATATGTATTTTCATATATATATATCTAATATATAGTATATATATCTCAGCTGGCCATAAAGCTGGGGAGTCTCCCAAGGTTTTTTTGGGGTGTATTTCCCTGTTTTCATGAGCTAGAAATAACTATTTTGTATTAAATATTTTCAATATTTATTAATTTTAATTTTAGCTCTCCCTGCACCCAGGGCAATTCCACTCCTGGAGGAATATTAAATAATATATATAATATATATTAAATATATTTCTATGTTATTATATGCATTATTTATTGATTAATTTATATATTGTTCTATATTGTCAGTGGCATTTAAGCCCAGGCAGGTTTCAGTGCCTGTCTCCCACAGATCAACTCCTACATTTCCAGCACTCATCACACACAAAGGATCCCAAAAGCAGGGGGAGGCTCACCAGAAGGTTTCCAGTAAAATGCAAAGTTCCTGAGCACGGCCAAGGGCAAAAACTGGGATGAGAACCTGGAACACAGGGGGAGTTCAGAGTCTGACAGAGCCAAACAGCGTTCATTTACTAATATTATTAATTACATTAGTAGTAGTAGTAGCAGTAGCATATTTCTATTTTATGATATAATATATATATAATCATATATATTTATATATGAATATATTACTATATATTATACATTATCAAGTATATAATATATTGTATAATCATATTTTATTATAATTACTTTTTTATATACTATATACAATAGATATATAACCACATATATAATAATATAAATGATAATATATGATAGATATAATAATAATTTTCCATTATTACATTTTCAGTCACCAACTGCTAACTGCAATCCCCAGCACTGATTGATATTTTTGAGGATTTGTTAATGTGTGGGAAAGACAATTACATATTTATCATTATTTATTACTTAGTATTAATAATAATTCTTACGTCTTCATTATTTGAGTATATTTTTAATTTATTTTATTATTTTATTTTTATTTAATTTATTTTATTTAATTATATTTTATTATAATTATACTTATATTTATTTCTAAATTTTATTTTATAATTATTTTTATTTTATTTATTTTTATTTTTTATTCTTATTTATTTTCATACATTTATTATGATTTGTTTTTCTTTATTATTTAATATTTTTACTTATTTTCATTCCTTCTGTACCTTCCCTCCTCTCTCCACAGTCTCGTGCACCTTCTTGAGGAAATCCCTCTCGCGGCAGCGCTTGGAGTCACGGATGGTGGTGGCGTAGGTGGACTCAGTGATCAGCAGGTCAGGACGGCACTTGTCCAGCCAGGCTGCCCTGAAAACAGGGAATTCCACCCAAAATCGCAGCAGGAAAGGGGCTCTGCTGGGTTAAATCTGAAAATCTCCAAGGTGGGTTGGGGAATGGCACAGGAAATGGGAGGAAAGTGGGCTCTGGGGACTCTACAGTAGCTTAATTGGAATTAATCCAGCTCAGTATTGAAGTTACAGAGCTCAAAAATTAAAATTTCAAAATTGAGATGGCTCAAAAAGCAATATTTATCCAGTCTATTACCAGTTTTAAATGCATTAATTTAAAGGCATTAAAATTCAAAAATCACAGCAGGAAACGGTTTCTGGTGTTTCTAATCTGAAAATCTCCAAGTTGTATTGGGGAATGTCACTGTATCCACAGGAAATAGGAATAAAGTAGAAATGGGAATAAATATATAAAGAAAAATAAAAAATAAAGGAAATGGGAATAAATCCCATAATACCTTTGGAATTCTGTGGTAGCTTAATTTGAATTAATCCAGCTCAGAATTGAAATTACAGAGCTCAAAAAGCAGTATTTGTCCAGTTTATTACCAGTTCTAAATGCAATAATATTCAACCCAAAATCACAGCAGGAAAGGGTGTTTGGCGGGTTAAATCTGAAAATCTCCAAGCTGGATTAAGGAGTGGTGCAGGAAATGGGAGTAAAGGGTGCCTTTGGAGCTCTATGGTAGTTTCGTTTAAATTAATTCAGATAAAAATTGAAATTCAGCTTTTTACTCACCCCAAGTGTCTGTCTGGTGTCATGTTATAGTCACCCTGAGGGGAGAAGAGAAACCCCAAGAGATTTTTGAACCAATGGAGGCTCAAATATCTAACAGAATGTAATATAAATAATATATATATATGCTAATACATATATATAATATATAATATATAGTATACATATAATATAAACCACAGTATACCATTAATATAAATACATAATAATATATGAATAATAATATATAAATATAATAGATATTATATATAATATATTGTGTAACAATAATATAAATATATAAAAGTTTATATATATATATAAAATTATATATAATTATATATCATTATATATAGATATGAAATATAGATATCTGGGAATATTTAGAGCTAAAAAAGGGGAATAATTCTAACTTTGGGCATACTCACAGTGTACACCACAGACTCACAGCCAACCTTGATTTGGAACATGGCAGCTCCCAGCACGTGGCCTGCATAGTAAGCCTTGATCTCCAGCTCCTCATCCACCTGCCAACAGCAAACCCTCAGCACTGCCAGCATTTCAACTTTATATAGATATAAAATATAAACAGCAAAACACTCAGCGATGCCAGTATTTCAACTCCAATTGGAAATATGTGGAAATCTGATTCATTAGCTACATTTCTAATTTAACGCCTTGATTCATTATCAACATTCCTAACTTAATCCATTGATTCATTAGCTTATATTCCTAATTTAACCCCTTGATAAATTAGCTACATTTCCAACATAACCCCTTGATTAATTAACTACATTTCCAACAACTCATTGATTAATTAGCTACATTTCCAATGTAACCCCATGACTCATTAGCTACATTTCCAAATTAACCTCTTGATTAATTAGCTACATTTCCAATTTACCCCCTTGACTGCAAGCCCCCTGACCTGCACCGTCTGGTGGAGGTGCACGGCCACCACCTTCTTCATGCAGTCCTTGATCATCTGTGATGTGAAGAAGTTGGTTTCCCCTTTCTTGTCCACGGTGATCTTCCTGTAGTCCTCCAGCAGGATGGGGCAGATGGCCTTGGTGGGGTGGGTCATGTAGATGGGGCCATCATAGCCAACCATCTCGCTGAAATAGGGCAGGGCCCCACAGTGGTCCAGGTGGAAGTGGCTGCAAAAAAAACCAAAAAAAAAACAAAACCAAAAAAACCTAAATGGTTGCACAGAATTCAGTTTGGGTGGCTCCCAGATCTTCTCAGGGAGGAAAAAGCAGGTAAAATATGAGGGGTGGGCTTGGGATGGCACAAAAAGAGGTGGGAGAAGGAAGGAGCCTCACCTGATGATGACACAGTCCAGGAAATCAGTCAGCCTGCCATTCTGGGTGATGTAGGAGAAGTCAGGGAAGCGCCTCTACAGCCGGGGGAAAACAGGAGATCGAGCAGGAATGCACCAGTGATCCAAAAACAGGGAGGAAATGGGACAGTGGGACACTGGGAATGTACTGAGCTCTGTCCAGGCAGCACCAGCATCAGTGATCCAAAAAACATGGAGGGAATGGGACAATGGGACACTGGGAATGTGCTGAGCACTCTTCAGGCAGCACCAGCACCCCTAATTAAAAAAAAACATGGATGGAAGGATCTGAGAATGTGCTGATCCTTCTCCAGACAACAGCAGATCCAATAAAACCATGGAGGGAAGGGCCTGAAACTTTGGGAATGTGCTGATCCTTCTCCAGGCAGCACCAGCACCACTGATCCAACAAAAATAGGAGGGAATGGGATATTGGGAATGTGCTGAGGCCTCTCCAGGCAGAACCAGCATCAGAGATCCAAAAAAACATGGAGGGAATGGGACAATGCGACACTGGGAACGTACTGATCCTTTTCCAATAACACCAGCATCAGTGATCCAACAAAAATGGAGGGAATGGGACATTGGGAATGTGCTGAGCACTCTTCAGGCAGTTTTTGTGTGCAGGGAGAGGCAGAAAAGAGAGCACAAACAGAAACTGACCCTTTCATAAATAAATAATTTTATCTCCCAAATAAAACAGGAACTGATCACATCCTGGCTCTGAAGTACAAAGCCCCAAAAGCTTTCCTGTCAGCATATTTGCTGCTTGAACTAAATCCTACAGAATATCTGTGCCATTATTCCTTTCCTGCTGGGCCAGGGAAGCCAAAATCAGGAGTTTCGTTCTCTCCCCCTGGAGCAGCAGAAATGTGGTGAGGATCCCATGCGGAATGAGCTGCCCCAAAGCTTAGGACAGGATTCCAGCTCAGAGGAAACCCAGAGAGTCCAACCCGAGCTGGAATGGAGCATTTGCAGCTGCATTAATAAACATTATTAATAAACATTTCCCCAAGTCCACGAGCCAGGGAAAGGAGGGCTGATATTTCATGGTACACTTAAGGGGAAGGGAGATTTTGGAAGGGGAAAGAACAGCTCTGCCCCAGCCCAGCCCCAGCAGGGGCTGACGGAGGAGCCCAGGGATGCAGGAGGGACAGAAGGGAGGACAGGAGCTGGCCCAGGGGACACTCACATCATCGTTGTAGCCCATGTGCATCCCACAGTCCAGCATCACATTCTTGCCAGCGATGGACACCAGGATGCAGCTTCGGCCCACGTCCTGGCCAGCACCTGGACACCAGAAAAACATCAATAAACACCAGGAGAACATCACAAAATATCAGCAAAATATCAGTAAAACATCAGCAAAACACCACCAGCAAAATAACAGTAAACATCAGGAAAACATCAGCAAAACACCAGTGAAAAACCAGTAAAACACCATCAAAACGCCACCAGTAAAACACCAGGAAAACATCACAAAACACCAGCAAAATACCAGTAAAACAGCACCAGGAAAATACCAATAATACCCCAATAAAACACCAGGAAAGCATCACAAAACACCAGCAAAATATTGGAACAACACCAATAAAGCATCACCAGCAAAACACCAATAAAACACCAGTAAGACACCGGTAAAACACCTCTGGGAAAAGCTGCAATTCTTTCAAAATAAAAGCAGGCGAAGGTCTGCACAGACTTCCTGCAATTGCAGTTTCAAGGAGAAGAGAGAAGAATCCTTCATCTGGCAAGGATCAGAACTCCTTCTCCAGCTGCTCTGCCCTCGTTAAGCCTCATTAAGTTAAACCCACACCAAGGCTGAAAACTATCCAGGAGGATAAAGCAGATCTGCTGCTCAGTACATCCTCTGCCCTCTCAATACAAACCACATTTAAAAAAAGATTGAACAGGGAAAAATGAGAAATATTTTCTTCCTGTGGCTCTTTAGCACTGTAGTGAATTAATGCTCCACAACACCACAGTACCTTTACAAGAATAACTTAATTAATCCTGATTAATTAATCCAAACAGTTATAATGGTCACTGGAAAAAACAATGGAGGGCAGAGAGGAATCACATCACGGATTCCAAATATGAGCCAGAATTTCCCCCAGGGTTTCAGTGTTGGCATTTCAAGGCGATTTTAGGCCGGACTTACCCAAGGGGGTGACTTTGATCTCGGGCATTTTTACCCCACTCCAGGTCCCAAGCCCGCACAGAAAATTAGCCCAGGAGCAGATGCGAGGGGGGCACAACGAGAGAGGATTTCGTTGGTTTTACCGGCGCCATTTCAATTTTTTCAAGTATCCGGCCGAAGACTCAAGCAGAGCCCAAACTTTTTCCTGAGGCGAGACAGAAAACACAGGTGAGGTGATAAACAACAACCTGCGGGAAAGCGGCCCCGTTTGGCTGCAATACCCACCACCACTGATGAGAGCCGGGAAAACACGTGTAGAAACACAGAAAAACGGGCAAAAAAAGCACAAAACCACAAAAAAATAACACAAAAAACCCCGCAAATGCACCTAGGCCAGGCCGCAGCCCCAGCGCCTCCTCCGCGCCTGCGCCACCCCGCGCGGATTGGCCGAGCCGCAATGACGCACGCGAAGCGGATAGGCCTGCGGGGCGCGGCGGGTGACGGATGCGGCGCTGATTGGCCGAGAGGGCGGTGAGGCATGCGGAAGGAGGAGGAGGAGGAAGGGGGAGGGGAAGGGGAGGCGGCGGTGGCGCCGCGGCGCGATGGCGGCGGCGGCCGCGGGCCCGTTCAGCCTCAGGGAGGTCCTGGACGCCTTCCGCAGGTGCGTGACGGAGCAGCGAGAGGTGCTGCTGGAGCCCTACCTGAGCGGCTGGCGGGGGCTCATCCGGTGAGTGCCCGGCAGCGAGCGGGGGGACTGTGGGCAGAAGGATGCAGTGACCGATCAGGGAGCGACGGCTTCACACTGAAGTGGGTTTGGGGTTCTCTTTTCACTCCTCAGATACTTTGTCTTCTCTTTTCACCCCTGATGGAGCTTTTGCTTTCTCTTTTGACCCTTCAGATGCCTTTTGCTATCTCTTTCCACCCCTCAGGCAATTCTTTGGGCTCTCTTTTTCCCCCTCAGTTACTTTCTGGCTTCTCTTTCCCCCCCTCAGATGCTTTTTGGCTTTGCTTTGCCTCCCTCAGATGCTTTTTGCCTTCTCATTTCACCCCTGAGATGTTTTGGGGTCGTCTTTTCACCCCTGAGGTGTTTTTTTTGGCGGGGGGTCGGCAGGGTTCTCTTTTCCCCCCGAGGTGGTTTTGGGGTTGGTTTTTTCACCCCTCAGGTATTTTTTCCGCTTCTCTCCCCACCCCTCGCCCACCTAACCCACCACTCCCCTCTCCCCCTCAGCTTCCTGCAGAGCCTGGGCGCCGTCTTCTCCTTCATCTCCAAGGACGCCGTGGCCAAGGTGGCTCTGCTGGAAGGTCACCAGCAGCAGCACGGCTTCGTGTCGCTGCAGTCGCTGGTGCAGCACGAGCTGGCGGCGGGGCTGGCGGCGCTGCGGGCCCGCTCGGACTCGGGCTGCCGCACGGTGCTGCGGCTGCACCGCGCCCTGCGCTGGCTGCAGCTCTTCCTGGAGGGGCTGCGCTCGGGGGAGCCGCGCACCTCCGTGCTCTGCACCGACGCCTACAACGCCTCGCTGGCCCAGCACCACCCCTGGGTTGTCCGCAAGGCGGCCACCGTGGCTTTCTGCGCGCTGCCCTCCCGGGATGCCTTCCTGGAGATCATGAACGTGGGCTCGCAAGAGGAGGCCGTGGCCATGCTGGGAGAGGCCATCCCCTACATCGGAGATGTCTACAGCATCACCCAGGAGCTCTTCACTCAGCACAAGCTGCTCGACCTGCCCTGATGGCTGAAAATGACATTTTTGCACAAGCAACACACTCTGTCCGTGGTTATTTCCACTTTTTCTTTCCGGCCCGGAGGTGGAAAGTTGGCCAAACTATCCCACGGTATAAACGTGGACCATTAATTTTTTCACGTTTCTCAGTTCTTACCGTACATCTCTAAAGTTAGGAAAAAATTCCACATTAGGATGAGCTGCTAAGGGATTTATTTTTTTAATTCCCACCGTACAGCAATCTCCCAGGCACTCTTCGCTCAGCACAAGCTGCTTAACCTGCCCTGATGGCTGAAAATGACATTTTTGCACAAGCAACACACTCTGTCCGTGGTTATTTCCCTTTTTTCATTCCAGCCTGGAGCTGAGGATTTGACAAAATTATTCCATATTATAAATGTCGGTTATTTTTGTACAGCTGTCAGTTCTATTCTTACATCTCTAAAGTTAGAAAACAATTCCACGTTAGGTTGAGCTGCTAAAGGATTGATTCTTTTCTATTCCTAGCATACAGCATCACCCAGGAACTATTTGTGTACCTGCCCTGACGGTGGTGCTGGTGTGAAAATGCCATTTTTGCACAAGCAAAACATTCTGTCCATGGTTATTTTCACTTTTTCTCTCCAGCCTGGAGCTGAGGAGTTGGCAAAATGATTCTGTATTATAAACATGGACCGGTTATTTTTTACATCTGTCAGTTCTATTCTTACATCTCTAAAGTTAGAAAAAAATTCCACATTAGGTTGAGCTGCTAAGGGATTGATTTTTTTTATATTCCCACTGTACAGCATCACCCAGGAGCTCTTTGCTCAGCACAAGCTGCCCTGATGGCTGAAAATGACATTTATGCACAAGCAACACACTGTCCGTGGTTATTTCCACTTTTCTTTCCAGCCTAGAGCTGAGGAATTGGCAAAACAAGTCCATATTATAAATGTGGACCAGTCCTTTTCTTACATCTGTACGGTTAGAAAAAAAATTCCATATTAGATTGAGGTGCTAAGGGATTTTTTTTTTACTCCCACACCTTACAGCATGAGCCAGGAGCTCTTTTTGCAGCACAGGCTGCTCGACCCATCCTGCTAGGATGAGCCCAGAGTGAAAATAACATTTTTGCGCATTTATTATTTGGTTATTTTCACTTTTTCTTTCCAGCCTGGAGCTGAGGAGTTGGCCAAGTTATTCCACTTCATAAACATGGAATAGGTTTTTTTTACACCTTTTTTTACATCTCTACAATTAGAAAAAAAATCCACAGTAGGAGGAGCTGTGCAGAGTTAGAAAAATAATTCCACATTAGGATGAGCTGCTAAGGGATTGAAGTTCTGAATTTTTTTATTCCTGGCAAAGCTGGAAACGGTTTTTCTTTTCAAGCCCAAGCGCAGCGGCTTGTGTGCATTTACAGCAATATTTGTGGCCTTGTGTGGCAGCACAAATTGGAGCTGTGGTGTCTGAGCTCATTCCCACACTTTGGTTTGTACAAAAATCCCACCTGGAGGATTTCATGCTGAGCAATGCCCTGGGGAAATGCCCTTTCCCTGCCACTGTGGGAGCTGAAGGAAATAGGGGTGGAAAGAGGAGAAAATTGTTCCACCCAGCAGCACCTTCCCCTGTGCCCCTTCCCTGTTCAATCCATGATTTTGCACTTGGGATGTGCAGCAAATTGTAATTTCTGCTGCACAATCCCCTCTGTCCAGCCCAGCCTGGAGCTGTTTGCTTCTGAGTTGTGTTCTTGTGTGTTTATTTTTAATTTTTATCAATGTGTTCAATGCCTACAAAAAGGATTTTTCTGCCTCTCTGGGGCGGAAAATCCACACTTGTACTGTAAATCACTGCTTTGGGAGCCTCTGCCAAACCCCTGGAGGAGCCAGAGGGTCTCAGGTGGGACTTTCTGAGCGTTGGGAGCTGGAGAAGCCCTGCAGGGTTATTGCAGGGATCAATCCTGCAGCTGATTGCCTCTTTCTGCCCTAATGTACCACTGAAAGATTCAGGAAATCACAATTACCTCATGGAGACTGGACTCACTGCACATTAAATGATGTGAATAATATGGTTTTTGAGGAGTGTCCTTTGTGGGATCACACTCTGGAGGTCCAACACCATTTACAGAAAACCTACTCAGATTTTATTTCCCTGGAAAAATCTGTTTTATTTCCCTGGAGATCAGGCCAACTGATATTTCACCAGTGCAGTGAATTAAATACCTTCAACTAAATCAAATAATGTGTGTCAAGGGAAAAAAAAATGGGTTTAAATCTCTAGAAATGATGGTGTGACCACAAGAAAAATTTTTTTCTCCCTTGTCACACTCGTAATTATTTAAGAGATAAATATTAATATTTATAATTACCATTGCTAATATTGAAGATGAACTTGCCCAAAATTCAGAATTGTGTTTAGAACTTATTTTTTAAAGTTTTATAGTTAAACTGACACCTAAGTAGTCCAGGAAAGGGAAACGATGCCTAAAAAAATGTCAGTAGGAACATACCTGGAAAAAACAGCTGCAGCTGGTGCATTCCTGTATTAGGTCTCTAAATCTGCTTTCCTGCAAGGAAAATATTCCAGCCTTGGAGCAGCACTGGCAGCAAAAGCAGTTTTCTGATATAGAAAATGCAGGAAATTGAACTTTTCATTCAGAGCTGTCCTAAAATCCAACAATAAAATACAGTAGTAAAACCTAAATTACCATGCTATGAACTCAGATTTAAAATTTTAAACTGAAATTAATATTCTAGTTCAGTGTGAGGGAAAGAAAAATAGATCAGCCAGTAACAACTTCCTAAAAAAATATCAGTACAGCTGAGGGACAGCAAGGCTGTGACCCAGGAATGGCCTCTCCAGGCAAATTCCTGCCCTGCCCTCAGGAAGATTTGGTTATTTCCATGATGAGGTGTATTTAAAATTTAAATAATTAAAATATAATTTAAATTTTTTAAATGGAATGTAATAAATAAATAAATAAATAAAAATTACTGTTGTGTAAATCATTTACCAGAATCAGAGCGGGGCACCTGAGTTTTGTCACCTCTACCAGAGGAACCCAAATTTCCACAGCTGTGCTAATGAACTTGTAAATCACTCTGAGTAAAAGCTACTCAGTAAAGGAAATCAGGATTTACACTGAAGTGCCCTCAGAGGGGATTTGATTATTGCCCACTGAGTAAAGGACATTGACTCACTGAGTAAAGGAAATCAGGATGAGGGCAGTGGTTTTTACTTGGAGTATATTTGATTATTGCCCACTAAAGTGAATTCAATTCATTTTGCCTAACAAATTCCTCCCAAGCTCTATTTAAAGAGACTTCCCAGGACCATCTGAGCCTGGATTTCCTAGATTTCCCCAAAATGCACGTGGTGGCTGGGCTGTGGCTGTGCCTGGGCTGTGGCTGGGCTGCCCCCCTGAGCCCCTGGTGTCTCTCAGCCCAGCTCAGGAGGCCGGGGGATTTTGTCCTGGGGGGTTTGTTCCCATTTGGGAAGGACACCCTGAACCTGGCAGCTCGCTCTGAGCCCACCCTGCTGCTCTGTGACAGGTAAGGGCTGGGATTGGGTGAAAAAGGGAAAATATGGGATGGGATGGGATAGAGGAGAATTGGAGCACTGGGACATCAACAGGTCCCAAAATGGAAATGGGTTTGTGGTTTTTTGGTGCTGACAAGCTTTGGTCTCACCTTGATAAAAGGTTTTAGCGGCACTGGTTTCCTTAGGGTTTGAAGCAAACACCTAGTTGTAAATAAATCAGTTGAACTGAATAAAACATTACAGTTACATTGTAAATGAATCAGTTAAATTGAAGCAAACACATCCTAAATGAATCAAACAGTTAAATTGTAAATGAATCAGTTAAATTGAATCAAACTGTCAAATTGTAAAATAATCAAACACCTAAATATATAAATAAATGTAGAAATTTAGGTATAAAAATAAGTTAATAAAAGTATATAAAAATATAAACATGAAAAATGGATAAAAATAAGTTATTCTAATAAAATAATTCTATAAAATACCTATAAAATCCGTTATGCTAATAAAATAATTATATTAAAATAGATTAAAAAATCAGTTATGCTAATAAAATGTCTAATAAAAAATTAGCTTTTCCTACATGAAGAAGCCCAGTCCCAGCTGCAGCACAGGTCCTGTCCCTGCTGTCCCCAGGTTATTCACGGACGGGCTGATCTGGGCTCTGGCCATGAGGTTTGCCATCGAGCAGATCAACAACAGCAGCTGGCTGCTGCCAGGGGTCACCCTGGGCTATGACATGTGTGACACCTGCTTTGAGCCCCTGGTGGCCCTTCAGCCCAGCCTCCTCTTCCTCACCCGCAATGGCACCAGGGCCATCGGGGTCCTGTGTGACTACAGCGAGTACCAGCCCCGCGTCATCGCCGTCATCGGGCCCCACAAATCCGACCTGTGCCTGCTCACAGCCAAGCTCTTCAGCTCCTTCCTCATCCCACAGGTAAAACGTCTCTGCAGGAGCAGGATTCTCCCTTGTAGGTAATGAAACAAACTCCAGAAGTGATGTTTTGTGTGAATGTCTAACCCTCTAAACACTCCTCGTAATTTCCTTTTCTTATCAAATTTCTTCTAGTAATTTAATAAGCTTTAATATAAATTTCTTATAGTAATTTCTAAAGCTTTAATATTTTTTATAGTAATTTCTTAACTATTAAAATAAATTTCTTATAGAAATTTATTAACTATTAATACAAATTTCTTATAGGCGTTTCTCAGGTTTTAATATAAATTTCTTATAGAAATTTGTGTTTTAATATAAATTTCTTCCAGTAATTTCTCAAGTATTAATAAAAATTTCTTATGGAAATTTCTTAAATAATATTTAAAATTTCTTATAGAAATTTCTCAAGTAAATTTCTTACTCAACAGCTCCGAGATGCATCCAAGAATCCCTTCCCAAGTTTTTTAAGAATTTTTCCATTCAATGTTGTATTTTTGAAAAGGTTTTAATAAACTTCTGGAATTCTTTGTGAGGATCTTTTCCCCCCAGGTGAGCTACGGCGCCAGCAGCGAGACCCTGAGCAACACAGAGCTCTACCCGTCCTTCTACCGCACGGTGCCCAGTGACAAGAACCTGGTGGAGGCCGTGGTGCTGCTCCTCAACCACTTTGGCTGGAACTGGGTGGCCACGGTGGCCAGCGATGATGAGTATGGCCGGGGAGCCCAGGCGCTCTTCCTCAGCATGGCTGGCACCAACAGCATCTGCATCGCCTTCGAGGGGCTCATCCCCACCGAGCTGGCCGAGGCTGATGCCACCAAGCAGCTGGAAAACACAATTAAATTAATTAACAGCACCAAAGTCAACGTGATTGTGCTGTTTGCACACAGCGTGCCAGCCCAGGCCCTGCTGCAGCACAGCCTGGCCATGGGGCTGGGCAAGAAGGTCTGGCTGGGCAGCGAGGCCTGGCTGCTGTCGGACATCGCCACCTCTGTCCCCAACATCCAGAGTGTGGGGACAGTGCTGGGCTTTGTCATGAGGACGGGGACAGTGCCAGGCTTCCAGGAGTTTGTAGCTGAGCTGTTCAACTCTGTGGCTCAGGAGGAGTTCTGCCAGCGCTCCCGGGAGCTCAGCGGGCTGGAGGACACCGAGGTGTTGGACACGCACTGCCGGCAGTGCGGCAATGTCACCCTCGGGGACATCTGGCCCATGCTGGGGGTGACGCCGGTGCAGCCCGTGCACGTGGCCGTGTACAGCGTGGCCCATGCACTGCACAGGGCTCTGGGCTGCACCTCCAAAGGGTGTCCCAAAACACCTGTCAGGTCCTGGCAGGTGAGTGGCACCATTGAGGCAGAAATGGCACAAATTGACTCCAAGGCTAGTCCCAAAATACCCATCAGGTCCTGGCAGGTGAGTAGCACCGTTGAGGCAGAAATGGCACAGATTCACCTAAACTCTGGGTTTTGAAAATAGTCCCAAAATGTCCATCAGGTCCTGGCAGGTGAGTGCCATCACGGAGGTAGAAATGACACATTCACTGGAAAGTTGTTTTCTGAAAATAGTCCCAAAAAATAGTCTGGTTCACTCAAAGGCTGGTTTTCAAAAATAGTCCCAAAACACCCATCAGGTCCTGGCAGGTGAGTGTCATCACTGACACAAAATCAGTGGAAGGCTGGTTTGCAGGATAGTCCCTTTCAAGTTTAATATGAAAATCCTCTCTTTCATGGACAGATTTGACACATTTTACTTGATTGGAAAATTAACAAGAACATCTTTCTCACAAACAGTCCTTGAGAAGAACAGACAAACAGAGTAGGAAAACAGCACCTGTAGGTTGTTTATATAACAAGTTATCATTGTTTTTCTGTAACTCCCTAAAACGTCTCACAAATCCACTGTGAGAAAACAAAGTTTTCTCGCTTTCCAACCAGGCTGTTGCCCCACAGGTGAGGGCAGATCTGAGGGACAAACAGCCAATTATTGTCACCTCACAGCCAGGTTGGCACAATCTTAGCCCACCTAAGACACAGCTGATGTCAGCTGGCAGAACTGTCACTTCCAAACAAGAACTGGACCAAAATCCATTTTGATTTCATTTCCTCCCCAGCTGCTGCACTTCATGAACACCCTCCCTTTTGAGGTGAATGGGCAGAGCTTCAGGTTTGATCAATCCCACGGCACAAACACGGGCTACAAACTGATCCTCTGGGCCTGGAGGGATGGCACAGTCACCTACCTGCCCGTGGGAGACTACGACCAGTCCCTGTATGTCCGGACGTCCCAGATCCAGTTCCACACCCCAGACAAGAAGGTAAAAATGGCAAATTCCTTCCTTCTGTTCAGTTCCTTCCATCAGTTCCTTCTGATAGTTCCTTCCATCAATTCCTTCTGATCAGTTCCTTCCGATTCCTTGGAGATTTGTTCATCCTGGCTGATGTTCACTCCTGCCCTTTGCCAGGAGCCCACATCCGAGTGCTTCAGGCGCTGCCAACCAGGGCAATTCAGAAGAATAAAAGGATTCAACCTCTGCTGCTATGACTGCACAGACTGCTCAGAAAACACCTTCTGGAGCAGCACAGGTGAGCTCTGGGCAATTGAAAGGCTTTAAGTGGATTATTCTGTCTCCAGGCTGAGGTGGGGATGAGCTGGGAGCTCTCCTCCCTATCCTGCTCCTCACTGGGACCTGCCCCTGTTGGGCCCAGAGGGAAGGAAAATGAGGACAACATCTATGTTTTATCTGCAGAGCTTGGAGAGAGAGCTAGGATGGAATTCTGGGGGCATGGGTAGAAGAGAGGCAGAGGATAAAATCCTGGGATTGCTGAGGGAAGGAAATAGTGGCAAGAAACACAAGGATCCTTCAGGGATGAGGGTGGAAAAGCAGAGGCTGAACTACCACAAACTCTGGACATACACCTTGGAGGGAGGGGAAACACCACCCAAACCACCACCAGATCCCTGTGTAATCCTCCCCCAGGGGCGGCAGGTCCCTATTGGAATATTTACCAATATATCTGGATAGGACGTGCCTGAGCTTGTCTCGCCCTTGGTGCCGAACCAAACAGCAGCAATTGTGGGGTTTCACCCCAGACACTTTTGGCTGGCTGGATGTGTGGTGTTTCACCCCAGAGACACTTTTGGTCAGCTGGATGTGTGGTGTGTCACCCCAGAGACACTTTTGGCTAACTGGAGACACTTTTCACCCCAAAACCACTTTTGGACGGCTGAATGTGTAGTGTTTCACTGGGTGTGTGGTGTTTCATCCCAGAGACACTTATGACTGGCTGGAGACACTTCTTTTTTCACCCCAAACGCCACGTCTGTGGTGATACCCATGAGGGCATCTTCAGGGGAGGGGCCTCAGTTCTGGGGGGACTGAAATCCCACCTCAACAGGTCTCCAATGCTGATCAGTCTCTCTTTGCAGACAGCACCAGCTGCTCCCCGTGCCCACAGCACCAGTGGGCTCCCACCCGCAGCACGCGCTGCCACGACCGCACCGAGCGGTTCCTGTCCTGGGATGAACCCCTGGCCGTGGCCCTGCTAACCCTGGTGGCCCTCACTGCAGCCCTGAGCTGTGGGGCAGCCCTGCTGTTCCTGCAGCACCTGCACAGCCCCCTGGTGCAGCTGGCAGGAGGTGCCAGGAGCCTCCTGGCCCTGCTCTGGCTGCTGCTGCAGAGCCTCAGCTGCTGCCTGCATGTGGGCAGGCCCAGTGCGGCGCTGTGCCTGCTGCAGCAGCTCTGCTACGCCCTGTGCCTCAATGGCTGCTTCTCCTCCCTGCTGCCCAAGGCCCTGGAGATCACCTTGGTGACAGAATTCCCCCGCTGTGCCCCCAGGCTGCTGCGCTGGGTGACCCACGGCAGGGCCTGGCTGGTGGTGGCCGTGTCCATCCTCACCCAGGTGTTGCTCTGCTGGTGCCACCTCCACCTGGGCCCTGATTACCTGGTGGCTGACTATGAATCCCTGCCCAGGGAGGTGCTGCTCGTGTGTGGCACCCAGTCCTGGGCTGCTTTTGCCCTCCTGCATGGCTACAACAGCTGCCTAGCCTTCGTCTGCTTCCTGTGCACCTTCATGGTGCAGACCCCAGGCAGGAGGTACAACGTGGCCAGGGGCATCACCTTTGCCACCTTCATCTATTTCATCATCTGGATTTTCTTCCTGGTGATTTTTGCCACACTCAGGACGGTGCTCAGGGCTGTCACCCAGATCTGCACCATCCTGGCCACCACCCTGGGCATTTTGGCCAGTTACTTTGTGCCCAAGTGCTATATCTTGGTGTTCAGGCCTGATCTGAACACGAGGGATTATTTCCAGAACCTCTCTGATGAGCAGCCAGAGGAGGACAGACAATAAACCACTCCTTGTGTCACCTGCTCCTCACAAAACCTGGATTTTAAGGAGAAAATCCTGTTGATTTTAAGGAGAAAATCCTGTTTATGAGCACTTTGTAGTCCCAGGAACAATCACATCTGAATTAGAGTTGTGAAGCACAGGGCTCACAAGTCCATCCTCTCTGCAAACACATTTCAGCCCAAAAAAGGAGCAAAATTAGGTTCAGTTAATGGAAGAACCTCCAGAAATGGTATTTTACACCCATCTCTCAAGTCTGTCAGTGTGAGTCACCAACAGCACTTCCCTCTAAACACTTCTGGTAATTTCCCTTTCTTATTAATTAACAGCTCCTGAGATGGATCCAGGAATCCTTCCCCAAGTGTTGTCAGAATAATACAATAATTCTAATATATCAAATGCACCCAATAAAAGAGGAGTAAAAAGAACATTCTGTCAGGTACCAGCCTTTCCCAAACCTTGTAAGAATTATACAATAATTCTGATATATCAAATATATCCAATAAAACAGGAGTAAAAAGAACATTCTGGCTGGTGTCAGCCTTTCCCAAGCCTTGTCAGAATTGTCAAATAAACCCAATAAAAGAGGTGTAAAAAGAACTTTCTGGCAGGTGCCAGCAGTGCTGTGTGGGACACAGAGGGGGCATTTCCCATTCAAATCCCAGCTCAGTCCATTTGTGTTCCATGAAAATCAGGGACAGGCACATGTAAATGAGCTCTGTGCAAATCTCACCCTCCAAAGGCACAGCAGGAGCTTCCTCCCTCCCCAAAACCAGGCAAAATTCACCCAAAACTTCACATTTTTGCCAGGCAGTATCCAGTCAATACCCAGTCACATCGCCAAGGTTTTTCTTTTCCCCACTCATGTTGACAAGGAATTACTCTGCTCTTTTATTCCTAAAAAGTTTTTCCATTTCTGCTCTTTTATTCCCTAAAAGTTTTTTCATTTCTGCTCTTTTATTCCCTAGATTAAAATTTTTCTATCTCTCCACTGTGTGTTACTGGATTTTAAGCAGTCCAGCTCAGCTAAAGAATTTGTAAATTAATCTAAACCAGTGAATATTTTCATTCAAAAAAAATAAAAAAAAGAAAGAAAAAGAACTTTTTGGTATACTGCAAAGTTATTTGTACCCAATTTTTGTGATCACCTCCATCTAAAATTATTCCTCAGTGTGATTTAAAAAACCAAAACTCTGACCTGGAGCCTGGAGTTCTTGTTCCTGGAGCCTGCAGGAATTCTTCACAGCCACCTGAAATTCTCAGTATTCCTCCTCCAGGGCTGTGGTTCCATAGCAGAGAAACATTAAATAACTTTTGATCATCATTCCAGAAATAGGGAAAGGAAAAAAAATTGATTTAACTTCACCAGGCCCTGCAGGAAAAGGCTGTCCAAAATTCCATTTAAGATTCACTTAAATTCTGACCATTTAATATTCACTTAAATTCTGACCATTTAATGTTCACCTAAATTCTGACTATTTAATATTCACCTAAATTCTGACTATTTAATGTTCACCTAAATTCTGATCATTTGATATACACTTAAATTCTGATCATTTAATACTCACTTAAATTCTGACAATATTCACTTAAAATCCAACAATTTAATATTCACCTAAATTCTGATCATTTGATATGCACTTAAATTCTGACCATTTAATATTCAACTAAATTTTGACCATTTAATATTCATTTAAATTCTGATTATTTCATATCCTCCTCACTGGAAAATGCTGGGATTTATGGTTGTTTCACTCTCCCCTTGCTGTGTGATTTGTATCAGCTGGGAAGAAGGAATCTGCCTTACCAAGCTGTGCTTGTTCTTTTTATTTAAGCTGGAAAATCAGAATAATTGAGGCTGGAAAAATGTTCACACCTCAAGTGCAGCTGAGCCTCCAGGGTGTCCTAACAAACCCAAGGCTCAGCAGAATTTACAAAGGGTGTCCCAGTGATTCTTGATTCTGCTGGAGAGTCCAAAAATTGGCAAGATTTAGGAAATAAATCACAATGAAATGCTGCAAAGAACTGACCACACACACTGTGGTTGTCACATAAAATTAAAAGCTTTTTAGTGTTTAAAATAGCATTTACACATAAGCAGCTATATATTAACTATACAGACACTTGGGTTTTAATACAATATCTACAAAAAAGAATTCCATTATGCAATAGACATTTAACAGGAACAGTGCAGTCCATGCTAATAAGAGGTCACTCTTGGAGTAGAACCAGTTCTAGGATAGGTGATAGTCTGGGTTTTCATTATTTAAAATCATGTAACTTTGTTCCTCTACTGTACATAAAATTCTTTACATGTATTTCTAATCACTGATTAGAATTAATAATTTTAAGTCAATCTTATTACAATCCAGTTAAATGCAAAACAAAAACAAAAAATTAAAATTAAAAACCAAAACAAAAACAATTACATCAACCCATGAGCTGTCAAGTCTCAGGAGGGGAGAGAACAAAAATCAGAGAGAAAACAAGAATCGTAGCAAAATTCAACATCTGTGCATCATTGCTTGCCATCCAATAAAACCTTTGGATAAAGTTTCCAGGGCACTGATTCCTTGGAAAAGCAGATTCATTAACAGGAGGTAAAAGATACCAGCATGCCTTTAAGACTATTTGCCAAAAAAATTTACTCTTCAAGGCTTAAATACTGGGTGGGGACACCTCCTGTGCAGATGCTGCCTCTTGGGGGGGGAGAAAACACCCCAAAGTTTTTCCTGCCCCTTTTCCAGGAGTCCCCAAATATCCCTGCTGCAGGGAGGGGTGAGCACTGAGCTCAGCTGCAGAATAAAAATACATTATTTGAAAAAATAATTGAAGAATTGCTCTAATCCAATTCTTTCGGGCTCCTGCTCTGAGGGTGCTCCCATGCCCTGCACAGCAAAGCTCTCCCTGGAGCCAAAATCCACCAAAATTCAGCAAAATTCACCTTCAGGCCCTGGTGGGTAAGAAATGCTGGAGCCCAAATCCATCAAAATTCACCAAAATTCACTTGCAGGCCCTGGTGGGTAAGAAATTTTGGCTCTGCAGCACTCCAGCCTCCAAATTTTCTTTTCCCTGGCACAATTCCCACTGTGGGCAGCTCCCCTGGCATGGCTGGCACAGGATCCTGCAGGGAATGCAGCGGGATAGGAAAGACACAAAGGATGGGATTTGGGAAATCTCATTTTTGTTCCCTTGAGGAAACAGATCTGGCAAAGATTCAGACCTGACTTTCAGCCCAGGATGGGGGGAAAAAAAAAAGATGCAGATTTTTGTGTCACTGTTCAATATTGCACTGTTCAAGAGGATCCACCTCCTCCAGCCTGAATTTCCTCAGCAAAACAAATTCCCACATCTGCTGGGGACTCCCAGCCTCGCCCCAGGGTGACCCACGAGCACACACATTTTTAAAAAAGTCATTTTTTCAACACAGCAGCAAAGACCAGCAAGACACAGAACAGTTTCTGCCAACAGCAAAACCATGAGACAAAAGCCAACCCCCAGCAGGTGTGGAAACTGCAACTCTTGGAAATTAAATACGTCAATTAAATATGGGTGAAAAGCTCAGCCCCCAGCTTTAATCTCTTTTTTTGGAAATATTAAAAGGAGATTTTTTTTTTCCTCCAGCCCTTTGAGTTTTGCCTTAAAACAGGGCCAGAGAAATAATAACTTATAAAATGCCAGAAAAAAAATCACAATTAATTTAGAAGTAGAACCACTAGTGATTGTCAGTAAAGTCACAGACTGCTCAGCAGTGTCTCCTGGAGACAGAGCAGAATTCCACCACTCTTTTACCCCGATTTAAGTGTCAATCTTTCAGAATAATTTACCAAGTCAGGTTTGCATGTGGGAGAAGGAGGGAAGGGACAGAAAAGTCCTGTTGTACAGTCAAGCTTTAGGCAAGGCCTCTTTTGGAGGAGCCACCCATGGGTGGTGATGAAAGCTCTGCTTTCAGAAGCCTTGAGCAGCTTTTTTTGGGGAGGTTTTTGCAAAGGAAATTAATTTAGAAGCCCAGAAATGGGTTGAGTGAGAGTTTCTTGAATTCCTGGCTCCCTGTGGAAAGGGAAATTGAGTCTCCCATTCCCACAAACATCTGGAGTCTCTGACAAAGGGAGGTGGGAAAAAGGAAATAAGTGAAAAATCAGAATTAAAAGGACATTTTGAAGCGTGACTTTTCAGAATTAAAAGGACATTTTCAAAAGGAAATAAGTGAAAAATCAGAATTAAAAGGACATTTTGAAGAGTCAGTGTTCAGGGTGAAAATTTTGAAAATTTTGAAGGGTCAGGTTTTCATTTTCACAAATGAACTGTGTGTACACAAAGATTGTTTTAAGATGTTCTCTCCTCACATCCACCTTGGATATTTACCCAAAAAGCACAGAACAGACCAAAAAGCAGCTTCTCACCAGTGGAGAAAATGCTTATTTACAGTAAAAACTGATTTTAAAGCACCTGCCCTAAATCCTGCCAGCAGCAGAATCTCACAAAAGAGAATTTAACTGAGGAATGGCCTCATGGTCAAATGCCAGAGTGGCTGCATTAAATGAGCCATATGACAGCATGGCTGTGCTCACCATGCCTCAAAAAAGCTTTTTAAACATCCCTGAAGCTGCCTGAATTTAATTTCTACAGCCTCAGAGCAGAAATAGCCAGAAAATAAATCATGGGGATATTCAACAGCAGAGCTCCTCAGCAGGAGGAGGAGTCAGGAGGTTCTTTTTGAGAATTTGAAAAGGATTTCTTTGTGGGGAGCTGCAGAGTGAGTTTAACTCAGGGTCAGGGGTACAGATTTCTTTTTGAGGAGCTCCAGGGTTAGTCTAACTTGCTGTCAGGGGTAAGGATTTATTTTTGGGGAGCTCCAAGATGGGCCTAACTTGCTGGGGAGCCCCAGGGTAGGTCTCACTCAGTTTCAGGGTAAGGATTTATTTTTGTACCATTTCTGATCTGTTCTCACACCTCACACCTCTCTGCCCACTGTGCTTAGAAATGTTGCCAGGGGGATCAGACATCTCCAGATCTCTGTTTTAAGAAAAAAGAGAAAGCTTGTGCTCAGAAAGGAAGGAGGGATCACAAAGAAGATGTCCCATGTCCCAGTGGGAGCCAGGATTTCCCTGCTGGAATAGGATAAACAGCCCCTTCAAAAGGGCAAAGCTGACAGAACTGCAGCAATGTTCCTATTTCTGTGGGAGTAACTCTTTCAATCTGCAAGCAGGTGCACATCCAGAGGGAACAGCCACACCTGGCAGCAGGGATGTGACTGAAATGCCCAAAACCCAGTGGAGCTGGAAAATCCCTCTTGGGAAATAAGGAAATAACTGAAGGAAATAACTTTATAAGTTCTGCACAATGAACGCATACAGTAGCAAGACTCCAGCACTCTCTTGATAGAATATCTTTAAAAAAAAAACCTCAAAGAACACAAGAAAGATTGATTTATACTGCCTAGTCAGCAGAAAGTAGCCACAAGTTTGTTTTCCTCTAGAAATTGGCTGGATCCTGCTCCTTTCCAAGCACTTGTGGGCGCCATGTCTGCTTAGAGCTATGGATGCATCCAAGAACCAGCATTCCAAGGCAGTATCCCAGATACCAGCCAGCAGTCCTTTTTTGTTTTGTCCTTGTAAGAGAAAAAGCAGGGGAAAAAAAAAAATCAAAGTGCTCCTATGCATTGTCAGGAATTTAGAAGTTATGTGAAATAGCAGTCCTCCAATCAGCCCAGAAAGAGACACTAATTCCACTGAAGTAGGTGCCACAATGACCAAAGCCCATTAAGATGTGAACATACACCAGGCCATTCACAATCCAAAATGAGATGGGCAGGGGAGAAAAAAACAAACAGAACAAAAAGATGCAGACGATTTAACAATCCCAGGAGATTTTGTTGCTCATTTTTGTAGCTTGAGGGGGTGTTTGTATTTTTTTTTCTTTTTTTTGTTCAGTTTTGTCGATTTTTCTTCTTTTCTGCGACACACTCGCAAACAGGAAGGTGTGACATGCAAGACAGCCAAGCCTCTTCCAACTGAGCATCCCAGAACCACCCCCCCCGCCCCCCCCCCCCAAAAAAAACCCCAAAACGCAGAGTCTTTTGAAGGCACTTCCTCTCACATGATGTCCACGAAGAACTCGCAAGGGTTGCCCATGGCCTTCTGGAAGGACTGGCGGCTGGCGGTGAGCTCGGGCGGCACGGCGCTCAGCTCACGCACCGGGGGTGCTCCGGGGGGCCCGCTGCTGCCCAGCCCCTTGGAGCCCAGCTTGGGCAGGCTGTACAAGGGGGGCAGCCCTGGGGGACCATAGGAGTGGTGGCTCTGGTGGCTCCTGTCGCTGGCAGAGCGCTGGCTGAGCTGGCTGAGCGGGCGCTCGCGGCGCGCGCCCGGCTCCGACTCGCTGCCGCTGCCCCCGGACTTGCTGCGCTCCTTCTCCCTGCCTGCTGCTCTCCTGCTGGTCTCGCTGGTGCTCCGGTTGGAGCCGCTGCTTTTGCTCCCTAACAGCCCAAAAACAGGAGAGAAAAAGAGCCAGGATGAGCTGGGCTCTGCTGTGAGGCCCACGTGCTGGTGATGGCTCAGCGATGGGGTAGTGCCATGCATGGGGACACACGGACACAGCTGCAAGCTTGCACGGGGAAAGCAGCAGCTGAATTCCAGCTCAAATCCAGTCCAGGAGAGGGAGGGAGCAGAAAAAAGCAGGAATTTGGGGTTTGACTCAAGCAAATGAGGTTTAATTCTAATTGCCTCTGCTTTATTTTGTACCTTTTCCAAAAGAAACCCCTCTGCTTACTCTGTCACCTTTCAATCACTCAGGCTTTAAATCACTCCATCCTTTTAAAATTCTTTTTAAAACTACCTTTTTTGAAAGAAATCCCTTTGCCTACTCTGTTACCCTTCAACCCTTGAGGTTTTGTTGGCTTCAGTGGGGAAGTCCTTTTAAAATTACCTTTTCCGAAAGAAACCCTTTTGCCCTCTCAGTCACCCTTCAATCCCCAAGGTTTTTGACTTCAGTGGGGAGGTCCTTTTAAAATTAATTTTAAAATTACCTTTTCTGAAAGAAACCCCTGTGCCTTCTCTGTCACCCTTAAATCCATGAAGTTTTGTTGGCTTCACTGAGGAGGTCCTTTTAAAATTCCTCACTAAAGCCTTGTGCTGGAGAATTGGAGAATCTCCTGCTTGGAGAACTCCCTAGGAAACAGTTCCTGAGCTGCTCTACCCCAAATCAGTAACACCAGGATATTGTTCCTAAGAGAGGCCACTAAATCACCTTGGAAAACCAAAGGATTGCCACTGAGTATCAGCTGAGTTGTTACTAAAAACAAGCTTTACTAAACTTCCAAAACTGTTTTTTTATGGAAGCTGAAGGTCTTGCTCTGTTCCCATGACAGACAGATTAGGAGACAGTCCCAAGCTAATTATTTTTTTAAAAATCCAGCTAATCAATCTAAGGAATTTCCCATTGAATTCCTGCACCTTAGTGCAGGATGGACTTCCCAAAAAGGATCCCCAGTCAGCAGAACAAGGGACCAGCTTTTGAAGTCACAGAAATGGGAAAAAGAGAATTATTTTGGGCTGCTCCTTCTTGAATTACAGATCACTTTCTGCCCATCACTTTCTGCTGCTCCAGCTGATTGGAGAAATGGGAAACCACACTGGATTTTGGGGAGAAAGACTGCATTTTCTGCAGAGTGCCAGAGAGATGGAAAACAGACCACAAATCCATTGGATTTTAAGTGAATATTCCAAGCCTGGGTCTCTGCAGTGGTATTTGCTGATTGTTATGATTTAATAGTGCAGATAAATGAGAGAGTGTACAAAACCCCAAATTTAGCACTATTTTAAGAGTGAGCAGTGCAGCCTTGTGCTCCAGCATTCCCAACCCCTGCCTGAGCCACTTGGCCACCAGGATTTTTATTTAAAGATTAAAGGCCACCAATTAATGGGCAGTGCAAGGACACTGGCAGAGAAATCCAGCCCAGAGAGGTGACACCATAATAAATTTGGATTATTTATTTTCTAAAGAGCCTAGGGATGGGGTTTTCCCAGCTGATTCTCTCCCCTCTGAGCTGATGCAGCACAGTCCCACAGGTTGATATGCCAATGTCACACCACTGTGCACTGAGACAGGTCGAGCATCCAAGACAATTCAAAATAAAAATAAAATTTCAAATTAGGAAAAAAAACCAAACCAAAATACAGCTTAACATTTGGGGTCACGAGAATCTAAAAATGATCATGCTGTGAATTCATCATGGAGGGATTTGAGGCTTACCAATCCCCTAGAGTCAGCCATTCCTCTAGGAATCCTTCAGTCTAATGCTTGCTCAGGACAAAACAAGGGAATAACAGTTACAAAGCAAGAAAACAGCACAGAAATTGGTTTCCACCAGGAAAAGCATGGAAACCTTTCAGAGCTGAACACCCTGGCACTTTTTGGGAGTGCCACCTTTCCTTTCCTAATCCAGCAGCAGGGAGAGAATTCCTGCTGCTCACAGAAGCAGCTGCCAAAAAACCACCCCCACTTTCTGTCCAGGGCAGTTTCTAGTTCTAAAGCCTCTGGGAGATTCCTCATGGATATTTCTTATTTTGGTATAAGGTGACATGCAGCTGGTCTAAAATCCCCTGTTATGAAACCCTTTTGTGCCATTTTGTAAAATCTGACTGGCTGTGGTGAATAGGCATAAGTGACATCCAATTTATTGGATGTTCACTGAAAAAACACAAGGAATCCTCACCCCTTCTTTACTGGCAGCATTTCCAAAAGCAAAACTCACTCTGGGAGTGGTTTAAAATAAAATAAAAATTAAAAAATAGCATCTCTACAGCAAGAAAAAGACGTGATTTAATTTACTAAGGTTAAAATGAATTTAGGGCAGAAAAGGAGGAGGGCAGGTCTTTAATCCATGCAGAGTTCTCTTCCTGTCCCTGTCACACATGCCAGCAGAGACTCTCCTCCCTGGGAGCAGTGTTTCAGCCCTGGAAAGCCATGGCTGGCCACCTCCCACTTACAAAAAATGTGATTTTCCTTTTGTGCTGAGCACTGATCTGCAAGCCAAGAGCACCTTGGTTCTAACCCCTGTCCCAGCAACACAGAAATCGCCTCAATTCCAGCAACACCAACCCCACTGCTGGCAATCCCTGCCTGGGTTAAACCTGGCACTTCCCACAGAGAGCTGAAAGCCAAACCCCCTCCTCCAGAGCCACAAACACCTTTAATTCATTGCACAAAATCCATGCAGGGAGCAAAAAAACCACAAGACAAGCACGGAGAGCACTGAGGACCTCAAGCAGATGGTGGGGAACAATGAGAGCTGTGGGATAAAACCCTTTTAGCCCAGCTTACCTTCACTTTGCTGGCTGCCTGCACTGCCACTGCCATAGCTAAAACCAGGATCTTGGTAGGCTGGGGGGAAACAAGGAGGGGGCAGAGGGTACTGGTAGGGATATCCTTGGCCCAAGGGCCAGGGAGCAGCAGGGTGTGGGAGAGGAGCCAGGGTGTCCTGGTCAGAGGCGCCACTGGAACCGTTGTTGAGGTTCAGTGCAGCCAGATCTGGGAAAGAAAAAAGGGGAAAAATTCTTACTCAGCAGGTAAAATGATCACTGTGAATTTATTTATGGAGGTTTTTGAAGCTTAGCAATGCCTTGGAATCAGCCTTCTCACACAGCAGGGAGAGGGGAGGGAAGAGTGAGGACACGGTGGGGACATCCCCCTGTTCCAGTGGGACTGACAGCAGGGAATGTGAAAGCTGCCCTAGAACCGGGACTAGACAGAGCTAAAGAATAAAGCAGGGATTTATTAAAAGTTTCTCCTCAACAGATCCACCTTGGGCAGCACAAGAGCCCAGCCAGGGCTGTACCCAAGATGGTCCCAAAATGAACCCAAGATGAACCAAAATAGTCCCAAAATGCATGGCCAGGCACGGGGTCTCACTTTGATCAGTTCTGCTCCATTTGCATCTTGGAGTGAATTGTCCAATTCCAGCTTTAGCCCATGCAGTCCCATCCTTGTTTTTCTCTCTCCAGCCCACGGTGTTTGTGCTCCTGGGCTGAGATTTGGATCATTTGTCCTTGGTGCCCAGCTGGAGCAGGAATTGCTTTGTCTCCCTGCTCTGTGCACAGAGCTCACCATCCCACAGTATGAAGCCCAGACCCACCGACTAAAGCAGCACAGAATGTGAAAAACAGAAAAACTAAAACCTGAGGCATCAGCACAGAATCTGGAAAATAAAAAAGCTAAATCCTATGACATCAGTGTGGCACCACCAGAAATAAATCCTGCTGTCCTCAGTGCTTTGCTTGATGAGTTCATCCTCCTCCGGGAGCTCTCCTTGCTACCAGGGAGCACCAGCCACTTGTCACACAATTTCAGGGTGATGTCCCCTGTTCTGGGCCACCCCTGGAGAGGCAGGGATGGAAGGGACCTCTGGAGATCCCCCTGTCCAATTCTGGAGCATGTGACACAGGAATGTCCTGTAGGTGACACAGGAATGTGTCCTGCTGGGTTTGGAATATCTCCAGAGAGACTCCGCCTCCTCTGGGCTGTGGAAGTTTCCAGGCAGCCCTGACATGGGAAGAGATGAGAACCTTGACTCCAGGTTTCAGAAGGCTGATTTACCTATTTTATTATATATATTTATGATATATATTATATTAAAAGAAAATGATATATTAAAACAATTCTAAAAGAATAGAAGAAAGGATTTCATCAGAATGCTTGAAAGGAATAGAAAGGAATGATAATAAAATCTTGTGACTGACCAGACAGTCCGAGACAGCTGGATTGTGATTGGCCATTAATTAAAAACAACCACATGAGACCAATCACAGATGCCCCTGTCGCATTCCACAGCAGCAGATAACCATTGTTTACATTTTGTTCCTGAGGCCTCACAGCTTCTCAGGAGAAAAAATCCTAATAAAAGAATTTTTCAGAAAATGTCACGGCTACACTGAGCAGCTCCAGAACTCTGCCACCCTCATGGAAATCCCTCTTTGTGAGGACACACGAGGGGACAATGGACACCCTCAAGGCACAGAAATGACATGGGGCCAGTTCTGTCCTTCCCAGCTGGGGACTTACTGCCACAGAGGTCTCCGAAGACATAGTAGCACTGCTCTGAGAAGGTGATTTTGTTCACAGTGTGCCTGAGGTAGCCGTGTTTCAGCATGGAGCTGGCGTATTTCCGTGCCTCCCGGCGGTCCTTGAAGCCTTCCACATGTGTGTAAAGCCAGTCCACCACGTCTGCTCCTGAAATGGGGACAGTAAGGGGAGACACGGGGTCATCTCAGCTACATTGTGCCAGGTGAACCTAAAATGAAATGACCTGAGCCAGCTGGACTTCTACAGTGGGATAATCTCAGCCAAATTGTGCCAGTTGAACACCTAAAATTGGAATTATCTGAGACAAACTGTGCCAGCTGAACACCTACAGTGAAATCATCTGAGCCAAACTGGGCCAGCTGAACATCTAAAGTGGGATTTTCTGAGCCAAATTGTGCCATTTGAACACCTACATGGACACGAGTTATTTCCTGCCCATAAATGGAATATAAGAGGTCAAAGACATGAAAAAAAAGCTCATTAAAAGGTAGTTTTTTAATTAAATCACTGGGTTTTTTCCCTCTCAGCATTTCTGGGGTCTGCTTACCTATCACTGCATTGGAGATGGTGATTTTTAACCACATCCTGTCCCGAATTTCAAGGCCTGAGTCTGGCAGCTGCATGACCTTGACAATAGTAGCCATGTCACTCTTCACAGTTAAGGGAGAGTCTTCTAATTCTGAAAGGAAGAGAGGCCACAGGCTGCTGTGAAATGAACTCAGCCTGAAGGAACTTCTCAGCTCCGAGTTTGGATGAAATAAAAATACAGTTTTACCAACAGATGCAAAAAAATAAATAAAATAAAATTGAAAAATAAAATTTAATAAAATAAATACAATACAATAAAATAGAAAATTAATAAAAAATAAAAATAAAAATAAAAATAAAAATAAAATAAAAATAAAATAAATACAATAAAATACAATTAAATGAAAAACTAAAATAAATAAAAATAATAAAAGAAAAATGAAAATAAATTAAAAGGAAATAAAATAAATAAAAATAATAAAAATTAAAATTCAATATAAAATAAAATAAAAAATTAAAATAAAGTTTAAAAAGAAAATGAAATACAATAAAAAATGAAATAAATAAAAGTAATAAAGAATTAAAATAAAATTTTAAAAATAAAATGAAATAAAATAAATACAATAAAATACTGTACAATAAAATAAAAAATAAAAATAAAAATACTAAAATTTAATTTTTAAAAGAAAATTAAATAAATACAAAAAATAAAAGTAATAAAATAAAAATTAAAATAAAATTTTAAAAAGTAAAATAAAGTAAAGTAAAGTAAGTAAAATAAAATAAAGACATAAAGATTTCCAAATGCACCCTCATCCACAAAGTGAATTACAGCATTTGCAGCAATTTTGGGCTCAAGGCCACCAGTTTAGATTTTGGGCTCAAAGCCATCAGTTTAGTGACAGAAATTCTGAGTCCCCACATCCTGGCTTCCCAAAGCAGCTGCAGGATCCTCTCTGCATCCAGACAGGCAGGAAAGGAAACCCAAGGGTTTTTGTGATCCATCATTTTCCATTTCAATTTCCCAGGAACTCTGGGGGACAAGTTTTTGGGGTTTGCTCTTTTGGGATTCCCTGTCAGGAGCACCCCCCATCTCCATGCAGAAAGGGTGACCATGGTCAATCCATGTCCAGTTTTTTATTTAAAGATCTGGAAATTCATGAGGAAAATTAAATTATAAAAGAAATCTTCCCTTCTCAGAAGAAATCAGGGATTTTCTTACAAAAACCCTTCCCAGGGTCCCTTCACAATCCACTCCTCCCAGGATTGCTTTGCCCTCAATTTTTTTCGTGGAACATTTTAAAAAAACTCCCAAATGCCTCCCCAGCCATTCCCAGTTCACATCATTACAGGCAGAACTGGATCCCCAGAGGTCTCACACTTTCCTCATCATTTTTTACAATAAAATAAGAACAAGGTTGAATTTGTCAAATTCTCTGTCTTGTCCCATTTTCCAGCCCTAGAAAATTCATTTTTATCTCTGTTTGTAGGCCAGACCCTTCTCCAGCAGGAATTCCAGAACCCTCCTCCCCTCCCAGTTCCCCACATCACCCACCTTTCAAAAGCACTTTTGTCCTTTTCCAGCCACCCAAAATTTTGGATAAAAAAAGGTACAGCAAACGTGAAACAATGAAAACTGAAAATGTTTCTTGCCATACATGCACTGCCAATATGCATGAAAACATCCCAGACCAGCTCTGCATGCAGCTTCAATACTTACAAACCTCAAATAAACACCAAAACTTTGCTTTTGCTTTAAGTTAGTTTGGTTAGTGGCAAAAAGCAACATGTCTTGGGAAAAAAACTACACCAACAAACTAATATTAGGGAGCAATAAATTCTATTTTCTTGGACACCTAAGATCTGCATATGAACAGAAAATTGGTATTTTTAAAGTTCTGGCTGCTGTACAAATATGGCAAATTCTGAGATGCATCCGAAATGCTCCCATTTTGGGCATAAAAGAAGGCCATATGAATATCAGGGAAGGATTTCCCATAAGAAAGCACTGACATTATTGTTGAAATTTATTAAAAACCAAGTAAATGCAAGAATACAGCTCTCCCATTCACCTGAGTGGATAAACCTGAACCTATCTTTAAAATCCAACCTCTTGGTTTCATGGATATGGCTGTTTCAGACTGCCAAACCAGGAAACAGGTTGAAATCTAACCATAATTTTACGTAGGATGTTAAATTTAGTTTTAGCTTGCTCAATAAATTCTAGGAATATAAAGAAGAACAAAAAAACTATTTAAAAATATAAAAGAAGGCCATGTGAATATCAGGGAAGGATTTCCCAAGGGAAACATTGACGTTATTGTTGAAATCTATTAAAAACCAACTAAATGCAAGAAGGGAGTCTCCCATCTACATGAGTGGAAAAACCTGAACTTATCAAAAGTATAAAAGATGGCCATGTGAATATCAGAGAAGGACTTCCCAAGTGAAACCTGAACATTATTGTTGAAATTTATTAAAAACCAACCAAATGTGCACTTGAGTGGAAAAACCTGAACCTACCACTAAAATCCACCAGCAACCACTTCTCCTTGAGAAAAAACCCTGACCAAACACGTCCACATCAACCTCCAACCTTCGCCAAAAGTTCTCCTGCTTTCCCCAAGTGTGAGAAACCACTCAAGGCCTGGCTGGCGCTGCCGCTGTCACCGTGCCTGTGGCCGGGCCCTGGTGGCCCCGAGCAGCCCCCTGCCCAGGGCTGGCCAGGGGGTGACTTACTTTCCGACTCGGGAATTGAGCTTGTTAGTGAGGAGCTGGTAGATGTGGTGATGCTCATGGAGGGGCTCATACCGTAACGGGGGTACGCTCCCGTCATGGCCGTGGTATGAGAGATCCACGCCGCGGGGTCGATTGGCCGCACCGGCTCAGCTGCGAGCAAAAGGGACAGGAAACAGGGTCAAGATTTGCGGGAAACACCAAGATTTTGAGAGATCTGAGGGGTTTTACTGTGTTTTCTTGTGGTTTCTCTGGTTTTCTGAAGGTTCCACATGAGTGAGACCCCACAGATGGTACCACCATAAAGGGACAGCAAACAGGGTCAGAAATGCAGCAAACATCAAGACTTTGAAAGATCTGAGGGGTTTTATTTTGTTTTCTTGTTGTTTCTTTGGCTTTCTGAGGGGTTCGCATGAGTGAGGTACCATAGCTGGCACCACCACAAAGGGACAGAAAATGGGGTCAAGATGTATAGGAAACGCTGAGGTTTTGAGAGATATGAGGGGTTTTATCGTGTTTTCTTGTTGTTCCTTTGGTTTTCTGAGGGGTTTGTGTGAGTGAGGTGTCGTAGTCAGCACCAATCCAAAGGCCCAGAAAATGGGGTGAAAACTTTCAGCAAACACCAAGGTTTTGAAAGACCTGAGGGGTTTTATCATGTTTTCTTGCAGTTTCTCTGGTTTCCTTGTTGTTTCCCTCGTTTTCTGAAGGTTTCGTGTGAGTGAGGTGCCATAGTTGGCACGACCACAAGGGTACAGAAAACAGGCTCAAGATTTGCAGGAGCCACCAAAGTTTTGAGAGATCTAAGGGGTTTTCTTTCGGTTACACTAGTTTTCTGAGAGTTTCATATGAGTGAGGTGCCATAGTTGGCACCTCACTCAAGGGTACAGGAAACAGGCTCAAGATTTTCAGGAAACACCAAGATTTTGAAAGATCTGAGGGGTTTTATCATTTTTTCTTGTTGTTTCTCTAGTTTTCTGAGGGGTTCACATGAGTGAGATCCCATAGATTGTACCACGACAAAGGGACAGAAAATGGTGTCAAAACTTGCAGCAAACACCAAGATTTTGAGAGATCTGAGAGGTTTTCTCTTGTTCTCTTGTTGTTTCTCTGGTTTTCCTAAGGGTTTCAAGAGGACTCCCACAGTCTGCACTGGTTTGTTGCATTTATTCCACCCCATCTTCACTGCCACTGTCATCTTCTGTGGACTGGGAACAAACTGATTCCAGCACCACCAGCACAGCCCTCACCAGCAGGAGGCAGCTGTGTTTGTCACATGAGCACAGATCTTTTACTGCTAATGAAAATAAGATAATTTTCATTTTTTTAAATGTCTATTAATGCTGCTTCCCTCACATCTTCAAAATACTCAGTTCTCTCTAAGGATTCACTGTGAGAAAATGAGGGTTTTTAACACTTGGCATAATTATTTCCAAACCTTTTATGAATTGTTAGGTTAAGATGACTTCCCAGAAGTTTAGGAGATGGATCCAAAGATGAGAACCAAGAGAAAAACTCCCAGAAACTCAATGGGCAGTGGAACCCCAGGCTCCCAATACAAAAGTAAACAATTAAAGGACTGAATGGGTAGAATCTGTTAGGTGCCAAAATATTCCAGATCTTGGGAGCTTCCCAGGAACCCAGCAAAGAGTTTAAATGTGTACTCACCCCTGGGGATGGTGAAATAACTCCTGGGAGTAGGGTCCCAGCATTTGGCTACTGTTAGGCTGATAGGTCTAGGAAGAAAGAAAACAGGTTAAGGATGATTCTTGAATTTCCTACAGAGCTGGAAATGCTACAAGAACTATTTGAAACAAATTTGTTTTTATTCAACAGTTGTCAAGTACATTCTGAGAATGGTTTTGAGAAGATTTATAATACTTTAAGTATGAATGGGTTTGAGAAGCTTTATAATATTTTAAGTATGAATAGTTTTGAGAAACTTTCTAATATTTTCAGTATGAAGCACATCAGGAGGTTCCTGATTTTGCACAGATGATGAGCACTGGTGGTGAAATCTGTTGGATGATCAGCTCCTGAGATATTAAAATTCTCATCACATAAACAAACAGCTCTGCTGAAAGCAGGCAACTCCTCAATTCATGTTGGTTTTTTTGCCAGAACCAACCTCACCTATTCATCATTTACACTGAGAAGTTCACAGCTGAAATCAGTCATGCTGATGGGTATCAGAATGTTGATTTCTCTGAGGTTTCCCAGCTCCAACAACTGCACAAGGAGGATAAACAGGAAGGCTTTTTGTGATGTGCTCACCCTGGTTTGGAGACGATTTCCCGCAGAACCCGAACGGCATCGTCATTGCTCATGTTCTCAAAATTGACATCATTTACCTGAAACAGAGAGCAGAGGTCAGCCTTGCAGCATGAAAGTTAAAAGTTGTTTTAATTACTTCATGAATCCCCCAATTTATCTGCCTGGTCACCACTTCCATCCCACCACTTAACGGTCACCACTTCCATTCCTTTGAGATGTCGTTTCTCAGAGTGTCTCACAAAGAATCACCAATTTCAGCCATCTTTGGGCCACATTTCTCTGAGGATGAATAAATTCTGTTCCCTGCTGACTACAGCTCGTGGGGCTGGTGGGATGGCAGGGCAGAGCAGCAGGATTCGGGGACAGGGACCCACCTGCAGCAGCATGTCCCCTGGCTCGATGCGCCCGTCTGCTGCCACCGCCCCTCCCTTCATGATGGAGCCGATGTAGATGCCACCATCACCCCGGTCATTGCTCTGCCCCACAATGCTGATCCCCAGGAAGTTGTACTTTTCTAGATGGACACAAAGTAAAGGGTGGGGAAAGGGGAAAAAAAAGCAGATAAAGTGATTGGAATGATAGCAAAGAGCGAGGCTGTTTCAGCTTTGAAACATCTCAGCACATCAGCAGGGCAAGGTTTGACTTGCAATGATCTCAGGCTGCTCTAATGATGAATATTTGCCTGGCACCTTCAGGGAAAGGCTGCTAAAGACAGGATTTTTTCATCCAAGACAGTGTTACTTTAAAAAAAAAAACAAAACAACAGCAAGAGGAAGAGCACTGAAAAGACTTGTCCACACCTGGAAATTAGCACTGAACACATTAGGCAATGTTTGTTCCACATGTCAGAGAGGCAGGAAGGGTTTGGTGCTGCTGAAAGGTGCTGAATTTGCTGGCAGCCCTGCACATTTCTGCCTGGCTGACAAATGAAACACAGGAGCAGCAGAAATGCAAATGCCCAGTGCCTTTCTACCCCAATCCCTCACCATTAACCCCACAGGCTGCAGTTCCAGCTCCTTCCCTGGAAGGAACACTGATCTGCTGGTGAAAATGGCCCAGTTCCGGATTAGGAATCCAGAGAAATACCAAATACATCTCTGCCACTCAAAATTCATAATAAAAAATGTGGCTTGTCCTCTTACCCATGTTGAGCGTGACAGTGATGATGTTTAGGGACATGGTGGAGTCAGTGATGCTGCTGAACGAGGACGACTGCAAAACACAACAGAAAAAGTCTCAAGGTTTTAAATGGCTCAGAGTAAGAACTGCTGAGGATTAACTCATCAGGAATTAAGAGGATTCCAATTGAATTTACAGACAGAAATTATTGAGGTTTCCTCAAAATTATGCTTCATTTAGAGACTTTAAGGAAAGAAATCTGAGCAGAGTCTGCACTTTCTCCAAAGGTCTGATCACAAAACACACAGAGCACTTTCCTATACTGAGGTTTCTCAGCTGAACTTCCCCTGGAATTATTTCTGCTTCCTGGCTGCGACTGTCAGGCAAACATTTGGATCCTAAAGTGCCCAGCATAGTGTGAATTATTGCACCCACAGCTCCTCCCTAAAGGGAGGAGTGAACAGCGCATGATCCAGCAGGAGGGGAGAGGAGAGAAACTGCCCTTCCTCCAAAATGAAATACAAAGGTGCTTAGCAAAGACCTTCTGAAACACTATCCTGTGATAAAATGTGTGTGAGGTCACTCTTTGATGTGTGGAGACAGAGATTTATGGGAGAATAAAACAGATATTTCAGGGTCTGTCTGTGGGATCACCCTCATCCTGCTGCCCAGGACTAGCACAGGGAAGGGCAGAGAGAAAGATTTGGGATTTCCTGTGAACTTGGATTTCTCCTCCCAGCAGGTCTCAGGGTATCTCACACCCCTTCCCACACCATAATGGAGCTTCTCCTGCAGAGATTTATCTTGGAAAAGACCAGAAATGGGATCACTGCACAGTGAAAGGAGAAAGGGAGAGGTGAAAGCTTCACTCTGGAGCCGCAGAACATCAAATGCAGAGATTAAGCCCAGCCTGGAGCCACAGGGAACCTTCCCAGTGAATTCAACAGGCACAGACCTGTCCTGGATCCCTTCTTGAGCCAAGAGCTCCACTCAGAACTCCCAGTTCAGCTCCCTGGGTGCTGCTGGTGCCAGCCTTACCCTGTCAATCTGCCTCATCCTCTGTTTCCTCCTCCGGCGCTTGTGCTTGCGGATGAGGCGGGACGAGGTGCTCTGCTCCGTGGAGCTGCTCAACCTGAGGGCAAAGACAGCAAATGTTACCCCCGAGAGGCTCCGCCACCGGCAGGAGCTGATTCCTGCAGCAGCAGGACTGGGGAAATCGCATACACAGCTCAGCAGGAGATTCCAGCTCAAGGACAGCAGGGACCAGATGAATAATTTGATTATTGTTTAATTTAGCACTTGTTTTCTCCTGGCAGCAGGTCTGAGTGCAACCCATAATGCTCATTTCTGTGAGTCCTGGCATGGTGCTGAATTTTCTTCCACTGTTACCAGGAATTCAAGGCTTGAATTTAAAGAAATCAAATAGAACTTGGTAACAGGGGGACAACGAATATGATTTATCTTCACATATCCTGTTAACTTTTAATTTGCTGTTTCTCCAGGCTCTCCAAACTTGCAGAACCTATATGTGTCACATTTTACATATAAATCTTTAAGGTCTTTAATAAGAGTTTGGAGCATTAACCATCCTCACTTTACAGAGAACAGAATGAGACAGAAATGGATTTGCCCAAATTAATTTCAGGAGCCTGGAACAAAGCCCAGACTATTAAAATATCACTATAACACCAGAGAGACATCTCTCCTCTATTTATTATGTAAGAATGGAAAAAAAAAAAAAAAAAAGACAACAACAACAACACCCCAAACAAACAAACAAAAAACCAAAGCAATGTTCCATCGTTAACCAAGATTAAAAATTCCAACATTATACACAAAACAAACACTGCCAGGCTTTTCCCCCCAATTTCCACATCCCTGAATTCCATGTTCCAGCCACATGCAGGAATGTGACAATACCTCAAAAACTTGATGCCAGCAATTCCAAAAAGGAATTGCCCACAGGAAACCCCTCTGGCCTGAAATATTTTTATCAAGTATCAGCCCTGGAGCTGCTCAGAGGGTGTGAATCTCCTGACATTCCCTCGAGCTCACACAAATATTTCAGGCATGTTAACCTCACACACTCCTCCTTCCCCTCCCAGCAAGGGGAACTGAAGAGCCAAGAGGTGGGATTTTATTAAAAAATATCCAAAATGTGATGATTTCTGGTTGGTAAAACAGCTCACACAGCATCTGAGGTTAGGAGGTTTTGTCTTCCAACAGGAAAAACACGGAGGTGTCAAATCCAGGGTTTCCAAAACCGGGTTTGTTCAATATTCATCAAAGATTGACAAAAAACCCTCATCTTTTATTTTGCTGTCAATATTCTCCCCCTTCCTACTTCCTCTCCCATTTCCTTCTCCTCCTCTTCCCTCAGCTAAAATTTCCCACTTTAGGAGAATCTGAGGAAATCCAAGGCACTCACTCCACAGCTGCCTGCTCCCTAAAAGTACATTTTTCTCTCAAATTAAACCAGCAAAACCAGACTTTCTTGGCAAATCCCTGAGCTCCTGTTAGCAGGTGATAACATCTGAGAAGTGAAGATTTTCTTGTTGTATTTTTGCCATTCTTCTCAGTATTAGGATGGAAGGATGAGAATCAGCCCCTGAGAAAAGCTCAGGTTTAGTTCAAGGGGGACACAAAATATTTCAGGGAAAAAATAAAAGTTCATTTTTAAAAGGTTAATACCAGCTGCACAAAATTGCAGATCAGAAGGCTCTGCAGGAACATTTTTACACCTATTTTCATCATCTCTCCTTGTGATTTCTGCTCAATCCACAGCCTTAATGCATCCTTGTTGAAACCTTAATATTCTGGGAGCATAGGGATGCTAAAAAGCAGCTCATACCTCCTCTAATGAGGAATATTTTGCTCTCTGAAGCATCTCCAGAAATACTGGGTAGAAGTTGTTGTTATTACAATCTGATGAGCAAGACAAGATGGTAAATTTGAGCTTTTGAGACAAATAAAGTGCAAAGATGAAAAATAAATCTGGAATTATCACTGCCAATTAATTTCTTGCTCCAGCTAATTTCTGCTCAAAAACCCTGACTGCACTTCTAGTACAAATGTCAATAAATGCCACAGAAGAGACTTTTAAAAATACTGTAATAATAATAATAATAGCAATAATTTTTTCTCCATTCTACAATTCTCAAAGGACAGGAAAAAAGGCAACATTTGTTAAAGAAAGCTTATTCACATGTCTTAAAAAGAAATTATGGTAATTTCTTAAATGAGAAATAAACAATTTTTTTGCAGTGAATTCGTTTAGCTGCATTGAACTGAGAGCAGCAATTGCTGACAATAATCCCACAGCTACAGATGTCAGATTTGTTAAACCTTTACTTTAAAGAAGACAGAAGAAACCTTTTACTGTAAAGTTCCCTACATCAATCTGTGCTCAAAATCCTACCTGCTAACAACAGAAACGTTTAATTTGTAAAAAAAATTGTTAAAAAATTGTCAAACACTTGGAAAAAAAAGGAAATAAATGATTGTGCTCCCCCTGTCATTCTGCACTGTCCTGGAATGTTTGTGAACAGGTTAATTCACCAAAACATGACTTTACTCTTTAACTGAATGCAACAGAGCTTTCTTGGGCTGGGAATTACCCAGCTCTGTTCCACTGCTCTGAGTTCAAATAAAACCAAATTGAGGCAGAAAAGCATCCTCAGCTCACAAACTCTTCCCTTCCAGGACTGCAACATCCCTTCCCTCTGTTTTCCTGCCTCAGAGCCTCCTCTCTGACAGCCTCCCCACAAAGCACCAGAACCCACCAGAGTCCAGGAGCCAAACTGACCCCTCAGACCCCAGGGGATGTGTTCACCAGGGACCAAACTGACCCCTCTGTGTCCACATTGATGTGTCCCTCAGGGACCAAACTGACCCCTCTGTCCCCACACTGATGTGTCCATCAGGAACCAAACAGACTCCTCTGTCCCCAGGGGATGTGCCCATCACGGATCAAACTGACCCCTCAGACCCCTCTGTCCCCAAGCTGGAGTGTCCATCAGGAACCAAAGTGATCCCTCAGACCCCTCAGTCCCTAGGGGATGTGTCCACCAGGGACCAAACTCCAAACTGTCCCCTCAGACCCTCTGTCCCGCACTGGTGTGTCCATCAGGGACCAAACTCACCCCTCAGACCCCAGAGGATGTATCCATCAGCTGTTAGAAACCAAACTGACCCTTCAAACCCCTCTGCCCCCAGGGGATGTGTCCCTCAGGAGCCAAACTCACCCCTCGGATCTCTCCTCTGTCCCCAGGCTGGTGCCTCCAGCAGCTCTGGAACCTTCTCCATTTGCTCTTTGCCTGATTTGCCTCTACAGAAAACTTCTCCCTGCCAGCACCAAGTCTCCTGTGCCTGAGAACATCATCATCACCCCTGGAACACAGCAGCATACCTTGGAGCATTCCTGCAGTGGTTCTTCCTGACTAGCTGGACTGGCAGCTCCTCCTGTGCCAAAAACTCCTGCCCAGCCTCCAGAGGGAAAGGCAGGAGCAGCAGCTTCCAAGAATCTCTTTCTTCTCAGGTCAGACTCAGGAAGTTTTATTATTATTTTATTCATACTGTGAGATTTCGCTGGGTCTGCTCTAATGTGGCCACCCTGAGCTAATCCTGTCCCACTGCATTGCTGGCTGCCATGGGAATTATTCATTTATTTACAAGAAACACAAATCACCTGCAGGGTTTTGTTGTTGTGGGCTCCAGGTTTTGGGGGAGGGCTCAAAGCCCTGAAAGTTTTGGGTGCATTCAGGGTTAAGGACCATCCCTCCATGCAGGGAAATATCCAGAAAAGTGCTTTTTTATATCTCATCATTGAATGGTTTGGGTTGGAAGGGGCCTTAAACGCATCTTATTCCAACACCTGCCATGTGCAGGGACACCCTGCACTTCACTGGGAGTGCAAAATAAATTCTTGAAACTAATTCAGAACTAAATCTCTAATGTGGATTTTAGTTATCCTTTCAGCCCTTTGGGAACTCTCAGCCTTTAATCAGAATTGTGAGGTCTTTAAACCCTGACCAGCTGCAAGACCCAACAGATCCACCAAGACCCAAAAGCTGACCATGTTTGTAAGCACATCAAGAGGTTCAGGATCTCCAGGAGTAGTTGCTTTTTGCTGTTTTTAAAAATCTCATGGCTTTATTAAAATTACCATGTTCTGCCTTATTTGTTTTAGCTGCAGATCACTGTGACCCACCAGAGATCTGTCACCCTGTTGTCCTCTGACAAATCCATGCTGGATTTTCATAGTCCCCTGGGATGAACAACAGCTCTAGAGCCAGTGGCCAGGAAAATGAAGAATATTCCAGAGAATGTGGCCAGGAAAAGGAAAGAAAATACTTTAGATTTGTTTTACATCCATGAAAAGAAATATTTTAAATCCATGAAATGTATTGGCTTAAAGACTTCCTAAAGAAAAACAAAAACATCTTTAAATATAACAAAGATGTCTTGAAATGAGAGGTATTTTTCAAGTAGGGAATAATTCACACACTCTGCCTACACAAAAAGAAAGAAATAAGAAGAAGCCACAAATCCATGGCAGCCTTTGCAACAGCATTAACTTTGATGAATTCCTGAACTGCTCATAGGTCTCAGAGTATGCAATTACCCAGGTATTCCTCTATAATTGAGCTCCAGTAAAGTGCACACTTATTAGGAACCTCTGCTGACAGTATTTTGTTTTAATATTCACACCACTGCTTTATAAATAGGTAGGCAGAGTGCTTTGATCTGGAAATGTGGCCATTGCTGCTATGAAAAGGAGAGAAGCAGAGCTTTTCTTTCAACTGGAACAGTGGTTTGGACCCAGTAACAGAGGTAAAGACTTCTTAAAGAAAAACAAAAACATCTTTAGATATAACTTTTAGGTATAATTCATAGAATTATATATTTGGTCCAGACCCTCGACCCAAAAACTGAGCAGTGATTCCACACAGAGATGGCACTGATGAACAACCTGTGCTCAAAGTGATGCCTCAGGCTTTGGCATTTCTGTTTTTCAGATTCTGTACTGATGCCTCAGGTTTTGGCTTTTCTATTTTTCACATTCTGTGCTGCTTTAGTCGGTGGGTCTGGGCTTCATACTGTGGGATGGTGAGCTCTGTGCACAGAGCAGGGAGACAAAGCAATTCCTGCTCCAGCTGGGCACCAAGGACAAATGATCCAAATCCCAGCCCAGGAGCACAAAGACCGTGGGCTGGAGAGAGAAAAACAAGGATGGGACTGCATGGGCTAAAGCTGGAATGGGACAATTCACTCCAAGATGCAAATGGAGCAGAACTGATCAAAGTGAGAGACCCCGTGCCTGGCCATGCATTTTGGGACCATTTTGGTTCATCTCGGGTACAGCCCTGGCTGAGCTCTTGTGCTGCCCAAGGTGGATACATTGAGGAGAAACTTTTCATAAATCCCTACTTTATTCTTTATCTAGTCTCTGTTCCTTATCAAGGCATCAAAATCACTAAAGAAATGAAAGGAAAAAAACAAAAAAAATCCAACCCAAAAAACCCAAACTCCCCCCCACCAAAAAAAAAAAAAAAAAAAAAAAAAAAAAAAAGAGACGAGGAGCCCAAGAGGTGCCCAGCGCTGTGTCCCTGGCAGGGCTGTACCTGCTGGTGTTGTCATCATCCTCAGAGTCGATGAAGCTGCTGGACTCCAGTTCACTGCTCAGCATGGTGGAGGAGCTGTCGTAGCCAGGGGGATGCTCCCGGTGCCTATCCAGCTTGGGGTGCCCATTGATCCTGGGGGCTGCAGGGCACAGGAAAGGAGTGTTACAGACCAGGGGGGTATTGCAGATATTTTTGCCCCTGATGAAGTAAAGGAAATGATGAGGAGGACTCCATTGATATCAGAAGGTTAATTAATTACTTTATTTTACTATATTATACTACAGTATGTTTATATGATATTACATATTATATGATATTACATATTATATTATATCATATCATATTATATTTACTATAATAGAGTGTTACAGCCCAGGGGGATATCATAGATATTTTTGCCCCTGATGAAGTAGAGGAAATGATGAGGAGGATTCCATTGATATCAGAAGGTTAATTAATTACTTTATTATACTATATTATTCCATATTATATTAGTGTAGTAGATTATATATTATCGTATATTATATATACTATAATATACTATTTCTTTATTATGAATATATATATATATATATATATATATATATATATACTATATTATTCTATATTATATTACACTATATTCCATTACATCTAAACTGAATTTGCCAAGCATTCAAGCATTCAACTGCACTCATCTGGTGACTATCACCCAACAGTCCCCACACATGCAACTGGCCCTGACAGGCCAATGAAACAAAACTCCATCCCCCTGGGTAAACAATCTCCATCTTGCATTCTAATTTTGCACAAACACAGGCACAGCAAATGAGATAAGAGCTGTTTTTCCTTTCTCTGAGGTTTAGAGAATGTGAATCCCAGAAATACTCTTGGGAAGTTGTGCCTTGCTTTTCTCTGTGAAGAGAAATGTGGCTACAGTGGGGTTGTGGCACCACAGCAGGAGATGTAGGAGAGGTTTTACAGTGAATTCTTTGAGCCAGAGAGAAGTTTGAGAAGAGGATCCATGTTTATCCCCTGAAAGAATTTCCTACCAAGGTTGACATAGAAACCAAGAAAGAAAAAGGATAAATAATTGTCACTGAAGGGGTATTGGAGACAGACAAAGGTGATATCAGAAGGTCTGAAAAGCACTTTATTATTAGTCATCCTGCCTTATGGGTGCATCCCTGTGCCCTGACTTGCCTTGGGACTGAAGTTCTTTGGATCCTCACACAGCCCCAGTCAGGCCCAACATGCCCACCCCAGCTGTTTTGCAATCCCAGCCCTCCTGCAGTCATAAATCACAGTTAAAACTCCACATATTGCAGCAGCCAGGGGAAATCTGCAGCTGCTTCTCTTCCCAAACATTTGGGGATCTGTGAGCCTGCCCATATGAAGGGTTCTCCAGCATTTCTCACAGGCTGCTCAAGAGTTAAACTGACCCCACAGCAAAGTGGGTGTTGAAACCTCAGCATCCACATTGACATCTGCAGACTTGTCAGGAACCCAGCAGCAGCTATAAAACATTCCTCAACATCCAAAAAAACCATCTTGTCCCTTAATTACCTCCCTAATTAGAGCTCCCGCAGTCCCCTTTCCCACTCCTGCTCACCAAACTGACATGGCAGCTTTGTTCCTCCCAGCCAGGGGTCCCCAGCACATGTGCCAGGCAGACCTCCCACCACCCCAATTAAGATCCTCGATCTACTTTCACTTAGTAAGAACTTTGTCAACCTCCCAAAGCAATGAGGACATTTGTTGGGAGCTCTGACATCTTGATGTTTTTTTTTCCAGATCGGTTTTCCTCGAGGTTTTCTTGACGTTTGTATCTGCAGTGTCACACAGCTCCAAAAAAGAAGTTTTATTCCATTCCTCAAGGCACCATCTTTGTGGGGACTATTTTAAAATCAGAGAATATACAAGCACAGATGGAGATTATTGTCTGTGCACTTAAAACAGGAATGCAATTTATGGGAAAGGGGTGGAAGAACTTACGGATACCCCAAATCCTTTTGCATTTTCAATGGGAAGAGGTGTGAAAACACTGTCAGATCACCCAGGTGTGTCCCACAGCCTCCAGCTGCAGCTGCAATCAATATTTATCACTCTGTGTGTGGAATTCAGCAAAATCAGCTTTTTTGGGGTGAGTAACCCTGCAGAAATGAAGGGAAATTTTCAGGCAGCTGTGCTGAACAACCCACCTGTGGTACCACACTGCTCATTATCCCTGGAGAATCTGGGGAATTCTCATCACCCCAACTCCAAACCAAACCTCTGCAAGGATCTTGCTGCACTTCAAAGCTGGCAACGTTTTCCAGTAAAATTAGGAAGCAATTTTTGTAAATTAAAATGGAGAGAAGCACAAAAAAATCTTTGTTTAGTGTTGGGGTTTTCCCAACCTTCATTCTGTGGAACCTCTCAATTCCACTGCTCTGAGCTCAGCCTGTTTGACCTGTTCAGGTTCCGGCTCATTGTTTCTGTTCCCAAATGGCACCTTCACACTTTTTCTCACTTCACCTGTTTGAAATGAAGGCTGCAACACCCTGCGCCTGCTTTCCTGTGGAACAAGAACTGCCTTCCTCTTTGCCAGGGTGGGTGATTCTTTGTACCAAACACTTCCAAATTGTCCAGCTGGGGTGAGCTGTTCCTGTGCCTCTGGAATAAATCCTCTGGCACAAAGCTGTGAGTAACACAGAGCTGCAGGAGATCCCTCTGCCAAGCACCAGGGCTGTCATTTGGGCATTTCAAACGAGTCCCTGCAGGAGCACATCAAACACTCTCGCTGCATTTCAGAGAGGATTTTCCCAGCACACAGCAGCTGGATCCAGGTGTCACAGCCCTTTCCCCATCCTTGTCCCCCTTCTCCAGAGGCTGTTCCCCCATTTTCCATCCACACAAGACTTGCAGGTGCAAGAAAAGAGTGACCCCGTGATCATTCTTATGAAAAGGGCTTAAAATCCTTCCCAGGTTTTGGGTATTTCACTTCTTTCAGTGCAATTCAGGACACAGAGCTGAACTGTGCATTTTAGATTTGCTTTCCACTGAAAACAACACACTCCTGGTGTTGTTATTGTACTGGATGTTGTTGTTGCTAAATTTAATATTGTTATGACAACAGAAACACCATGGACATTGAATAATGCCTTAAAGCAGCTCTCCTTGCTCTATGCACACTAACAGAACTCACCTACTGCAGGCAGAAGGCCTAAATTCAGAGAAAAGTAATGTTTGTGACTGTAGTAAGGTTCTTGCGTGGGCTTTGGTAAAAGGAGGCAAACTAATCCCATCTCCTTCTCAAGGGAAATGCATGAATGGGTTTCAGACCACTACAAGGCTCACATAATTCCATCCACCAACACCAGCTCTTATGCCAAAAATATCCAGAGCAAAACATGCCCTGGCACTGATTTCATGCTTAAAACAACTCCCCTTTTCACATTCTTCCTGCAACAAGTTTTTAATCAACACTGTGAGAGGATTCTGCCTCTTTCTGTCAGTTCCCAAAGGAATATGCAGTCAGGATCATGCACAGACAGCTCTGCTCCTCCCACTGAGGGATTTCCATTCACTCCTCATCAGTGACCCTCTGGAAGGGTTAAATGAACAGAATCCCTCAGTAGAAATCTGATTTCTAACTGGAGGCAACTGCTTTGGTGGGTGGAGTTGTGAATAAAGGCTATGATGGCATTTCTTGGGCCCAAGTATTCCAAATTCTGCACCATTTTAAACACAATGGGTGGCACCTATTAATTCTTAATTAAGCCTGGAAATTCTTGTCTGGCAATGAATGAAAAACCCAAGCTTCCTTTGATGTACAGACCAGAGGCAAGAGATGGAGTTCTGCATTTTACAGGTGCACTTTGGGCGCATTTAGGTATAAAAAAAAAGATCTTCAGAGCCTCTGTTACACCAGCAGAAAACACCACAGCTGATCCAAACCTTGAGAAATCAACAGCCAAGCCATTCATCTTCTCATGCTACACAAAGTTCTGCACATTGTCAAAAACAATCTCTCTGCCACTTCACTGTGTTTCTGGCAAAAATGCTGAGCTTCAAAGAGTTTCAGAGCAATTATCAAATTATTGCATTAAAGTAATAATGAAGACTCCCTGAAAGCTGGCAGGAATGCAGCCAGGAGTCTCTTGGGGAGGAGGAGGAGTGTCACTGTGATATTTTCTGAAAAATCCCTTCACCAGGATTTCTTCTCCTGGGAAGCTGAGAAGCCTCAGAGAAAAAAGTAAATAATAATTATCTGATTGCTTCTCCTGTGTTTGCTGCTTTGGGATGTGGCTGGAGATCCTTTACCAACAGGTGCATGTTTTATTGGTTTCATTGAATTGTTTTTAATTAATGACCAACCACCATCACCTGTGTCAGACTTTGAGGCGTCAGCAATGAGTTTTTATTATTCATTCTTGCTAAACCTTCTGTCTGTATCCTTTCTGTATTCTTTAGTATAGTATAATATAGTATAGCATAATATCATATAACATAACATCATTAATATAAGAGAATATGTAATATAAAATAAAATATAATATAATATAAAATAAAATAGTATATAAGAGAATAGAGAATAGAATAGAATATAGAATAGAGAATAGAATATATCATATCATATGTTATTTAACATCATATCATATCACAATAAATCAGCCTTCTGCGAACACAGAGTCAGATTCTCCTCTCTCACCTCATCCTGGGGACCCTCACAAACCCCACAGAGGAGCTGCTGCTCTGGGAGCCGTGAGGAAGATGAGGGAGGGGAGGATGAGGAGGCACTCACCGTCCTCGTGGCTCTCGCGGTTCCTGCGCCGGTGCCGCTCACGCCGATGGCTGAGCACGGACTCGGTTCCTGTCTCGTTGTCCAGGCCATCCCTGCTGCTGGCAGCGTTGGGGCTGGCACAGAGCACAGGGGGACAATCACTGCGTTATTCTGCTGGTCCCCTTCCCACCCAGGCAGCTCCAGCCGGGAGCAGCTTGGGGCAGAGGGTACAGAACTGCTGAGGGTGAGCGCTGCACGCTGGCCCAGGCTGATGGGACACCCCAAAAACACCTCAAGGGGGAAAAGAGAACCCAAAAAACACCTGAGGGTGAAAAGACAACCCAAAACCATCTGAGAGGTGAAAAGAGAACCCCAAATCACCTGAGGGTGAAGCTATTTCCCCATTTCAGAACTCCTGCCCACCCCACTCCCTGAGCACAGATGTGATGGGTGATGTGCCCACCACAGCCATGAGGACATCAAGGCTGTCCTTCAGGAAAACATCTGGGGGCACATTTTAATCCCTACCAAGGGGACATATTTTACTCCCTACCAAAATGCCAGGGGGATTTCAGTGCTGCCACACAGATTTTTTAACATTTCTTGTTGAGTGCAGCACAGCTGGCAAAGGGAAGAGGTGACACACATGTGGCTCAGGTCACTCTTGTCCATCCCAGCAGCTCCATCTGCTGACTCCTGCTCAGGATCCTCACTCAAACCAGCCTCCAAAATGGGATTTACACCATTGAAAAGGGTGCAAAAATAAAAAAGAAACACCTGCCTTTTCCCCCAGTGCTGAGCCAAATAATTTAGTAAATAAATAAATTATTAAATTAAATTCTTTAATAATTATTAAATTATATTATATAATATAAATAATATATTATACATTACATTATATGTAATATATTATATATTACATTGTATAATACATAACATGTAATATATAATATATATTTTATAATATATAAACGTTATATCTAATTAATTATTTATATATATATACACACACACACACATATATATACATATATTTATACATATATACATACATATATTTTTTTTTTATTGTTCTTGATTTCATTCAATGGTGAAGCAAAAAATGAAGGGGAAAAAACCAAAAAAAGAAAGCAGGAGGACCAGCAAGGCATTAGACCCACAAACCTCGTGCCTAATTATCAGCTAATTATCTTTTTAAACAAAGCTGGTGCTTACAGCTGTGCCAGGCAGGTTTAGGCCAGGAAAGACAAAAGCCGGGTTTTATTTTCTGGCCAGATCAGAACACAGGAGGGCAGCACAGCCCTAGCAAGGCAGTGCCAGGATTTCCCAGCATTTCTTGTCCGCTAAAAGGTTTATTTTAAAAAGACTCATAACATTGAGAGCTCTTCCAGGCAACATCCATCCCAAAAAAAAAATTGAAAAAAAGGCAAATCCAGGCCATATTTCATTCTCCAAACACAGCCTAAGAGCACAAGGCCCTGCTTTAAATCCCCCTGGTGGAAGAAAGAATTTTTTCCTGGTGGAAATTCCCTGGAAAATGAAGATATCTAAGGATCAGGAAGAGGAAATAAGAATATCAAAGCAGATATTCCTAGCCACAGCTGGGGCTGGCAGCCTCTGGATGGCCATGGAATTGTAATTATTATTCCTGGTGGAAATTCTCCCTGCTGCCAGCAGCCTTCAGCTGCCTCTGCAGCCTCCCTAATTACACAGAACACACTAATCACTGCAAAAAGCATTTTGGGCTCCCGCCCTACTTAACTCATCCACAACAGGCTGGAAAATGAGATATTTTGGATAAATATTTCCCTCTCAACAATGACAGAGGGTTTTCAGTCCCATCTCCCTTTTAACTCCTCAATACTTGATTTTTATGATCACAACAACAAACAGCTGGATTGCAGTAGGAAGGGAAATGAGGGTGAGACATAGATGGGAATAAATCAATAATAAATCAATGGGAATTTGGGCTTACTGGAATGATGGGGGCCAGGAAAACAAGATATTTTGGATAAATATATTGGATAAATATTCACTCTATCAATGACAGGGGTTTTTCAGTCCCATCCCCCTTTTAATTTCTCAATATTTGATCTTTATAATCACAACAACAGTTGGATTGCAGCAGGAAGGGAAATGAGGGTGAGAAATAGATGGGAAAGATAATTTGATAAATCAGTGGGAATTACTGGAATGATGGGGGCTGAGGAAATGAGATATTTTGGATAAATATTTCATATGAAATAAATATTCACTGTAACAATGACAGGGGGCTTTCAGTCCCATCCCCCTTTTAATTCCTCAATATTTAATTTTTATTACCACAACAACAAACAGCTGGCTTGCAGCAGGAAGGGAAATGAGGGTGAGAGATAGGAATGAGAATTTCACAAACAAATGTAAATTACTGGAATGATGGGGGCTGGAAAAATGAGATATTTTGGATAAATATTCACTCTATCAATGACAGGGGTTTTTCAGTCCCATCCCCCTTTAAATTCCTCAATATTTAATTTTTATAAAAATCAAACAGTTGCCTTGCAGCAGGCAGGGAAATGAGGGTGAGAAATAGATGGAATAAATCAATAATAAATCAATGAGAATTTGGGTTTACTGGAATGATGTGGGCCAGGAAAATGAGATATTTTGGACAAATATCTCATTTTGGATAAATATTTTAGATGAATATTTCACTCTAAGAATGAAAGGGGTTTTTCAGGCCCCCTTTTTATTCCTCGATATTTGATTTTTATAACCACAAAAACAAACAGCTGGCTTGGAGCAGGAAAGGAAATGAGGGTGAGAAATAGATGGGAATGAGAATTTGATAAATCAATTTGCTAAACGAGAATCTGATGAATAAATTGGGGCTTACTGGAAGGAGGGGGGCCGGGAGTCTCCAATGCCTCCTGTCCTCTCCAGGGCTGGGGGCAGCTCCACGTGGCTCTCGGTGCATTGGGAGCCTGTGTCAGAGTGGGTGCTCTCAGCCAGGACCAACTGCCAACAGAAAAAAAAAACAGAATTACACAAAATTTCATCCTCAAAATCCCACCAGCTTCTCCAAGTGTACAGCCAAACTTCCAGGATCTGAGGGGAAGTGCAAGGATTCCTGCCAAACCTGCAGAAAAACAGATTAAATTCAGCTTAAATTCAGGTTCCACGTGAAAACATCGCCCTGGATGGGCACAGAATTCCTGCAAGCACCAGGAATTCTTCTGTGGATTACTTGGGAATTATCCTAAATCACCTATCTCAAATCTCATCTGGCTAAATATTGATTAATTTATCAGCAGCAAAAATACAATATTGAAACTCCCACTGAGGAACAGCAGCAGCTCTTGGTGTTTCTCTGAGCTCAGGGAGAGCATCGTGAGGGATTGATCCCAGGTGATGCCTCAGGTTTTGGCTTTTCTATTTTTCACATTCTGTGCTGCTTTAGTCAGTGGGTCTGGGCTTCATGCTGTGGGATGGTGAGCTCTGTGCACAGAGCAGGGAGACAAAACAATTCCTGCTCCAGCTGGGCACCAAGGACAAATGATCCAAATCTCAGCCCAGGAGCACAAAGACCGTGGGCTGGAGAGAGAAAAACAAGGATGGGACTGCATGGGCTAAAGCTGGAATGGGACAATTCACTCCAAGATGCCAGTGGACTAAAACATTATTTTGTGACTGATCATCCATTTTTTGGGACCATTTTGATTCATCCTGGATTCATTTTGGTTCATCTCGGGTGCAGCCCTGGCTGGGCTCTTGTGCTGCCCAAGGTGGATCCATTGAGGAGAAACTTGTCATAAATCCCTGCTTTATTCTTTAGCTCTGCTCTAGCTCAGCCTTCCCAAGGCATCCCAGTGACTAAAGAAATACCCAAAAGAGCCATTTATATTTTTGACAGCAACTTCCCAACAGCCACATTCATCTCTGAGCTGGAAATAATTATTTCCCATCAAGTCAGAGGCAGCTCAAATCCCAAGTCAAAGTTTCTGACCTGTGCCCCATTATCCACACAAGGCTGCTCCCAAAGGAGCAATTGCAGAACTGGAATTGCAAAAAAATTCCTGTGCTCCACCAGGAATTCCCTCAAAGGCACCAGGACTCCCCAGCTCTGCTAAAACCTCATCAGCAAAAGGATTTTATTTGAGCAAGGAGAAATTGTCTGCGCTGAGATGAGGCTTGGGATGAGGGTTTATATAAAGTGCGAAGAGACTGGCCCTGAAATCAGCTCATTTCATCCAAGATTCTGCTCCTGGGGATTTTTATTCCCTGCTTCAGCACTGAGCATTTTTATTTTTTCATTTCCCTGCCCTGAAGCTCCTGTGCTGCCCTTGTCAAATGGTTCTGCCCCACCACGGAGTTCATTATAATTGCAAATAGAGGCTAGAAAAAGCTGATGTACAAACAGGACAAGAATTATCTGCTGGCACCCAGATAATGGGGAGGAAAAAGCAGGGAAAACCTCCCACAAAGCAGTGACATCACTGCCAGCCAATGGGGAACTGCACATTCCCAGCAGCCAGGCAAGGAATTGTTCCCAGATGTTGCAAATCCTTCCTAAAAAACAGGGATAACAGAGCTGGCAGCAGCCACAAACCAATTCCTGCCACACTCCCAGCTTCCACCATTCAACTTTTCCCCAAGAGAACAGAAAAACAATTTATTGTAAAAAAATATTTTCTTCCACTTCTTTTTTTTTTTTTTTCAAATTGCCCAGTTAAGGCCCAAAAATAAAAAGGCAAAAAGCAAAAATGGCATTAATAATTTCATTCAGGTAAGAAGTTCCAGAAAACTCCAAACAAATGATTCTCAGAGAAAAATTATATTTTGTGTTGTATGTTAGTAAAACAGGACAAATATCAGCTATTTCTGGCAGAAGATGTGTTTGTGTAAATGCATTTACTGTAAATAAGAATTCTGACACACAATTAATGATAGCCTCTGTATTGTCAAAAAACTAAAGATCAACCAGTTTAAAAGGAAAAAAAAAGGATTTTTAAAGGATTTAAAAGAATTCTTTGCAAATGAATCTAGGAAAGAGCAGCTCTGTCCCAAATTATTTCATGCTTAAAAAACCACCACAACAACAACAAAACCAGCAAAAAAAAAAAACCCAAAAACACACAAGAAAAAACAAAAATGGAAAAAACAAACCCAGGCTGAAATCAAAGGAAGTAGATCTGAGCTGTGGAGGAGGAAAACAAGCAGGACATAAGAGGGCTGGGGAGGAAGTTGAAATAGCTAATTAGCAGCAGGGATTTTAATTCACCACTAATCCAGACCTGCAGATCCTCCCTGGAATGTTTTCCCCTATGGAAATCAGTCCTGCAGATGACACCCAGATCAGAGTTCCCACCTCTGACAAACAGAAGGATTCAACGGGATTAAAAAAGATGAAAATCTCACATTTCCCCACATCAGCCCTGGTGGAAACTTCAAAGTAGCCACGGGCTCAGTCAGGAGGGAGAGGTGGGAGGAAGAGGAGGATCAGCTGTGCTGGGTACACTGAATTTTCCCATTTCTATATTTAGTGCTGGGGCTGTGAAACTCACAGCAGTCACTTCCAGGAGCACAGCAATCTGATTTTTCCCATTTTTAAACAAGTGCAGGGGCTGTGTACATTGAGGGCTTTTTTCCATTTTTACACTTGTGCTGGGGCTGTGAAACATACTGCAGTGATTTCCAGGACCACAAAATCCTTACAGATGGGTTTGTGCAAGAATCCCAACTGTCTCCCAGCAGCTGACACACATTTTATAGCCCTGGGGACAAAGAAAGCTCAGACCCATTTAAAAAAAAAACAAAACCAAAAAATAACAGATAAGTAAATAACCCTGGCTGAAACACAAAAAAAAAAAAAGAGTGTGTGTACATATATAATTATATATCCATATATAATATTTAAAAATTATATATATATAAAATTTTATCTATAATTATATATACATACAAAAATATACTCATTTTATTTATATATAATTATAATTAATATAATCTATTCTATATTAAATTATTTGCATTATTGTATTTTCTATATAACAATATATTATAAAATATATAAAAGAATATATTGAAAGTTTATGTTTTATATATTTTTATATATGATATATATAATATATATCATATATAATATTATACCTCTAACTATATATTTATAGGTTATATGTTTAATATATAATTATATTTATATACAAAATTATATAGATAATATTTCTTTTTATATCTTTATAATATATTTTATATTTTCTATATTATATATTGTATTGTTTTCTATATATGTATATATCATATATAAAAACATATATAATATATATAGAAATTTTATATATATATATATATGTTTCTAAAAGGTAAAGACCCAACTTTGCTATCCCTGGAAGATTTGTGTGCAATTATCTGTTAAGTCCTAGTGAATGGGATATTAAAGATTTCAAAAGGGAACAATTAACTTCCAGTGAGATTTACATAAAACTCCTGCAGTAATTAGCAGCAAATAGAGGCAGATAAGCCCTGCAATTTTATGGGTGTTAGTGTGGAAAAAGCAATTTGCAATTCATCAGGCAGGTCAGACCCAGATGTTTGAGCTGATTGCTAAACAGAAACCCTTGTCAACATCATCTGCAAAAGGAGCTCCTAAAATGCACTAAACCAGGAGAAATTTGGGAGTAGCTGATGGGTGGGAAGGCAGGAAAAAAAACAAGTTTTGAAGGAATAAATCCAACCCAACTTTCTCCAATCTTGCTGCCTCTGCAGGACTGGGTAGGTTTGTAATTCATCCTGAAATATGGATGGGTTTATAACTCATCCTGAGCAGCATGAAAAAATTCAGTGTAGCACACAAAAAATGCTCAATTAAGGAAAATAATAGCATTACATATATATATTTATAAATATATATTCTTATATAAATTTATATATATATAAATATAATATATGCAATATATTTATAAAATCTATATTTATATATAACTATATTATATATTTTATATAGTTATAATTTATAAAATATAAATATATATATTTTATAGACATTTATATATTTTAGATGTTTTATTATTATTATCATTATTATTATAAAAATCCCTATTTTATTCTTTAAGTCTGTCCAGCCCCTGTTCCAGGGCAGCTTTCACAAGGGATTCTAGTGACCAGCAAGGGACACAAGGCACCAGTGCTGCTCCCAGGCCACGGCAGCACAAAACCCAGCTCCATTTCCTGCTCTGCTTCATCTGCAGCTTTTGGGACTCTCTTTTCTGCTCGTTAATCACACATGAAATCCCTTTTTGTCCCATCCCTTGCCACCCTGGCAGAGCCCCACGCTCTGTGATCCTTGCACTGGAGACAAAAGCAGCAGCAGCAGAGCTCAGGGGCATCCTGGAGCACTGATCCCCATCCCAAATCCAGTTCCCAGGGCACAACCTCATTAAGAATGGAAGAAAGTTGTGAAATTAATAAATTGGTGCTGCCTGCAGATGGATCCTCAGCTCTCAAACATTTTCTGTTTGTTTAAACATCAGTTTGATTCTCTAATGCCAATGGTTTTATTCGTTTGACAACCAATTTTCCCTCATGCAGGGAATCTTCCCTTTTTCCTGGAGGAAAGTGGTACTCATTCCTTTCTCTGAGCACTGCCCAGCTTTAGATTGGAATTGGATCAGAAATGCAGCTTTAAATCAAAATAATTCTGCCTTCAAGCACTCCTCCATGCCCCAGCCAAGGCATTCTGATGCTGCTGGGAGGAAACGCATGGCTGAGCTCTTGGAAAAGTCCCCTTGGTTATCAGTCACTTACTGCTGCTTGGGCTAAAGGTTGGAGCAAAAAGGTAAAAAAACAGGTAGGGAGGTCTTAAAAAAAAGGGGAAAAGTAACTTTTCCTTCTGAACACAATTCCCAGCTACTTTTGGACAGCACAGACTGAAAATCCCAATTTTTAAGACCTCACTCTACTGAGTGCTTAACACATATTTGGGTGTGAGTGGGAGGACTGATTTTAAACTCAGCTTTACAAAGCCACCTGTTTTGCTTGCCTAACACTAAAAACCTGTTGGGACTACCCAGCTGCCAGAATCTGAGTGCCCTAAAATAAAAATCAATCAATAGAGCAGGAAGAAGTGGCTGGAGCGGTGTGATCCAGCATTTCCCAGCAGGGCTGATCCACAAGGAATCTTTGCTCAAGAAGCATCTCCCAGTCAAAGCGAGTCTGAAAAAACACACTGCACTTCTCCTTGCATGCAGGAAACAGCAGGCAATCGATTCTGCATTTGATTTTTCGTGTTATTTCCATGTAATCCTGCCTGCAAGAAGCCAGGCTGGGAAAGGTCAAGCTGCTCAGCAGGCAGCAAATGTCTTTATTCTGTACAACTTCAATGTCTGGGCTGCTCAAATATTTTAAGGTATAAAATAGTTAAAATATTCAAATAAATAGGTAAAATACAAAAATAAATGGTTAAAATACAAAAACAAATTGTTAAAATATTTAAATGGTTAAAATAATAAAAATAGTTAAAATATTAAAAAATAGTTAAAATATTAAAAAATTGTTAAAATATTTTTAAAAATAGTTAAACCATTAAAATAATAGTTAAGCCATAAAAATAATAGTTAAAATATAAAAATAATAGTTTAGTTATAATATAAAAATAACAGTTAAAGTATTAAAATAATAGTTAAAATATAAAAATAATAGATAAATATAAAAATAACAGTTAAAATATAAAAATGGTTAAAATATAAAAAAGTTGTAAGAAGTGTAAATTGCAAGATCTTCAACTCCTAAAATCAGCACAGAAATGAAAGAGCTTCTGATTCCACCTGATAATTCCACTTTTGTTGCAATTGCTCAGCTGTAAAAAACTCCTATAAACCTACTTTACTATTATTTCCTCATGTTCCTTCATCCCAGCAAAAACAAGATCTAAAAATCAGCTTCCAGTATCAAACACAGGTTTCCACAGACAAAATCCAACATACCCAAGACACCACTCTTCCATTGAAGCAGGGCAGCTTTGCATTGTCATCTGAGATCTCTTCCTTCACCACCCTGGAAAACAAAATAAAACAACAAAAGGAAGAAAATCAGGAATTTGAAATCACATCAGATCAGAACGGACAGCGGTTTTCTCCAATTGTTGAGGAAAAATGCATTTTATTCAATAAAATGTTGGTGCCAGCAGGTGCTCTGTGTTTAAAGAATGAGAGACTGTGAGAATAGAGGAAATAAATCAAAATACAGGGTAGAACAACAACTTTCCAGACAACCACCCCAAACTGGGAGGCACTAAAATAATTTCAACAATTTCCCACTTTGGAGTCTCCCCAGAGCCTTGGAATGTCTGATGGGGACTAAAATCCCCCTGTGCTGTGTCAGAGATCACACATTTGTAGCAAAACCAGATTCCTGGCCTCAAATTCACTGCAGAACAGGGCCAGATTTGCTTTTGACAATCTGAAGCCTGAAGTCTCATCAAAATCTGTGAATCCACCAACACATTTTCCTTTATTTATGTTTTTGTCTTGTTGCTGGGTGAAGAAAAACCACAATAACCACAAAGCAACTCACTGGGGTAAAATAGTGGCGTGTTCAGGGTGGGGGAGGGTTAGAAGGAAGAAAAGAGCAAATTGATTTTTTTTTTAATAGAAATAAATAAGTCCGCCACTAATGCCTGCATTCCCACACATTTTAAGGAATAAACACCTTTTTTTTTCTCCACATTTATTTGCATTGTTAATAGCTGGCAGGGCAATATTAGGCAATTTCACCTACTTTTTTTTTTTTTTTCTATTATTGGAAAGAAAAACATTGTAAAATATTCACTTAATTTCTAAATCATCTGTCCTCCCTTCATCTTTTGGCAGCAGGAATCAGATTATATGATCCCATTCTTGCTTTTAGTCATTTATCCTCAGACTCCAAGGAGCAAACTCCACTAAAAAGCAGAAATTCAGGGCTTTAAAAACTGAGAATGCAAAGAAGCTCTCAGACCTGTAATTCTGGAGCTGCAAACCCAGGATTTCAACACCTGGATCTCCATGGACAGACTGGAATTTTGTGTGTCCCACAGGGAACACTCAGCACAGCTCCAGTGCTGGATCAGCAGAGAAAGGTGCTCCAGGAATTTTATCTGCATGTCTGAAAGGGCAGGATCTGCAGGAAATGACACTCAAGGCATCCCAGAAATGCCAGGTGAGAATTTCTGCACCCAGGAAAAGTCATACACAGAATTTCTGCTCCCAGCAAAAAATATAAACAGAATTTCTGCACCCAACAAAAATCATACAAAAAATTTCTGCTCCCAGTAAAAATACACAGAATTTCTGCACCCAGCAAAAATCACACCCAGGATATCTACATCCAGTAAAAATCACACCCAGAATTTCTGCACCCAGCAAAAAATCACATACAGAATTTCTGCACCCAGCAAAAATTACACGCAGAATTTCTGCACCCATAAAAACCATATACAAAATGTCTCCCCTATACGTATATAATTTATTTTAATATAATATATGTAATAAATATAATACATATCATAAATATAGATAATAAAATAATAAATCAGCCTTCTGGAACATGGAGTCAAAATTTTCATCTCTTCCCAAAACAGTATGGCAAGGAAAAAAAAGTGATTTTTCTCAGAGACCTCATCCTGAGGTAAAGAATATTCCAAGCCAAAACAACATAACAAGGAAAAAAAGGTGATTTCTCCCAGAGACTTCTTCCTGAGGTGAAAAATATTCCAGTCCAAAACAGCATGGCAAGCAAAAAAAAGGGGTTTCTCCCAAAAATCTCTTCCTGGGGTGAAATATGTTACAACTCAAGCCAGTAAAAGAAGAAAAAAAGGTGATTTCTCCCAGAGACCTTTTCCTGAGGTGAAGAATATTCCAATCCAAACCAGTGTAAGAAGAAATAAAAGACGATTTCTCACAGAAAGCTCTTCCTGAGGTCAAGAATATTCCAGCCCAAAACAGCATGGCAAGGAAAAAAAAGTGTTTTTTCACAGAGACCTCATCCTGAGGTGAAAAATATTGGCATTGGATGTGGTCCACCCTGGAGATAAATCCCCAGAGCTCTCAACCTGATTGTTAATGGACTCCGTGTTTGAAAATAAGACCAAAGAGCATCTGATAGCAAGGCCCAGAGAAGGAGATGTTAATCCCCTGTCAGAAAAAGGGGTTTATATTTCCCAGGTCACGTCCTGCCTGTTGGCAGCCCTGCTCCAGTACACACAACCTCCTGTTTAACTAGGGCTGGGCACAGCAAACAAACACCTGGCCACAAAGTCGGAGCAAAAATGACATTTCCAGGTCACAGCAGCTCTGCCTACCCTGCTCCCACATCCAGGTTTGCCCCTTGGAAAAGGAGCGCACAGCACACCAAAAATTCAGAGATTTTTCTCCAATATTCACCGGCAATATTCAATATTCTTCATAGATTTGTAATGTCTCCCTCTTTACCACAGAAAAATCTCCATGCACAAAGCATCTGTTAATTCATCCCTCAAATCCATCTACCAGGTGGAAGGAAGGTAAAAGAACAGAGGCAGAAGAAAATAAAACACCTGGCCACAAAGTCTGAACAAAGCTCTGCCTGCCCTGCTCTCACCTCCAGGTTTGCCCCTTGGAAAAAGAGAGCACATCACACCAAAAATTCAGAGATTCTTCTTCAATATTCACATAAAATATTCAATATTCTTCACAGACTTGTGGCATCTCCCTCTTTGCTGCACTCCATGCACAAAATATCCTTTAATTCATCCGTCAAATGGATCTACCAGGTGAAATGAAGGTAAAATAACACAGCCAAGGTCACATCAGAGACAAATAATGAAAAATACCTCACTCTTCACCCAAACACCAGCAAAGCCCCCACATCCATTAATATCTGCACCAAAAAAAAAAAAAAAAAAACAAAAAACAACAACAAAAAAAAAAACACCAAACAAACAAAAACACCACAAAAAACCAAAAAGGGGGTGAGGAAATGCGGGGCAGGGGAGGAGGGAGCAGCTCCAGCAGCTCACATCCTCTGCTTTATTTGACTTTGAGGAGATTTCAGCACTAATTAGCAAATGAAACAATCGATGCTGGCAGCAGCCCCTCCTTGCTGTGGCTTCCTGGAATTGTGTGTGGATGCTCTGGCTCTCCCTGCACAATTTGGGATTTGTGCCTTTCCCAAACCTCTCACCTCACCTCAGCATCCTAAATTTTTCTTTTTTTCCAGACAGGATTTCAGCCTGAAAATCAAGGATTTTTGAGGCTCAGCCTCCCCCTCATATATAATTTTCTTTTCCTCATATATAATTTTCTTTTTTCTCATGTATCATTTTCTTTCTGCCAAGAAGAATTCCTGATTGCACACAAACTGGGATGCACCTGATGGCACCTGAACCCGACATACCTCTAATGGCTCTGATCCATCAGCACTGAGTTAATTGGTAATTAAACAATAAGTTTGATAATGCTGCACTCTGATTTCATTGTGCACGCCTGGCACGGACTTCATTCCTCCGCAATTAGCTGGGTGATTTTTCATTGCACTTGGAAAAATGAATATTTTATTTTAATAATAAAATTCTCCTTTCCTCCAGCACCACAGAGATGGGAAATGCAAGGTTGATTTTTCACTCCACTTGCAAAAATGAAGTTAATAATAAAATTCTCCTTTCCACCAAAGACATGGGAAATGCAGGGTTGAGTTTTCATTCCACTTGGAAAAATGAGGTTAAAAATGAAATTCTCCTTTTCTCCAGCACCACAGAGATAGGAAATATGCATAAACGCAGGGCTGAGACAGATTTATTCCAGGTTAATGTGCACCATGACAAAACCAGAGCATCCCAAAGTCCTTCAGCACCAGATTAATCCCATTTTATCATGGGATCATCATCAAGGCTCTTCTTAATTGTCCTTTACTGGTGGGAAAAGCTTCATTAATGCTTTTCCATTCCACTTGGAAAAATGAAGTTAATAATAAAGTTTTCCTTTCCTCCACCACCACAGAGATGAGAAATGCAGGGTTGAGTTTTCATTCCACTTGGAAAAATTAGGTTAAAAAGGAAATTTCCCTTTCCTCCAGCACCACAGAGATAGGAAACGCAACGTTGATTTCTCATTCCATTTGGAAAAACGAGGTTTACAAGGAAATTCTGCTTTCCTCCAAAGAGGAAATTCTCCTTTCTTTCAGCACCACAGATATGGGAAGTGCAGGGTTGATTTTTCATTCCACTTGGAAAAATGAGGTTCTGCCTGCAATTACCAGTATTTACATTCGTGTATTCATGTATTTAATTCATGAATTTATAGCCCAGTTATCCTCTGCCACATCTGATCTCCAGCACCACACTCGTGCCCACAGGATTGACTCTTCCCTGGGTTTTCCACCCCACCTTTATTCCTGCAGGGATATTTGGCACGCCAGGGATAATTCCAAATATTTTTGGCATGCCAGGGATAATTCCAAATCTTATCGACATGCCAGGAATAATTAATTCATCACCTTCCAGGGATGCTGTAGAGGTTTTGGCACCTTGGTCCTGCACCAAAGCTCAAATTAAGCTAAGTTTAAGCATATGAATGATACAAAAATTATTGTGTTCTTTCAGCAGAGGATCAGCCCCAAATTTGCGCTGATTTTAAATATAAAACTTTACTTTTTATGGTTATTCAAGGATCATTCCATTTATTGAGGCTCTGCCCTGCAGCACAGTGCTGTGTCACCTCGAGCTGGGACATTGTGCTGCTGGAAAAGTGCAGAACAGCCCAGCTCAAAAGGTCCTTGGAATTTTTTAAGTTTAAAGACAGAATTTGGAGCAGCAGAAAACCTCCTTACTTGGTGAGGGGAGCTAGGAATTCTGCTCAGGAACACAAATCCAAAAAGAATCCCAAAAAGAGGGAGGGAAGCACAGAGAACCTTTAGCCACCCTTCCAATGCAGGAGAAAATTCTCCTTTCCTCTGAAAATAAAGTCATGTGCTGAATTTACAGGGATAAACACTGGAATAAAATGGGATTTTCAGCAGAAAACCTCCTTACTTGGTGAGGGGTTTAGGAACACAAATCCAAAAAGAAAGTTAGGAGGGAGGGAAGCACAGAGAGCCTTCAGCCACCCAACCAATGCAGAAAAAGGAATGAAAATAATGCACTGAATTTACAGGGATAAACACATGAATAAAATGGGTTTTTCTTCCTTGTGTGACTCTGACTCTCGGACACAAAGGGAATTTCCATGTGCAGCAATCCCATTTTGCCCTCTGCCTCACACTGCAAGGTCCTGGCAGCCCTCAGCAGTGCCGCAGGGACTCCTTCCAAAAAAACCCACGTGTTTTGAACCAACTGCTGCTTGGGCTGCCAGCCAAGCCCTGCATCATCCTCCCCTTTCAGCCCCAAGCCAGAAATCCTGCTCCATTCCCTCCAAATTAAGTATAAAATATTTAAAATTAAATATTTTATAAAAATAGTTTCTATTTTATACTTTTTATATTAAAACATTTTCTATTTTATACTTCAAATATTTTATATTTTAGGTATACTTAAATACCTAAAATATTTTATATTCAAAATACTTTATATTTAAAAATATAAATAAATACTTTAAATATTTTATATTTTATACTTAATTTACTTACGTAAATTTACTTAATAAATATTACGATATTTCTATAACATATAAACTATTTATGACTGGCTGTCCAAGAGCAGTGGCATGCAGGGAATCTAATTTGCTTTTTTGCTCCTTAAGGAACAATATTTCAATAGCTATGCAGTGCTCAAAGTGTGAAAATCCCACTAAAATCCAGATTTTTGTGGCATTTAAATTGAGATCTACAGAGTCTGGTTCAATTGTAGCACTGCTAGACACAACTGTGCATGGTGTTACATCTCGCTCCATGACCAGCTAAACTAGGAAAAATATTATTTTTGCAGACAAGCCAAGGAAATGAGTGATTTTTAGATTCCTGAAACATTAAAATTTCTTTTCCTCAATTTCCTCAGAAAAGGTTTGGAATAAAACAAGCAAAGCACTTTAGCCCCACTGAAAATCTCCAGGCTTTTCTCTTAGTTCCCTCTTTCCTCCCTGTATTATTTACTAAATTATTTATGTGCCTGGATTTCAATCTCCCAGGTGTTAATGAATTTATTCCCAAGGGACACACACATCTCTGCCAGAAAAACAAGAAAAATCTCAGTACAAAGGGACAGGTCACAAAAATCCTGACCCGAACACACATTCCCAATAAACAATAAATATTAACAAGCCCCCATAAAATTAAGCAGTTCTTGAGAACAGCCTAGGGGGAAAAAATAAAACTGTAAAAGCTTTAATGCCCATTTCCAACAGCTGCCTGGGGTTTGGCTTTCCCGAGGGTGCAATTATGCTCCAAACTCAGGGCAGAACACTGAAAATAAAATAAAAAAGCTCTCAGGGATGAGCAGGGTGGGAATCCAAAGCTCTGCAGGTCCTGAGAGCTCCAAAAAACCATCCCGGGGCACTTCACTCCTCACACCATGAAAAACTGGGTCCAAAAATAAAAATAAAAAAACCAAAAACCAAAAAAGAAAAACCTCTTGTCTTCATACAAGGTAATAAATTCCACCCACACTGCAAATTCAAAGTATAACTGGACCTACAAGTTGGTGTGGGTATTAAAAGAGAGATTGCCAGCTTGTCACAAAGTCCCATAAATCAAATGCCATAAATGAAGAAACAGGCATTTTTGGAATGGGATTGTGGTGTCTCTTTAAAGATTTGCATCACACTGAGTGAAAAATCTGTGTTTTCACCACGGGAAAGGTTTTCCAGCAGAGAAATTAAACAAGATTTTGGTAATAAATGCAATTCCCCAGCCCCACCTTCACTTTTAGGCATGGATTTGCTATTCCAAGCTGAACGACAACACTTTTTTTTCCTACTACTTCACTTAGAAAAATTGCATTTCTAGCACAGATTGCAGGATTTTGGTGTCCACAGAACCACGGCCAGCCAACCTCCCTCATTTCAGGAGTGGCAAGGGAAAGGCAGAGATGATTTCATTTATTATTGTGTTCCTGAAGAACTGAGAACACAAATCTCAGGGACTCACAGGGTACCTGACACAGATTTTTGAGTTCTTTATCATTAGTCCAATTTAGAGGATCCAGAAGGACACAAAAATTCTGTATTCCAGGTAGATCAGAAGCTTTTCCCACTAACTCTTTGTCCCTCATCCAAAAAACCACATTTGCCAACAGCTCTTTGAGTCATTTAAGGGAAATAAAAATTACAGAGCTCTAAAACCACAAATCACTCAGCTAAAACTTTTTAAAACTGCCAAGAAGGCAGCAAGAAATGGTGCTCCTCCAAAAATTCCTCATGGAAACATCATCCAGGAGCTGGAAAAATCCCCAGGGAGCTTCTTCTGGGAGGGGCCCCATGGAATTCGTCACCTGCCCAGCTCTGCCTGTTTGTTTTCCCACCTCCCACTTCTGAAAAATCATCTCAGCAGTCTGAGAGAAACAGCTCAGATAAAAGGGGCTGGGATTTTGTGCATCACAGGGAGAGAAATGAACCTTTTTAAATATGCAAAGGGAGAGCAAAATGCAAAATTTCATTCCAAAGCTGCACCAGCCCAACTGCATTTGACTTCTAAATGGGAATTTGATGGACATTCCAGAAGGGTTTGGCTTGGGAGGGATTTGAAAATTCAACCCAGGGTGTTCCAACCTAGCCTTGGAAATTTCCAGGGTTGGGGCAGCCACAGATTCTCTGGGAAATCCATCCCAGGGAAAAAATCCCATCCCAAAAATCCCCTCTAAAACTCCCCTCTGTCCCTCCAGAGTTCTGTCACCTCACATTCCCAAAAATGTTTATAAACCTGTTATTTGTAGCTTTAAATCCACAATCTAATAGAACTTTGGCCTTAAATTTTCCAGGAATTAATCTGAAAGAAAGCGGGGAAAAAAATCAGAAAATCCTCTTAGGAGTTAGAAACCAACTCCTAACTCACCCTTGTGGCAAAGGTAAAAACAGAAAAAAGGCAAAAAATGCTTCTCATGTCCCTCTCCTACTCAAAACTATCCCATTCAGCTCCCAATCCCAAACTGCATTCCTACTGCTTTAAATCTCATTTTCTCACCAGTTTTCAACCAAAAAGCCAGTTTTTAGCTGCAGCTCCAAGTGCAGATTGAAAGGGAGCTCTTGGGCTGATACCAGAGGAATGTCGAAAAAGCCACTCCTTTGACCTAACGATGAAATTACAGCACAGCAAGAGATCTGGCAGTCAGGATTCCTGGTTTTACCTCCTCTCAGGGGTTGGAAGAACTCAGAAAATCCTTTTAGGAGTTAGAAACCAACTCCTGACTCACGTTCAGGCAAGCGTGAGTGCAGGGGTGCTGCACTGCCTCCAGAAAAAAAGGCACAAAATGTCTCTTTCCTATTAAAAATTACCCCATCAGCTCCCAAACTGGATTCCTACTGCTTTAAATCTCATTTTCTCACTGGTTTTCAACCAAAAAACCAATTTTTAGCTGCAGCTCTAAGTGCAGATTGAAAGGGAGTTCTTGGTCTGATACCAAAGGAACGCTGAAAAAGCCACTCCTTGGAGGAGTCCCTGCAGAGGAATAATCAGAGGAGCATTAGTGCACACAATGGAAAGAATGAGGATTTGAACCTCATCCAAAAGGGTGCCAGAACAGACACAACTCTGCTCTTCCTCCTGCCCCACTCACAGGAACCACAACAAACAGGAATTTTTATCCAACTCTGGACAGAAAAGGTCTTTAGGAGGGTTCAGTTCTTCACTGAAACTCTGCTGTCCACACTGGAACAGCAAAACTTCAAACCAGAAAATTAAATAAATACATTTACAGAAAATGAAATATGTTTAATTAAATAAATAAATGTACAGAAAATGAAATCTGTTTAATTAAATAAATCAACTTACAGAAAACTAAATATAAAATTAAATATGTTTAATTAAATAAATAAATTTACAGAAAATGTAACATCTTTAATTGCTTGGATCCTCCACATTGATCCTTTTGTGCTCCTGCTGATTGTGTTTTACGAGCAAAGCTCTGGAAATATCAAATATTTCAAAGCAGAAAGGAATTCCTGTTGCAGGATCGGTCAAGAGATTCCTGATGAATCATCTGGATCGAACACAGCTGTCACTGGTCCACCACCAGAGCCCAAGCTGCATCACAAGCTGCAGCTTTATTTTTAGATGTGTTCATTAGCTGTCATTTTTTTAATCATCAAAGAATTAACAGAATTCTGTGGGGCTGTAACCTGAGAATCAGCAGTGCCACTGATGGGAAATGACCTCTGAGCTTCGCCGTGAGGAAAGAATCAGTGGCTGGAATTAATTAAATCAGCTGATGACACAGTCCCTAGTCTAGAAAAACATTCCTCAAACATCACCTCTCCTAAATTTCACTGCTGGTGGATGCTGTCACAGCAGTGAGGCTGTTACAGAACATCCCTGCTTGGTTTTTCAGCAACCAGAATAAAAACAGAAGCTACAAAAGCACTTCGTCGGACATGCTGCACCTTAAAATCAGCATTATGGTACAGATGGAGGCAGGAGGAAAGCAGAGAAAAGGCAGGGCCATCCCTATGTGGGTCAGAACTGGCACAGGGGAAAGTGGCAGGGCAACAAATTTTAAAAATTATATTAAACTTGAAATGTAATAATTAAATTATTTAATTTATAATATAAAGATATATTTATATAATATATAAATATATAATACATATAACATATACAATATACATTATATATTATAATTTTATTTAATTATTTGAATTAAATAAATTTTAAATTAAATTAGTTTATAGTGTAATTTAATTAATATAATTTTATATATATATATTTATAACAAATTAATAATTTAATTTCTAAATTAAACTGTAAGCAAAGCTCAGAAGGGACTGTCACCCTCCCACACCTCCTCCTGCACCTTCCAAGGAGCAAAGAACACAGGGCTTGAATTCCATTGAATTCCACGCTCCATGCAGGATCCAGCTCCATCCCATCCCAGCTGGAAAGCATTCAGCACATGCAGGGTTTGTGAGCACAGGATTTATTCCATTATTGCAGCATCCAGGAAAGGCTGGGCCTTAATTACAACAGCATGTGCAGAATTGCAAGGAGTCAGCTCCCTCCAATCCTGCAGGAAAACATTTGTTTTCCTAACACAACCACTGCTTTTCACATTGCACAGTGAAAAACGTCAGGGATTTATGGACCAAACCAAACCCCAGCTTGGTGCCATTGGGGAGGACACCACAGGGACACCCAAAACGTCCCTGCAGCTCCACTTCCAGCCAAGAGCTGCTCTGAAGGAGATTTTCAGGCACAGAAGGGAGAAATTCAAGAGCCACAGCTCTGTTATGGTTTGTGGCAACAGCAGCTGGAATTGCCTGTTTGTAACAATTAAAAGGATGGAGCTGTGCCAAGGAAGTTGGGAGGGATTTTGGGATTTTGGTTCTTCCCCCAAAGGGTTCTGGGCACTGCCCAGGAGCTCCCACGATGGGATTTTGGGATCTCTGGGCTGGATAATCCCTCCCAGTTTAGGATATTCCATGTTTCTACGAAAAGTCAGTTTCCAATCCTGCAGGAAAGCATTTGTTTTTCTAACACAACCACTGCTTTTCACATTTCAGTTAAAAAATTCAGGATTTTAGGGACTGCCCTAAAGGGACAAAGCCAAATCCCAGCTTGGCACCATTGGGGAGGACACCCAAAACATCCCTGCAGCTCCCCTTCCAGGCAAGAGCTGCTCTGGAGGAGATTTTCAGGCACAGAAGGGAGAAATTCAAGAGCCACAGCTCTGTTATGGTTTGTGGCAGCAGCAGCTGGAATTGCCTGTTTGTAACAATTACAAGGATGGAGCTGGGCTAAGGGAGTTGGGAGGGATTTTGGTTTTTCCCCCAGCGGGTTCTGGGCACAGCCCCAGGGGATGGTCCCAGCCCCAGGAGCTCCCACGATGGGATTTTGGGGTGTCTGGGGCTGGACAATCCCTCCCAGCTCAGGATATTCCATGATTCTACGAAAAGTCAGTTTGCAGATAAGATGATGAAAACAAAGCCCATATTTACTACTAACACTCACTAAGCCAAGATTTTGCTTAATTTTCTTCCGATTTCAGAATTTTGTTCTGATTTTCCCAAATATTTTGGGTTCAGAGAGGCACAAACACAAAAGGAACAAGACATAGAAAATAAATGCAAACAAAGCTCAGGAGTCCCACATCACAGTCACTCTGAGCCGTTTTGAGGCCATGGATTGTCACCAAATGCTGTTGATTAAATAATAGAGACTGAATTTCCAGGTCTTGGTCCTCGCAGCCCTTCATCTTCCATCATGTCCATTTCTAAGAATAACAGACAAGTTTCACCTCAATTTTCAGACTATTAACAAAATCCACTCTAGGGTTTGTTACAAACTCTGTTTCCTGGTCAAAAACCAAAACATCCCCGTGTGTTCGAGATGCCTCAGCACAGTTTATATTTCCTACTTGCAAATTTCTGTGGCACTGGGAACGATGCAGCAGCTGCCTGAACAATCCCAACCTCCTTTAGTGAAATCAAACCACAAACATTGAATTTCTACGACAACAACGTGTCCCTGTCACTCGGGGAGGTGAAGGAGGGAAATTTACCAATAATCACATTTCTTTTGAAAACAAACATTTTGCGGGGTTGTTTCCCCCCTCAAAAAAAATGTTTGCACAAGTCAGAAAAACAAGAAGTCAATCCACGAACACTCCTGTGGTTACAAGCCAACACTAACAACTCACCACATCAGAAATCCGTGTCAACAAACAATATCCATATTCCATCAAGGAGAAAAACACAATCAGCATGAAAGGCTTGGGTCTCAGGGATAAAAAAGAAGCTGCACAACACATCCAAGGATGCTTGGGGTGATCTATCTCACCAAACACCAACCCTGTACCTCAACCACGGCGGTTTTGGAGTCAGGTCCGCACGAGTTTCCCACAAACCTGCTCCACTTTTATTTTTTTTATTCCTGGCAAGGCATTTAACTGTGCAAAATTGCCTTGCCAGCAACAGATGCGAGTACAAAGAGAAGTGATTTGCTACAAAAGGATTAATACGTTTTGAAAGTTACTGTCTGGCAAACTGTCAAAGTGACTTGCATTGGTTTATTTTATTCTGGCTGTCGCCAAGCCCGGTGGCACAGGACGATGTCAAACCCCTGGCTCGAGCACTCACCTGCCTCTGGCCACCACAGAGGTCATCTCAAAGTCCAGCCCTGCTCTCGTCCAGCTCAGCTTATGCCCTTGGAAGAGGGCATTGACCATCTGTCACCTGTTTGGCTACTGACCATCTTCAGCCATGTGACCATGGAGGGTTTCACAGCCCCTGGAGCTGTCTGACCACCAGGCGATTGTCACCTGTTCAAACAGGGACTCTGTGACACCTGTGTGGCCAGGTGTCTGGCCAACATCTGTTTGGCCCCAGTGGATTTGACAGTCACGGTCTGAGCACAGCCCCTGAACCTGTCTGACCACTGACCAGTTCATACCCATTTGACCACCAACATCTGACACCCATTTGACCACTGACCAGTTCATACTCATTTGACCAGCGGCCAGTACATACCCATTTGACCAGGGACCGTCTGACACCTGTCTGACCTCGAGGATTTGACAGCTGTGGTCTGAGCACAGCCCCTGACCGTTTGACCCCTGACCACTTGTCAGCCATTTGACCACTGACCCCTTGTCCCCTGTTTTTTTGACCACTGACCCTTTCACACCCATTTGACCACCAACCAGTCATCGCCCATCTGACCATTCCACACCTCTTTGACCACTGACCCCTTCTCCCCCATTTGACATTAACTTGACCACTGACCGCTTATCACCCGTGTGACCACTGACCATTCCACACTCTTTTAACCACTGACCCCTTGTCCCCTATTTGACATTCATTTGACCACCAGCCCTTTGACATTCATTTGACCACTAACCATTTCACGCCGGTTTGACCACTGACCACTCGTCCCCCATTTACCCACCGACCATTTCACACCCGTTCAACCGGGGCCGCCTGTCACCTGTCCAACCCCGAGGATGTGACCCGTCAGATCTGTGACAGCGGCGGTGGCAGCGCTGCCCGCGGTTCCCCCGCTCTTCCCCGGGACCCCTGGGCGCTCACCCTGGGCCCGCCCGCTCTGCCCGGGCGCTGCGCGGCCTCTCCGGGCGCGGTGACAACTGCAGCCGCCCGTCCCCGCCGCCCCAGCTCGGGCCCGGAGGCACCGCGGCGGCTCCGGGCGGGCCCGGGGCTCTCCTGAGTGGGCACCGAGGGGTCCCGGGGCACGGCGGGACGCGATCGCGGCAGACCCGAGCTCGCGGCCCGGCGCGCCCGCCATGTTCGCGGCGCCGGCGGTGCCGGGCCGGGCCGAGCACGGCAGGTGCCCCGGGGATGCTGCGAGCCCAGCCCGGGCCGCGGCTCGCAGAGCGCAGCGAGGACGGGGGCGCGCCCGGAGCGCGGCCGCTCACCCGAAATCCTGGTCCATGGACTTGAAGAAGAACTTGTAGCTGTGCACGGGCCGGTTGCTGAGGACATTTTTGAAATCGGCCAGCGTGACTTTCTCCGGCGGCACGGGCAGCTTCACCAGGTACGGCGTTTCCTCCTCGTCGATGTGGTAAATGATCTTGGTCTCCGCCATGGGCGAGCGCAGAGGGGGCGGCCGGGCCGGGCCTCGGCCGGCGCTCGGCTGCGCTGTCGGCCTTGCCCACAGGAAGGGAGCGCCGGGCTCGGGCTCCCTGCACTGCTCTCTAGCTGCCCGACCCGGGAACGGCAGCGTGCCCGCCCCGCCCGCATCCTCCGGCCGCCCCGCCGGCCTCGCTGCGCCGCCGCTGCCGCGGCGCTGCCCGGGCCGGGGGCAGCGGGCCCGGTCTGAGAGGGAGCGGGGCGGTCCCGGGCAGCGCCCTCCGCCCGCTCCGCGGCCCCCGCTCCGCGCCCGCGGGGCCCGCACACCGCCCCTGCCGGCCCGGCGGCAGCACGGCCCGGGCCAGCGGGAGGATGGGGATGGGATAGAGGAGGGGGGAGGGAAGGGGATGGGAATAGGGAGGGGGTGGGATGGGGATGGGGAGAGGAGAAATAAAGGGGAGTAGGGAAAGAGGATGGGACGGGAAAGGGGATGGGAATAGGGATGGGATGGGGAGAGGAAAGGGGAAAGGGAAAAGGGAAAAGGATGGGATGGGAATAAGAACGGGGATGAGGAGAGGGGAGAGGATGGGATGGGGATAGGGGATGAGGGATGGGACGGGATGGGGAAGGAGGATTGGAATGGGGAAAGGGGAGGGGAATAAGGATGGGGAGAGGATGGAATGTTAGAGGAAAGGGAATGGGGATAGGGGAAAGGATGGGATGGGGAAGGGAAGGAGATGGGAAAGGGGTTGGGGATAAGAGAGGGGTTAAGGGTCACACACAGGAGCTGAGGGCTGGGGGGCAGAGGGACCAGTTGAAGGGTAAAGGGAGAGGCCTTGAGGGCTGGACAGTCCAGTGGAGATCAGGGGTACAGGGTACAGCTGTACCACCCCTCACCCCAGCCCTAACCTCAGCCTGACCAGCCCCCCCAAAAACAGCCTTTTCTCCCAACAGCAGTGCAACACAGCAACCCTAACAGCGAGACCAGACAGCAACCTTCACACACCAGGTCAATGACAGAACCTTCAAAGAACAACAGACCCACTGCAAAAAGGTAGGGGTGACATCTGTGGGCTAGACAGCAAGAGGTAGAGTTTGGAGACTGAGCATGTCTTTTTGAGTTTTTTTTCCCAGGACTTTTAAAGCTATTTAGAGGATTTTGGAAGGGACTCTCCTGGGACTTTTTAGGGTATTGTTGGGGCTTTTTCAAAGCCATTTTATGATTCTTTAGCATATTTTGAAGATTATGGTCAGGGTCAGAGAAAACACCCTCTGAGAAGGCAGAGTTTTAGGACTGCAGTGGAATGCTTTAGAAAGGGGCCAGCGGTGGCACAGCGGCTCGAGTCCCACACTGCCAGTCTGAAGGTTGTAAGTCTTGGACCCAGTTAAGTTGTTGTGGTTAGGGTTACATGCTCTCAGGTTTGGTCTGGGAGAACTTCTGCACAGAAAAACTCACCCCCTGAGTTTCCTGATGCCAGTTTGCACTAGGAGGTGCTTGGCACTGCCAGGGCAGCCCGAGTTCTCGGTGGGGGCAGCTTTGCTCCTGGAGAAATCCTATGCCGGCCCTCTTCCCTGTAAAACCAAACTCACCCCTGCTGCGTGTCGATGTCTGTTCGCAGGAGGCACGTGGCACTCTGAGGGCAGCAAGAGTTCTTGGTGTTGGCAGCTGCAGTCTGGGAGAAATTGTTCTCTGGAGTTTTGGAGGCCGAATCGCAGTTTCTGCCATGGGCACACAGAGAGAAAAGGCTGTTAATTTCCTTAGAAAGGAAAGTCTGGCACCCCATGGTTTAAGGGGCAGACGAAGGGCTGTGTAGGGGAAGGAGCTCCTCACAGGACCTTTCTTCACCTCAACCCCCAGTCCAAGGTCTAGCAGCGCCCCGTGTGACCAGCTGCTTTCAGAGGGTTACCCGGGCACACCTGCACAGGGCGCTGCTAGGGCAGAGGGGCTAACAGGGGTATCCCAAGTGTCCCTCCAGGAGCTATGGTCAGAGCATCCAGCACGGACTAGGGAGCAGCTGAACCCACCCGGGCACAGAGCATCACTTTGATAAAATGCCAAGGGAAGAGCCCTTTTGCCACCGGGCAGCATCTGAGCAGGCCAGGCAGCATGTGGGGTTCCAGGAGAGGGCTTTCAGCTTTCCCCTTTTACTGTGCCAGTCTCTCCCCAGAGCCCCCAGACCCTCCAGAGCACTCCCAGAAAGCAGAGGGGTTATTAGGAGAAAAAGGGTTTAGAAAAAAAGGGGAAAAGCTTCCTTTTCCATTATTTTTTGTACTCAAACTTGGAGGGACTCTGCTTCCCCTGCAATTTTAATGGTCTCAGTTGAAAGAATCCCTGCCTTTTCTATGGTGCTAGGGGTGTTAATTGACAGGGAGTCACCGTTTTCTATTATTTGGCAGTGTAAAAAGAAGGGGAAAACTTTGACAATGTTTCTTATGGGTGTGAATTAAGGGCAGCCACCCTCTTTTTGTTGTCCTGAGGCCTAAATTGAGGGAGAAGGCCAGCTATCCCTCCATCTTAATGGTTTGAACTGAGGTAAAAATCCCGCTTTTTTCATCACTGGCGAGATTTAAAGTGAGGAAAACCCCTCTTTTCCCAATATTTAAGGAGAGTAAATTAAAGGGCAGAAGCTATTTATTTGCCATTGTATTGGTTGCAGTAGAGGTAACTGCCCCATTTCCTCTTTTTAAGGGCTTCCCTGGAAGGAAGCTCTGCCTTTTTCAGCATTTTAAGAGTTTAAAACTACATTTCAGGGCACTTCTTTCTATGCCATAGGACTGAGTATCTCAGAGAAGGGTGAGCCTGGCATGCACTTAACCCTTACACTACCTTTAGAGAGGCTTTTATTTTTTTTTATTTTTTACTTAAAATGTAGATAGCCTGAATTAGAGGTCCCAAGGAAACTTAGACTATTCATATCATTAGTATTCTTCTCCACTGGCTTAGTCACACATGAACTACGACTTGGCAGCCACTAAGGAACAATTATGTAAGCTAACAGCAAATTACCCAATTTATCTAGTCATGCTGCCCAAACAGAAAGTTTTATATCTTACCAGTTTTCTGCCCTTTTGCTCCAAGTAGTTGCTGCAAAAAAGAAAACACTGTTATTTTTCTGAAGAGTTTTCTTCTATAACAAGCCCTTTACTCCCCTTGAATCTGAGTCAGAGGAGCGAAACAGCTGCAGCTGCTCTGAGGGCTTTTATGCCCGGTGGGGTTTGACCCCTCCCTTTTCCTGGGTGCCATGGGAACGAGAGGCGGGCACCATCAGGGGTATATTAACCCCAGCCGTGGCTGAGGGGTTTCATTCCTTCTCTGTGCTGGGATAAGAGCTCTCCCCTCATTTCAGTGAAGAGGCTCTTTCAGCTCATCTCAGCTTGTTTCCAGCAGGTGTTTCTGGGTATCTAAAGCAACACAGGCTTTGAAGATACTGCGAAGAAAACAGCATAGAACACAGGTAATACTTAAGCTCATGATTTTGAGTTTTGTGTATAGGGGTGGTTAAGCTCATTTGCAATTTCTGGTATTGTTCTTGGGGTTCTTTTTGCTGTTTTCTTGGGGGGGTTTGTTTTTTTGGAGGACTTTGTTTTTTTGGCTTGTTTTTTGGTTGTTGTTTCTTTGGCTTTCTTTGGTGTGGAGATTTTTTGAGGTTTTTTTTGGGGGGGGGTTGTGGTGGTTTTTTTTTTGGGTTTGTTTTGGGTTTTTTTTTTTTTTGGGTTTGTTTTGTTTTTTTTTTTTGGGTTTGTTTTTGGTTTTTTTCTTTGGGTTTGTTTTGGGTTGTTGGTTTTTTTTTTTGGGTTTGTTTTGGGGTTTTATTTTGCGTTGTTTGGGGGGGTTTTTTGGGTTGTTGTTTTTCTTTTTTTGAGAAGTGCAACTCCCTAAAATTCCAGCTTGTGTCAAGCATAACACTTCTTTCAGCAGATTTGTGATGTCACAAAGGGGATCTACCCCATATCAAGGATGATGCTTCAGATTGAGGCTTCAGATGAATTGAGGATTGTGACTAGCAGGGGAGAGTGAGCAGGTATCCAGTTAGGAGTTATGGGGGAGGGGGGGTTTGAGGGCAGCAAATTGTGTCTATTTGAGGCAGAGAAATCATGTCTTTTTGAGATACAAGGCTGCTCAGAAGCATAGCAGAGGCATTGCCAGGTCTTACAGCACACAAGGTCATCCACTGCACTCGCAGCAATGCCATTTAACTTTGCCTTTCTTGAACCCAGGTGCCACTCCTAGTAAAGGCCACAGCCTTGGAATCAGGATGAAGCTGTAGGCTGAAGAAGCCAGGAACACTCAGGAGAGGGCAAGTAGCTGCCTTGCTGGGATTTGGCCCACATAACTCTGGACTCACACTTTGGTTTTGGTTTTCTTTATTGTAGCTGTCCCAGAGGCTAACAGGCCATCACGGGGCCCTCCAAGGCAGACTCATTTCAGGTGCAACGTGGATCCACATCACCGATCATCCAAAAGATAAGTCGGGGGCCACAGCCTGGAGATGGGACGATGGGAGAGTAGTGGGTTGGGAGCTCTTGGGGCAGATTTAAAGATTAGCAGAGGGAAAAGCAATCTTTTCGAAGGGCCTCTTAGGACAGCTAAAGGGAGAGGCTTTACTTTTGATGGCAGCTTTCAGGCGGGCAGTGCAGAACAGCTCTGGTCTGTGTCTTGTTGTCCGGTGTGCCGTGTTCCCTGGTGTGTCTTTGGGGTCCCTTTTGCCTTCTCCCCTCGAGGCCCTCACCACAAGCATGACGTGTCGTGTTTCATGTCCCCCTGTTTGTCACGTTCTGTGTCACGGGTGTCTGCACACATTTCTGCCGGAGCTGTTCTGCCCTGCCGCATAGCCTGCTGCAATGGGACAAGCCTTGGGAGTTGAAATTTGTAATGTGGGCTGTACTTGGGCTCTAGTTGCTCTGCCTAGGTTGGCATAAGGTGTTTGCAGCTTGTGAGTTATCCTGGTGGTGTTTGACATATGTTCTAACTTTCTTTCAGGTGCAGATGCATTGCATCCATGGCAGAGGGTCAGGGTTAGGAGGTGCCGGGCCTTCTTGGGAGCTCGGAGTGTAGCAGAGTGGTGGGGTTTTGGCTGATGTTGTGCCACAATCAGGCACTGATGTTTGGTTTTCTCTAATACAGCTGTCTCAGAGACACCAGCCCAGTGCCAGCAGGACCTTCCCAGCTGATGAGGTGGCCTTTCTTTGCACCTGAGAGGGACCGGCATCCCCAGATGTCTGAGAGATAAGTAGAGGGCTGTGACCCACAGAGGGGATGAAGGAATGGTGCTGGTTTGGGAATTACTGGGAGGGGTTTTTGAGTCCAGTTTGGAGGGGGGGTGTGTTCCTTAAACGGCTCGTTAGGCCCCATGAAAGCAAAGTCTCACTTTTGGTCACAGTGCTGAGGTGTGCAGGGCAGAGCAGTCCCGGTGTGTATCGTGTCACTTGTCTGTTGTGCATTGTGTGTTGTTTGTGTATCCCATGTCTTTTACCTTAGGGGGGCCTGTCAGAAACCTTGGCATCGTTGTTAGCATCTGTGATCTCTGCATTCCCTGGCCTGGCACCCAGGCCACAGAACTTTTGACTCGGGAGCTCAGACAGGCATCAGTCTCTCTTCTCTCTTTGGAAGCATCCCGTCTGATTTCTTTTCAGGTCTTGTTCTGAGCTGTATGGACAGCTGTGCCCCACCTGGATCCATTATGGTGGATTAGGACTTGCATAATATGAGGTTAGGTACAGCATTCTGACAGTAGGATTCCTAGGCATCCATCTTTGCTGTCCTTGCAATAAATCATACAGTTAGCATCTTCTTCCTCCAGGGTTCTCTGAGCCTCTTCAGCTCACCATCGGTCTCAGCTCGGTCATCTCCTTTTGCATTCTCTCAGTCCTTGCAGCCATTTTCCTTGCCAAGAGATTTCTGTCTGTGTCTTGTGCCCATTGTTTGTCACGTCCTGTCCTGTGTCACAGGTGTCAGCACACATTTCTGCCAGAGCTGCTCTGCCTTGCTGCATAGCCTGGTGCAATAGGAGAGGGCCCAGGGACTTGGAATGTGTAATGTGGGGTGTAGTTGGACTCTAGATGGGGTTTGTAGATGGACAGAGGATATCTGGAGCTCTTCTGTTATGCTGCAACAGTTAACTCTTGTCCTAACTTTTTTTTCAGATTGAGGTGGATTAAATCTGTGCCAGAGGGCCCCATCCCGGGTGAGGGGATTGCCCCGAGCAGGTGAGGCCCCATTTGTCTCTGCCGCAGAAGTGTATGTGGTGACTGTGTTACAGCTCTGTTCTTTGTCTTTCTTTTTAGGAAGTGAATCTGGGTGCCAGCGGCCAAGGTGTGCAGCGGAGAGAAGTGGTTGTTATTGCTCACATCTCAAGCAGAACAGTTTTTCTGCAGGTTCATCATGTCACAAGAGGGATCTGCCCAGTGTCAAGGATGCTGTTTGAGGTTGAGGCTTCAGGTGAGTTGAGGGTTGTGACTGGGAGAGGGAGGGTGCTCAGGTATCCAGTTTAGGAGTTCTTGGGAGGGGATTTAAAGACAGCAGGGTGAGAAAGGGTGTTTATTTGTTTATTTGAGGGCCCTCTGACACAAGGCTGTTCAGAAGCCTAGCAGAGGCATTGCCATGTCTTACAGCACACAAGGTCATCCAGTGCACTCACAGCAATGCCATTTAACTTTGCCTTTCTGTAACCCAGGTGCCACTCCTAATAAGGGCCACAGCCTTGAAATCAGGATGAAGCGGGAGCCTGAGGGAGCCAGGCACACTCAGGAGAGGGCAAGTAGATGCCTTGGTGGGATTTGGCCCACATAACTCTGGACTCACACTTTGGTTTTGGCTTTCTTTATTGCAGCTGACCGAGAGGCTCACAGCCCATCACAGACCCCTCCAAGGCAGACTCATTTCAGGTGCAACATGGATTCCCATCACCGATCATCCAAAAGATAAGTTGGGGGCCACGGCCTGGAGATGGGACGATGGGAGAGTAGTGGGTTGGGAGCTCTTGGGGCAGATTTAAAGATTAGCAGAGGGAAAAGCAATCTTCTGCAAGGGCCTGTTAGGACAGCTAAAGGGAGAGGGTCTACTTTTGATGGCAGCTTTCAGGCGGGCAGTGCAGAACAGCTCTGGTCTGTGTCTTGTTGTCCGGTGTGCCGTGTTCCCTGGTGTGTCTTTGGGGTCCCTTTTGCCTTCTCCCCTCGAGGCCCTCACCACAAGCATGACGTGTCGTGTTTCATGTCCCCCTGTTTGTCACGTTCTGTGTCACGGGTGTCTGCACACATTTCTGCCGGAGCTGTTCTGCCCTGCCCATGGCCTGCTGCAATAGGACAAACCATAGGGAGTGGGAGTTTGTAATGTGGGCTGTACTTGGGCTCTAGATGCTATTCCTAGATTGGCATAAGGTGTTTGCAGCTTTTGAGTTACCCTGGTGGTGTTTGACATATGTTTTCGCTTTCTTTCAGGTGCCGATGCATTGCATCCATGGCAGAGGGTGAGGGTCAGGGTAAGGAGGTGCCGGGCCTCCTTAGGAGCACTGTGAGTAGCAGAGTGGTGGGGTTTTGGCCGATGCGGTGCCAAGATCAGGCACTGATGTTTGGTTCTCTTTAATCTAGCTGTGTGAGAGAGCAGCGTGGTGCCAGCAGGACCTTCCCAGCTGATGAGGTGGCCTTTCTTTGCACCTGAGAGGGACCAGCATCCCCAGATGTCTGAGAGATAAGTAGAGGGCTATGACCCACAGAGGGGATGAAGGAATGGTGCTGGTTTGGGAATTACTGGGAGGGGGGTTTGAGTCCAATTTGGACATGGGGGGTGTTCATGAAGTGGCCCCTTAGGCCCCATGAAAGCAAAGTCTCACTTTTGATCACAGTGCTGAGGTGTGCAGCAGGGCAGAGCAGTCCTGGTGTGTCTCATGTCACTTGTCTATTGTGTATTATGTTTTGTTTGTGTATCTCCTGTCTTTTACCTTAGGGGGGGCCTGTCAGAAACCTTGGCATCATTGTTAGCATCTGTGATCTCTGCATTCCCTGGCCTGGCACCCAGGCCACAGAACTTTTGACTCGGGAGCTCAGACAGGCATCAGACTCTCTTCTGTCTTTGGAAGCATCCAGTCAGCTGTCTTGTCAGGTCTTGTTCTGAGCTGTATGGACAGCTATGCCCCACCTGGATCCATTATGGTGGATTAGGACTTGTAATATTACGAGGTTAGGTAGAGGATTCTGACAGTAGGATTCCTAGGCATCCATCTTTGCTGTTCTTGGAATAAATCCTTCAGTTAGCATCTTCTTCCTCCAGGGTTCTCTGAGCCTCTTCAGCTCACCATCGGTCTCAGCTCGGTCATATCCTTTTGCATTCTCTCAGTCCTTGCAGCCGTTTTCCTTGCCAAGAGATTTCTGTCTGTGTCTTGTGCCCGTTGTTTGTCACGTCCTGTCCTGTGTCACGGGTGTCTGCACACATTTGTGCCGGAGCTGCTCTGCCCTGCCACATAGCCTGGTGCAATAGGGGAAGTCTTGGAGACTTAGAATTTGTAATGTGGGATGTTCTTGGACTCTAGATGGGATTTTTAGATGGACCAGGATATCTGGAGCTCATCAGTTATCCTGCAACAGTGTGACTCTTGTCCTAACTTTCTTTTCAGATTGAGATGGTTTAAATCTGTGCCAGAGGGCCCCATCCCGGGTGAGGGGATTGCCCCGAGCAGGTGAGGCCCCATTTGTCTCTGCCGCAGAAGTGTATGTGGTGACTGTGTTACAGCTCTGTTCTTTGTCTTTCTGTTTAGGAAGTAAATCTGGATGCCAGCAGTCAAGGTGAGCAGTGGAGAGAAGTGGTTGTTATTGCTCAGCTCTCAAGAACAACAATTTTTCAGCAGATTCATCATGTCTCAAGAGGGATCTGCCCAGTGTCAAGGATGATGTTTGAGATTGAGGCTTCAGGTGAGTTGAGGATTGTGACTGGGAGAGGGAGGGTGAGCAGGTATCCAGTTAGGAGTTCTTGGGAGGGGGTTTGCAGGCAGCAGGGTGAGAAAGGGTGTTTATTTGTTTGAGGGCCCCCTGACACAAGGCTGTTCAGAAGCCTAGCAGAGGCATTGCCATGTCTTACAGGATACAGTCTTCCAGTGCACTCACAGCAATGCCATTTAACTTTGACTTTCTCTAACCCAGGTGCCACTGCTAATGAAGGCCACAGCCTTGGAATCAGGATGAAGCGGGAGCCTGAAGGAGCCAGGTACACTCAGGAGAGGGCAAGTAGCTGCCTTGGTGGGATTTGGCCCACATAACTCTGGATTCACACTTTGGTTTTGTTTTTCTTTATTGTAGCTGACCGAGAGGGTCACAGGCGATCATGGGGCCCTCCAAGGCAGACTCATTTCACGTGCAACGTGGATCCACATCACCGATCATCCAAAAGATAAGTTGGGGGCCACAGCCTGGAGATGGGACGATGGGAGAGTATCAGGTTGGGAGTTCTTGGGCCAGATTTAAAAAATAGCAGAGGGAAAAGCAATCTTCTGCAAGGGCCTCTTAGGACAGCTAAAGGGAGAGGGTCTGCTTTTGATGGCAGCTTTCAGGCGGGCAGTGCAGAACAGCTCTGGTCTGTGTCGTGTTGTCCGGTGTGCCGTGTTCCCTGGTGTGTCTTTGGGGTCCCTTTTGCCTTCTCCCCTCGAGGCCCTCACCGTAAGCATGACGTGTCGTGTTTCATGTCCCCCTGTTTGTCACGTTCTGTGTCACGGGTGTCTGCACGCATTTGTGCCGGAGGTGTTCTGCCCTGCCGCATGGCCTGCTGCAATAGGACAAGCCTTGGGGAGTTGAAATTAGTAATGTGGGCTTTACTTGGGCTCTAGATGCTATTCCTAGATTGGCATAAGGTGTTTGCAGCTTTTGAGTTACCCTGCAGGTGTTTGACATATGTTCTAACTTTCTTTCAGGTGCAGATGCATTGCATCCATGGCAGAGGGTCAGGGTAAGGAGGTGCCGGGCCTTCTTTGGAGCTCGGAGTGTAGCAGAGTGGTGGGGTTTTGGCCGATGCGGTGCCAAGATCAGGCACTGATGTTTGGTTTTCTTTAATCTAGCTGTGTGAGAGAGAGCAGCGTGGTGCCAGCAGGACCTTCCCAGCTGATGAGGTGGCCTTTCTTTGCACCTGAGAGGGACCAGCATCCCCAGATGTCTGAGAGATAAGTAGAGGGCTGTGACCCACAGTGGGGGTGAAGGCATGGTTCTGGTTTGGGAATTACTGGGAGGGGTTTTTGAGTCCAGTTTTGAGGGGGGGGTGCGTTCATTAAACGGCTCGTTAGGTCCCATGAAAGCAATGTCTCACTTTTGATCACAGTGCTGAGGTGTGCAGGGCAGAGCAGTCCCGGTGTGTATCGTGTCACTTGTCTGTTGTGCATTGTGTGTTGTTTGTGTATCCCATGTCTTTTACCTTAGGGGGGCCTGTCAGAAACCTTGGCATCGTTGTTAGCATCTGTGATCTCTGCATTCCCTGGCCTGGCACCCAGGCCACAGAACTTTTGACTCGGGAGCTCAGACAGGCATCAGTCTCTCTTCTCTCTTTGGAAGCATCCCGTCTGATTTCTTTTCAGGTCTTGTTCTGAGCTGTATGGACAGCTGTGCCCCACCTGGATCCATTATGGTGGATTAGGACTTGTAAGGATGTGAGGGCAGGCAGAGCATTCTGACAGTAGGATTCCTAGGCATCCATCTTTGCTGTCCTTGGAATCAATCATTCAGTTATCATCCTCTTCCTCCAGGGTTCTCTGAGCCTCATCAGCTCACCATCGGTCTCACCTTGGTCATCTCCTTTTGCATTCTCTCAGTCCTTGCAGCCATTTTCCTTGCCAAGAGATTTCTGTTCCTGTTGTGTCCCCGTTGTCTGTCCTGTCTGTCCTGTGTCACGGGTGTCAGCACACATTTGTGCCGGAGCTGCTCTGCCCTGCTGCATAGCCTGGTGCGATAGGAGAGGGCCCGGGGACTTGGGATTTGTAATGTGGGGTGTAGTTGGACTCTAGATGGGGTTTGTAGATGGACAGAGGATATCTGGAGCTCTTCTGTTATGCTGCAACAGTTAACTCTTGTCCTAACTTTTTTTTCAGATTGAGGTGGATTAAATCTGTGCCAGAGGGCCCCATCCCGGGTGAGGGGATTGCCCCGAGCAGGTGAGGCCCCATTTGTCTCTGCCGCAGAAGTGTATGTGGTGACTGTGTTACAGCTCTGTTCTTTGTCTTTCTGTTTAGGAAGTAAATCTGGATGCCAGCAGTCAAGGTGAGCAGTGGAGAGAAGTGGTTGTTATTGCTCAGCTCTCAAGAACAACAATTTTTCAGCAGATTCATCATGTCTCAAGAGGGATCTGCCCAGTGTCAAGGATGATGTTTGAGATTGAGGCTTCAGGTGAGTTGAGGATTGTGACTAGAAGAGGGTGTCTGAGCAGGCATCCCGTTAGGAGTTATTGTGGGTGGGGGAGGTTTGAAGACAGCAGGGTGAGAAAGGGTGTTTATTTGTTTATTTGAGGGCCCCCTGACACAAGGCTGTTCAGAAGCCTAGCAGAGGCATTGCCTTGTCTTACAGCACACAAGGTCATCCAGTGCACTCACAGCAATGCCATTTAACTTTGCCTTTCTGTAACCCAGGTGCCACTCCTAATAAGGGCCACAGCCTTGGAATCAGGATGAAGTTGGAGGCTGAAGGAGCCAGGAACACTCAGGAGAGGGCAAGTAGCTGCCTTGCTGGGATTTGGCCCCCATAACTCTGGACTTTGGTTTTGGTTCTCTTTATTGCAGCTGACCCAGAGGCTGACAGGCCATCACGAGGCCCTCCGAGGCAGACTCATTTCAGGTGCAACGTGGATCCACATCACCGATCATCCAAAAGCTAAGTTGGGGGCCACGGCCTGGAGATGGGAGAGTAGCGGGTTGGGAGTTCTTGGGACAGATTTAAAAAATAGCAGTGGGAAAAGCATTCTTGTCCAAGGGCCTGTTAGGACAGCTAAAGGGAGAGGCTCTACTTTTGATGGCAGCTTTCAGGCGGGCAGTGCAGAACAGCTCTGGTCTGTGTCGTGTTGTCCGGTGTGCCGTGTTCCCTGGTGTGTCTTTGGGGTCCCTTTTGCCTTCTCCCCTCGAGGCCCTCACCGTAAGCATGACGTGTCGTGTTTCATGTCCCCCTGTTTGTCACGTTCTGTGTCACGGGTGTCTGCACACATTTGTGCCAGAGGTGTTCTCCCCTGCCGCATGGCCTGCTGCAATAGGACAAACCATGGGGAGTTGGAATTAGTAATGTGGGCTGTACTTGGGGTCTAGATGCTGTTCCTAGGTTGACATAAGGTGTCTGCAGCTTGTGAGTTACCCTGGTGGTGTTTGACATATGTTCTCACTTTCTTTCAGGTGCAGATGCATTGCATCCATGGCAGGGGGTCAGGGTTAGGAGATGCCGGGCCTTAGGAGCGCGGTGAGTAGCAGAGTGGTGGGGTTTTGGCCGATGCGGTGCCAAGATCAGGCACTGATGTTTGGTTCTCTTTAATACAGCTGTCTGAGAGACACCAGCCCAGTGCCAGCAGGACCTTCCCAGCTGATGAGGTGGCCTTTCTTTGCACCTGAGACAGACTGGCATCCCCAGATGTCTGAGAGATAAGTAGAGGGCTACGACCCACAGAGGGGATGAAGGAATGGTGCTGGTTTGGGAATTACTGGGAGGGGTTTTTAAGTGCAATTTGGACTGGGGGATGTTCATGAAGTGGCCCCTTAGGCCCCATGAAAGCAAAGTCTCACTTTTGATCACAGTGCTGAGGTGTGCAGCAGGGCAGAGCAGTCCTGGTGTGTCTCGTGTCACTTTTCTGTGCATTATGTGTTGTTTGTGTATCTCCTGTCTTTTACCTTAGCCCTTTGAGGGGTCTTTCAGAAACCCTGGCATCATTGTTAGCATCTGTGATCTCTGCATTCCCTGGCCTGGCACCCAGGCCACAGAACTTTTGACTCGGGAGCTCAGACAGGCATCAGACTCTCGTCTGTCTTTGGAAGCATCCAGTCAGCTGTCTTGTCAGGTCTTGTTCTGAGCTGTATGGACAGCTCTGCCCCACCTGGATCCATTATGGTGGATTAGGACTTGTAATATTACGAGGTTAGGTAGAGGATTCTGACAGTAGGATTCCTAGGCATCCATCTTTGCTGTTCTTGGAATAAATCCTTCAGTTAGCATCTTCTTCCTCCAGGGTTCTCTGAGCCTCATCAGCTCACCATCGGTCTCAGCTCGGTCATTTCCTTTTGCATTCTCTCAGTCTTTGCAGCCATTTTCCTTGCCTAGAGGTTTCTGTTCCTGTTGTGTCCCCGTTGTCTGTCCTGTCCTGTCTATCCTGTGTCACGGGTGTCAGCACACATTTGTGCCGGAGCTGCTCTGCCCTGCCGCATAGCCTGGTGCAATAGGAGAGGGCCTGGGGACTTGGAATGTGTAATGTGGGGTGTAGTTGGACTCTAGATGGGATTTTTAGATGGACACAGGATATCTGGAGCTCATCAGTTATCCTGCAACAGTTTGACTCTTGTCCTAACTTTCTTTTCAGATTGCGATAGATTAAATCTGTGCCAGAGGGCCCCATCCCGGGTGAGGGGATTCCCTCAAACAGGTGAGGCCCCATTTGTCTCTGCAGCAGAAGTGTATTTGGTGACTCTGTTACAGCTCTGTTCTTTGTCTTTCTTTTTAGGAAGTAAATCTGGATGCCAGAAGCCAAGGTGAGCAGCGGAGAGAAGTAGTTGTTATTGCTCAGCTCTCAAGAACAACAATTTTTCAGCAGATTCATCATGTCTCAAGAGGGATCTGCCCAGTGTCAAGGATGATGTTTGAGATTGATGCTTCAGGTGAGTTGAGGGTTGTGACTGGGAGAGGGAGGCTGAGCAGGTATCCAGTTAGGAGTTCTTGGGAGGGGGTTTGCAGGCAGCAGGGTGAGAAAGGGTGTTTATTTGTTTATTTGAGGGCCCCCTGACACAAGGCTGTTCAGAAGCCTAGCAGAGGCATTGCCATGTCTTACAGCATACAAGGTCATCCACTGCACTCACAGCAATGCCGTTGAACTTTGCCTTTCTCTAACCCAGGTTCCACCGCAATGAAGGCCACAGCCTTGGAATCAGGATGAAGCTGGAGGCTGAAGGAGCCAGGAACACTCAGGAGAGGGCAAGTAGCTGCCTTGCTGGGATTTGGCCCACATAACTCTGGACTCACACTTGGGTTTTGGTTCTCTTTATTGCAGCTGACCCAGAGGCTGACAGGCCATCACGAGGCCCTCCGAGGCAGACTCATTTCAGGTGCAACGTGGATCCACATCACCGATCATCCAAAAGCTAAGTTGGGGGCCACGGCCTGGAGATGGGAGAGTAGCGGGTTGGGAGTTCTTGGGACAGATTTAAAAAATAGCAGTGGGAAAAGCATTCTTGTCCAAGGGCCTGTTAGGACAGCTAAAGGGAGAGGCTCTACTGTTGATGGCAGCTTTCAGGCGGGCAGTGCAGAACAGCTCCGGTCTGTGTCTTGTTGTCCGGTGTGCCGTGTTCCCTGGTGTGTCTTTGGGGTCCCTTTTGCCTTCTCCCCTCGAGGCCCTCACCGTAAGCATGACGTGTTGTGTTTCATGTCCCCCTGTTTGTCACGTTCTGTGTCACGGGTGTCTGCACACATTTGTGCCGGAGGTGTTCTGCCCTGCCGCATGGCCTGCTGCAATAGGACAAACCATGGGGAGTTGGAATTAGTAATATGGGCTGTACTTGGGGTCTAGATGCTGTTCCTAGGTTGACATAAGGTGTCTGCAGCTTGTGAGTTATCCTGGTGGTGTTTGACATATGTTCTCACTTTCTTTCAGGTGCAGATGCATTGCATCCATGGCAGGGGGTCAGGGTTAGGAGGTGCCGGGCCTTCTTAGGAGCGCGGTGAGTAGCAGAGTGGTGGGGTTTTGGCCAATGCGGTGCCAAGATCAGGCACTGATGTTTGGTTCTCTTTAATACAGCTGTCTGAGAGACACCAGCCCAGTGCCAGCAGGACCTTCCCAGCTGACGAGGTGGCCTTTCTTTGCACCTGAGACAGACTGGCATCCCCAGATGTCTGAGAGATAAGTAGAGGGCTACGACCCACAGAGGGGATGAAGGAATGGTGCTGGTTTGGGAATTACTGGGAGGGGTTTTTGAGTCCAGTTTGGAGGGGGGGTGTGTTCCTTAAATGGCTCGTTAGGCCCCATGAAAGCAAAGTCTCACTTTTGATCACAGTGCTGAGTTGTGCAGCAGGGCAGAGCAGTCCCGGTGTGTCTCGTGTCACTTGTCTGTTGTGCATTATGTGTTGTTTGTGTATGCCATGTCTTTTACCTTAGGGGGGGCCTGTCAGAAACCTTGGCATCATTGTTAGCATCTGTGATCTCTGCATTCCTTGGCCTGGCGCCCAGGCCATAGAACTTTTGACTCGGGAGCTCAGTCAGGTGTCAGACTTTCATCTCTCTTTGGAAGCATTCCGTCAGATTTTTCAGGTCTTGTTCTGAGCTGTATGGACAGCTGTGCCCCACCTGGATCCATTGTGCTGGATTAGGACTTGTAATAATATGAGCTTAGGTACCGCATTGTGACAGTAGGATTCCTAGGCATCCATCTTTGCTGTTCTTGGAATAAATCCTTCAGTTAGCATCTTCTTCCTCCAGGGTTCTCTGAGCCTCTTCAGCTCACAATCGGTCTCAGCTCGGTCATTTCCTTTGGCATTCTCTCAGTCCTTGCAGCCATTTTCCTTGCCTAGAGGTTTCTGTTCCTGTTGTGTCCCCGTTGTCTGTCCTGTCCTGTCTGTCCTGTGTCACGGGGGTCTGCACACATTTGTGCCGGAGCTGCTCTGCCCTGCCGCATAGCCTGGTGTGATAGGAGAGGGCCCGGGGACTTGGGATTTGTAATGTGGGGTGTAGTTGGACTCTAGATGGGATTTGTAGATGGACACAGGATATCTGGAGCCCATAAGTTATGCTGCAGCCCTTTGACTTTCATCCTAACTTTCTTTTAGTTGCAGAAGGATAAAATCCAGGGCAGAGCCACCCATCCTGGGTGAGGGGATTCCCCCGTGCAGGTCAGTCACTGTTTGTCTCTGCAGAGGAAGCATAAATGGTGGCTGCTACAGCTCTGCTCTTTTCTTTCTTTTTAGGAAGTCGAGGCAGAGAGCAGCTGTCAAGGCTGAGTGGGCAAGGTGAGCATTGAGTAGGGTACCGAAGCTGTTATTTCTGAGATCTCAGTTTTTGGTGCGGCTCTAAGTATGTTTTATTCTTCTCTTTATTTTAGATGGTCTGCTTGCCATCTATCCTAGCCCAGCATGCCTGTTCCAGGTGGGTTCAAGCTTAAGGTATTGGTGTGGCATACTTGTCAGGGTTGGGAGGTTGTGTTTTCACAGTATCTCATCATGCTTTTCTGCTTTGTTTCTTTGTGGGTGCTGTCGCTGCCCTAGGCATGCCAAGGAACAGAGGAGGGCAGGTGACTCGGGGTTTAGGCAGGCTGACTCATAGGCGAGTGTTATGCAGCAGCATGCTAAGCATCTCCCTTTTCTTTTTGCAGGTACCTTCTGGGCAGCCTCCAGAGTCAAATCAAGTTTTGAGGTGAGCTGGGGCAGCGGTGCGGAGGAGTCCCGGGGATTACTCTTTTTGAGGGCAATAGTCACCTTTTCTGTTTTGCCTTAGGTACCCTGAGGAGGCTTGTAGCCACAGCTTGGAAGCGGCAGCACCGAAGCACACACATTGAGAACGTCTCAACGTCCCTGTCTGACTGACGATGGCTTTTGTCCGCTCGTCCTCCAAAAGCTAAGTGTCGGGGCCAGTGGTTGGGAGAAGGGGAGAAGCCTTTCCTTTCACAGGAGGCAATCTGATGTCAGCTTAGCGGTGAGGTCTGTAGTGGGACGGGCTCCCTGGAAGTAAAGGGAGAGGGTTTCTCCTTAGCCTCACCAGAGCCTTTGCCGGGCAGGGCAGTTCCGACCCGTTTCCACAGTGTCATGAACTTTGCGTCATCTGCCTTCCTCGACTTGACATCGTCACGGCTCTTTCCCCCGAGGACCTCGCCTTCAGGTCCAGAGCTATAGCCACGGTCACCCAGCAGTCTGCTTCCTTCTCTAGGCTTGCCGAGCCTCTAGGGCATCCTCTTAACTGCTTTGGCCCTAACTTCCTTTAATGAGCTACATTTCATCATCACGTGCTGTCATCATAGGGCTTCCTTTCCCTTGGCCTCATCAGCCTCTGGCTCATCATGTGCTAGGACTCTCGGGTCCCTAAGGGGAAAGTGCCAAGCAGTAGCAACTTGTCTCTGTGTTATGTCATCTATGTCTATGTTATGGTGTCTGTGTTACGTAGTCTGTGTCCATTGTCTTCCACGTCACAGGCCTTTGTTACATCTCGATGCTTTATCAGCACTCTTCTGTGCCATATAGGCCGTGTTCTACTCACATTCCTTTCCAGATACCCCTTATTCCAGCATCTTTACATTTTTACTCGTTGAGATAGGAATGTCTCACAGGGACAAGATGTTCTCATCCATCTTCCTTCTGACTATCAGCTTTGGTAGTGCCTTTTTTTCCATTTTCTTGGACTTCTAGTGGGAGCATCTTACACCCTCCTCACGTGACTGTAGTAGTTCTATAGGTTCCATCTTCTCCAAGGGTATAGGGCTCAATAAGTAATCTTCCAGAGAGTTATGTTAAGTTGTGGTTTATATTCTATGTTCCTATGTTGGCTTATACTGTATGTACTTATACTGTTTGTAAGTGCATCGCCTTATATTGTCTGTACTTACAGTGTATGTAAGCGTGTCGCCTTATATTGTGTGTACTTACACTCTATGTACACTTGCACTATATGCGTCAGCTTATATTGTGTGTACTTACGCTGTACCACTTATGATCGGAGCTGCCCTGCCCTGGCCTGTAGTCACAGTTAGGTAGAACAGTTATAACAACTTTACTGTTCATCTGCCTTTTGCGGGATTTTGGGTAGAAAATTTATCAGTCCAGAGTGGGGACAAGTCCTAGCTGGCAGATAGCCACTTGTTGACCCTTCCTGTTGTCTCACAGGTCCCTGAGGCTGCTGATTTCCCCAGGATCTGCCATTTACCTCAAGGAGCGGCAGCCAGAAGATGTGTCAAAGCACCTTCTTCAGCATCTCAGGTAAGGGCCACAGCGAGCGTGTAAGTGGAAGGTGTGTTTGAGTGTGTGTGAGAGCACGTGGCTGTGTCTGTCTGCTCATCTCTGCGTGTGTGAGCGCATGCTGACTGGATTTAACCTTGTGTACGTGACTTTTGCAACTCATTGTTAAATTGAAATTGAGAATAAAAAATCCCCAGCTGCCTTCCACCCTGGCTGGTTTTTTTTCTTTTTTTTTTTGGTCCTGGCCAAGAAAAAACCCAGAAAAATACCCCAAGATAAGTTAGAAAAGACCCAAAAAACCCAGTAAAAAAACCCAAGATGGGTAAGAAAAACCCAGAAAAAATGCAGAAAAACCACCAAGATGGGCAGCAAAAAACCCCACAAAAACCCAGGAAAAAAAGTTCAAGATGGGCAAGAAAAAACCCCAGAACAATCCCAGGGAAAAAACCTCAAGAGGGGCCAGAGCAAACCCAGGAAAAAAAGCTAAAAAACCCCAAGATGGGCAAGAAAAACCCAGAAAAAACCAAGAAAAAAACCCCAACATGGGCAAGAAAACCCAGGAAAAAAAAACAAACAGGATGGGCAAGAAAAAGACCCAGAAAAAAAAATCAAGATGGGTAAGGAAAACTCAACAAAAAACCCAGAAAAATCACAAAAAAAAACCCCAAGATGGGCAAGAAAAACCCAGAAAACACCCACAGAAAACCAAGAAAAAAACCCCCAAGATATGCAAGAAGAATCCCAGAAAAAAAACCCAAGATAGACCAGAAAAAACCCAGAAAAAACCAAGGGAAAAAAAAAAAAACAGGGAAAAAATCCCAAGATGGGCAAGAAAAAACCTAGAAAAAAAACACAGGAAAAAACCTCAAGATGGGCAAGAAAAACCTGTCGTATAACCGGCTGTAAAGCGCGACTGTCGCAAAAGGTGCGACTATCAGAAAAAAGGTGCCGTAAAACGCAACTGTTGTAACAGGGTCTAGGTGTGGTTCAAGGTATGTTCTAGATACAGCTGTAGGTACGTTCTAGAGAATGTTCTAGAAACAGGTCTAGGTATGTTCCAGAGCATGTGCTAGACACGTTCCAGATCATGTTCCAGGTACGGCCTAGGCACAATTCTAGGCACGTTCTAGGTACGTTCTAGAGCATGTTCTAGACGCGTTCCAGATCACGTTCTAGGTGCGCTCTAGATGATGTTCTAGATACATTCTAGATCATGTTGGAGACACGTTCCAGGTACGTTCTAGACCGCGTTCTAGACAACGTTCTAGGGCATGTTCTAGATCACGCTCTAGGTACGTTCTAAATCACGTTCTAGGCACGTTCTCGATGCTGAAAAGCGCGACTGTCGTAAAAGCTGCCGTAAAGCGCGACTGTCGTAAAAGGTGCCGTAAAGCGCGACTGTCGTAAAACCGGCCGTAAAGCGCGACTGTCGTAAAAGGTGCCGTAAAGCGCGACTGTCGTAAATACTGCCGTAAATCGCGACTGTCGTAAATACTGCCGTAAATCGCGACTGTCGTAAAAGGTGCCGTAAATCGCGACTGTCGTAAAAGGTGTCGTAAATCGCGACTGTCGTAAAAGGTGCCGTAAAGCGCGACTGTCGTAAAAGGTGTCGTAAATCGCGATTGTCGTAAAACCGGCCGTAAAGCGCGACTGTCGTAAATACTGCCGTAAATCGCGACTGTCGTCAAAGGTGCCGTAAAGCGCGACTGTCGTAAAAGGTGCCGTAAATCGCGACTGTCGTAAATACTGCCGTAAATCGCGACTGTCGTAAAAGGTGCCGTAAAGCGCGACTGTCGTAAATACTGCCGTAAAGCGCGACTGTCGTAAAGGTGCCGTAAATCGCGACTGTCGTAAAAGGCGCCGTAAAGCGCGACTGTCGTAAATACTGCCGTAAAGCGCGACTGTCGTAAAAGGTGCCGTAAAGCGCGACTGTCGTAAAACCGGCCGTAAAGCGCGACTGTCGTAAAAGGTGCCGTAAAGCGCGACTGTCGTAAATACTGCCGTAAAGCGCGACTGTCGTAAATACTGCCGTAAATCGCGACTGTCGTAAAAGGTGCCGTAAATCGCGACTGTCGTAAAAGGTGCCGTAAAGCGCGACTGTCGTAAAAGGTGCCGTAAAGCGCGACTGTCGTAAATACTGCCGTAAAGCGCGACTGTCGTAAAAGGTGCCGTAAAGCGCGACTGTCGTAAAAGGTGCCGTAAAGCGCGACTGTCGTAATTACTGCCGTAAATCGCGACTGTCGTAAATACTGCCGTAAAGCGCGACTGTCGTAAATACTGCCGTAAAGCGCGACTGTCGTAAATACTGCCGTAAATCGCGACTGTCGTAAAAGGTGCCGTAAAGCGCGACTGTCGTAAAAGGCGCCGTAAATCGCGACTGTCGTAAAAGGTGCCGTAAAGCGCGACTGTCGTAAATACTGCCGTAAATCGCGACTGTCGTAAAACCGGCCGTAAAGCGCGACTGTCGTAAAAGGTGCCGTAAATCGCGACTGTCGTAAAAGGTGCCGTAAAGCGCGACTGTCGTAAATACTGCCGTAAATCGCGACTGTCGTAAAACCGGCCGTAAATCGCGACTGTCGTAAATACTGCCGTAAATCGCGACTGTCGTAAAAGGTGCCGTAAATCGCGACTGTCGTAAAAGGTGCCGTAAAGCGCGACTGTCGTAAATACTGCCGTAAAGCGCGACTGTCGTAAATACTGCCGTAAAGCGCGACTGTCGTAAATACTGCCGTAAATCGCGACTGTCGTAAAACCGGCCGTAAATCGCGACTGTCGTAAATACTGCCGTAAATCGCGACTGTCGTAAAAGGTGCCGTAAAGCGCGACTGTCGTAAAAGGTGCCGTAAAGCGCGACTGTCGTAAATACTGCCGTAAAGCGCGACTGTCGTAAAAGGTGCCGTAAAGCGCGACTGTCGTAATTACTGCCGTAAATCGCGACTGTCGTAAATACTGCCGTAAAGCGCGACTGTCGTAAAAGGTGTCGTAAAGCGCGACTGTCGTAAATACTGCCGTAAAGCGCGACTGTCGTAATTACTGCCGTAAATCGCGACTGTCGTAAATACTGCCGTAAATCGCGTCTGTCGTAAAAGGCGCCGTAAAGCGCGACTGTCGTAAATACTGCCGTAAAGCGCGACTGTCGTAAAAGGTGCCGTAAAGCGCGACTGTCGTAAAAGGTGCCGTAAAGCGCGACTGTCGTAAAAGGTGCCGTAAAGCGCGACTGTCGTAAATACTGCCGTAAATCGCGACTGTCGTAAAAGGTGCCGTAAATCGCGACTGTCGTAAAACCGGCCGTAAAGCGCGACTGTCGTAAAAGGTGCCGTAAATCGCGACTGTCGTAAAAGGCGCCGTAAATCGCGACTGTCGTAAAAGGTGCCGTAAAGCGCGACTGTCGTAAAAGGTGCCGTAAAGCGCGACTGTCGTAAATACTGCCGTAAATCGCGACTGTCGTAAAAGGTGCCGTAAATCGCGACTGTCGTAAAACCGGCCGTAAAGCGCGACTGTCGTAAAAGGTGCCGTAAATCGCGACTGTCGTAAAAGGTGCCGTAAAGCGCGACTGTCGTAAAAGGTGTCGTAAATCGCGACTGTCGTAAAAGGTGCCGTAAATCGCGACTGTCGTAAAGGTGCCGTAAATCGCGACTGTCGTAAAACCCGCCGTAAAGCGCGACTGTCGTAAAAGGTGCCGTAAAGCGCGACTGTCGTAAAAGGTGCCGTAAATCGCGACTGTCGTAAATACTGCCGTAAAGCGCGACTGTCGTAAAAGGTGCCGTAAAGCGCGACTGTCGTAAATACTGCCGTAAATCGCGACTGTCGTAAAAGGTGCCGTAAAGCGCGACTGTCGTAATTACTGCCGTAAATCGCGACTGTCGTAAATACTGCCGTAAATCGCGACTGTCGTAAAAGGTGCCGTAAATCGCGACTGTCGTAAAAGGTGCCGTAAAGCGCGACTGTCGTAAAGGTGCCGTAAAGCGCGACTGTCGTAAAAGGCGCCGTAAATCGCGACTGTCGTAAAAGGCGCCGTAAAGCGCGACTGTCGTAAAAGGTGCCGTAAATCGCGACTGTCGTAAAAGGTGCCGTAAAGCGCTACTGTCGTAAATACTGCCGTAAATCGCGACTGTCGTAAAAGGCGCCGTAAAGCGCGACTGTCGTAAAAGGTGCCGTAAAGCGTGACTGTCGTAAATACTGCCGTAAAGCGTAACTCTATTGAGGGCATGTGGAGGACTTTTTAGGGCTAGGGTATTTTTAGGGTTTTTGAGGGAATTTTTTGGTTTTTTAGGGTCTTGTCAGGGCATTTTAAGGATGTCTGGGGTATTTTGAGAGCTCTTTTTGGACTATTTCGGGTATATTTAGGGATTTTTAAAGGTTCTTTGGGGATTTTTATGGGGTGTTTTAGGAGTTTCAAAAAAGTAGGGTGTTTTTAGTATATTCTAACAGCATTCTGAGTCTATTTCTAGGTTTTCATGGGTTTTTTAGGACATGTTGAAGATTATGGGGTTTTCAGGGAATTGTTAGGGTTTTTTAGGGTCTTGTCATGGCACAACACATGGAGGCTGAGGGGCAGCTTGAGGGGCACTGTGGGGGCTTGAGGATGACAGAGGCTGGGACCTGAGGGAGGGACAGAGAGAGGGGACAGCGAGTGACACACAGAGATGCCGAGGGTGGCAGGGGCAGCTGTAGGATGACACAGGGAAACTGGCGGATGAGGGGCAAAGGAGAGGGGTTAAGGGTGACACACAGGAGCTGAGGGCTGGGGGGCAGAGGGACGGGTTGAGGGGTAAAGGGAGAGCGGTTGAGGCCGGGACGGTCCAGTGGAGATCAGGGGTACAGGGTACAGCTGTACCACCCCTCACCCCAGCCTTAACCTCAGCCCGACCAGCCCCCCTAAAAACAGCCTTTTCCCCCAACAGCAGCACAACACAGCAACCCTAACAGCGAGACCAGACCGCAACCTTCACATGCCAGGTCAAAGACAGAACCCTCACAGAACAACAGACCCACTGCAAAAGGGTAGGAATGACATCTGTCGGCTACACAGCAAGAGGTGGAGTTCGGAGACGGAGCACGTCTTTTTGAGTTTTTTTCCCAGGACTTTTCAAGGTATTTAGGAGATTTTGGAAGGGACTTTTCTTGGGCTTTTCAAGGTATTGTTTGGGCTTATTCAAAGCCATTCTATGATTCTTTAGCATATTTTGAAGATTATGGTCAGGGTCAGAGGAAACACCCTCTGAGAAGGCAGAGTTTTAGGACTGCAGTGGAATGCTTTAGAAAGGGGCCAGCGGTGGCACAGCGGGTCGGGTCCCACACTGCCAGTCCAAAGGTTGTAAGTTTTAGACCCAGTTAAGTTGTTGTGGTTAGGGTTAGATGCTCTCAGGTTTGGTCTGGGAGAACTTCTGCACAGAAAAACTCACCCCCTGAGTTTCCTGATGCCAGTTTGCACTAGGAGGTGCTTGGCACTGCCAGGGCAGCCCGAGTTCTCGGTGGGGGCAGCTTTGCTCCTGGAGAAATCCTGCGCCGGCCCTCTTCCCTGTAAAACCAAACTCAGCCCTGCTGCGTGTCGACGTCCATCCGCAGGAGGCACGTAGCACTGCAAGGGCAGCGAGAGTTCTTGGTGTCGGCAGCTGCGGGCTGTGAGAAATTGTTCTCTGGAGTTTTGGAGGCCGAATCGCAGTTTCTGCCATGGGCACACAGAGAGAAAAGGCTGTTAATTTCCTTAGAAAGGAAAGTCTGGCAGCCCATGGTTTAAGGGGCAGACGAAGGGCTGTGTAGGGGAAGGAGCTCCTCACAGGACCTTTCTTCACCTCAACCCCCAGTCCAAGGTCTAGCAGCGCCCCGTGTGACCAGCTGCTTTCAGAGGGTTACCCGGGCACACCCGCACAGGGAGCTGCTAGGCCAGAGGGGCTAACAGGGGTATCCCAAGTGTCTCTCCAGGAACTATGGTCGGAGCATCCAGCACAGACTAGGGAGCAGCCAGACCAACCTGGGCACAGAGCATCACTTTGAGAAAACGCCAAGGGAAGAGCCCTTTTGCCACCGGGCAGCATCTGAGCAGGTCAGGCAGCATGTGGAGTTCCAGGAGAGGGCTTGCAACTTTCCCTTTTACTGTGTCAGTCCCTCTCCAAAGCCCCAGACCCTCCAGAGCACTCCCAGAAAGGAGAAGGGTTATTAGGAGAAAAAGGGTTTAGAAAAAAGGGAAAAAGCTTCCTTTTCCATTATTTTTGTGTTCAAACTGGTAGGGACTCAGATTCCCCTGCAATTTTAACGGTCTCAGTTGAAAGAATCCCTGCCTTTTCTATGCTGTTAGGGGTGTTAATTGACAGTGAGTCCCCATTCTGTATTATGTTGCCGTTTAAAAAGAAGGGGAAAATCTTGACAATGTTTCTTATGGGTTTGAATTAAGGGTAGCCACCCCCTTTTTGTTGTCCTGAGGCCCAAATTGAGGGAGAAGGCCAGCTATCCCTCCATCGTAAGGTTTGGAACTGAGGGAAAAATCCTTCTTTTTTCATCACTGGAGAGATTTAAAGTGTGGAAAGCCCCTCTTTTCCCAGTATTTAAGGAGAGCAAATTAAACAGCAGAAACTATTTATTTGCCATTGTATTACCTTCAGTAGAGGTAACTGCCCCATGTCCTCTTTTTAAGGAGTTCACTGGAAGAAAGCTCTGCCTTTTTCAGCATTTTAAGGGTTTAAAACTCCATTTCAGGGCACTTCTTTCTGTGCTGTAGGGCCAAGTATCTCAGAGAAGGATGAGCCTGGCATGCACTTAACCCTTACACTACCTGGGAGGGTTTTATTTTTGTTATTTTCACTTAGAATGGAGATAGCCAAAATTAGAGGTCCCAAGGAGACTTAGACTATTCATATCATTAGTACTCTTCTCCACCCAGCTTAGTCACATGGGAAGTACTACTTAGTAGCCACTAAGGAATAATTATGTAAGTTAACAGCAAATTACACAATTTATCTAGTTATGCTGCCTAAACAGAAAGTTTTATTTCTTACCAGTTTCTGCTCTTTTGCTCCAAGTAATTGTTGCAAAAAAGAAAGCGTTGTTATTTTTCTGAAGAGTTTTCTCCTGTTACAAGCCCTTCACTCCCCTTGAATTCAAGTCACAGGAGCCAAACTGCTGCAGCTGCTCTGAGGGCTTTTATACCCGGTGGGATTCGCCCCCTCCCTTTTCCCGGGTGCCATGGGAACGAGAGGCAGGCACCATCAGGGGTATATTAACCCCAGCCTTGGCTGAGGGGCTTCATTCCCTCTCTGGGATGTGCTGGGGTAAGAGCTCTCCTCTCATTTCAGTGAAGAGGCTCTTTCAGCTCATCTCAGTGGCTTTTCAGCAGGTGTTTCTGGGCATCTGCAGCACAGAGGCTTGGAAGATTCTGTGAAGTAACCAGCATGGAATACAGGGAGTATTTAGATTCATGATTTTGGGTTTTGTGTTTAGGGGTGGTGAAGTGCATTTGTAATTTCTGGTTTGGTTCTTGTTTTGTTTTGTATTTTTTTTTTTTAGAAGGAGTGCAGCTTCCAGAGATTCCTGGTTGCGTCAAGTACAACGCTTTTTTCAGCAGATTCATCATGTCACAAGAGGGATCTGCCCAGTGTCAAGGATGATGTTTGAGATTGGGGCTTCAGGTGAGTTGAGGATTGTGACTGGGAGAGGGAGGGTGAGCAGGTATACAGTTAGGAATTATTGTGGGTGGGGGAGGTTTGCAGGCAGCAGGGTGAGAAAGGATGTTTATTTATTTATTTGAGGACCCCCGACGCAAGGTTGTTCAGAAGCCTAGCAGAGGCATTCCCATGTCTTACAGCACACAAGGTCATCCACTGCACTCACAGGAATGCCATTTAACTTTGACTTTCTCTAACCCAGGTGCCACCCTTAATAAAGGCCACAGCCTTGGAATCAGGATGAAGCTGGAGGCTGAAGGCGCCAGGCACACTCAGGAGAGGGCAAGTAGCTGACTAGGATTTGGCCCACCTAACTCTGGACTCATACCTTGGTTTTGGTTTTCTTTATTGTAGCTGACCGAGAGGCTAACAGGCCATCACAGGGCCCTCCGAGGCAGACTCATTCAGGTGCAACGTGGATCCACATCACCGATCATCCAAAAGATAAGTTGGGGGCCACGGCCTGGAGATGGGAGAGTATCAGGTTGGGAGTTCTTGGGGCAGATTTAAAAATTACCAGAAGGAAAAGCAATCTTCTGCAAGGGCCTCTTAGGACAGCTAAAGGGAGAGGGTCTACTTTTGATGGCAGCTTTCAGGCGGGCAGTGCAGAACAGCTCTGGTCTGTGTCGTGTTGTGCAGTGTGCCGTGTTCCCTGGTGTGTCTTTGGGGTCCCTTTTGCCTTCTCCCCTCGAGGCCCTCACCGCAAGCATGATGTGTGATATATATTTCATATACCCCTGTTTGTCACGTTCTGTGTCACGGGTGTCTGCACACATTTGTGCCGGAGGTGTTCTGCCCTGCCGCATGGCCTGCTGCAATAGGACAAGCTTGGGGAGTTGAAATTTGTAATGTGGGCTGTGCCTGGGCTCTAGATGCTGTTCCTAGATTGACATAAGGTGTTTGCAGCTTTTGAGTTATCCTGGTGGTGTTTGACATATGTTCTAACTTTCTTTCAGATACAGATGCATTGCTTGTGTGGCAGAGGGTCAGGGTTAGGAGGTGCCGGGCCTTCTTAGCAGCGCGGTGAGTAGCAGAGTGGTGGGGTTTTGGCCGATGCGGTGCCAAGATCAGGCACTGATGTTTGGTTCTCTTTAATACAGCTGTGTGAGAGACACCATCGTGGTGCCAGCAGGACCTTCCCAGCTGACGAGGTGGCCTTTCTTTGCACCTGAGACAGACTGGCATCCCCAGATGTCTGCGAGATAAGTAGAGGGCTGTGACCCACAGAGGGGATGAAAGCGGGGTGCTGGTTTGGGGATTACTGGGAGGGGTTTTTGAGTCCAATTTGGAGGTGGGGGGTGTTCATGAAGTGGCCCCTTAGGCCCCATAAAAGCTAAGTCTCACTTTTGGTCACAGTGCTGAGGTGTGCAGCAGGGCAGAGCAGTCCCGGTGTGTCTCGTGTCATTTGTTTGTTGTGCATTGTGTGTTGTTTGTGTATCCCGTGTCTTTTACCTTAGGGGGGCCTTTCAGAAACCTTGGCATCATTGTTAGCATCTGTGATCTCTGCATTCCTTGCCTGGCGCCCAGGTCACAAAACTTTTGACTCGGGAGCTCAGACAGGTATCAGACTCTCTTCTGTCTTTGAACATCCGGTCAGGAGTCTTGTCAGGTCTTGTTCTGAGCTGTATGGGCAGCTATGCCCCACCTGGATCCATTGTAGTGGATTAGGACTTGTAATAATATGAGGTTAGGTAGAGGATTCTGACTGTAGGAATTTCAGGCATCTGTTTTTGCTGTCCTTGGAATAAATCATTCAGTTTAGCATCTTCTTCCTCCAGGGTTCTCTGAGCCTCATCAGCTCACCATCGGTCTCAGCTCGGTCATCTCCTTTTGCATTCTCTCAGTCCTTGCAGCCATTTTCCTTGCCAAGAGATTTCTGTCTGTGTTGTCCCCGTTGTCTGTCCTGTCCTGTCCTGTCCTGTCTGTCCTGTGTCACGGGTGTCTGCACACATTTGTGCCGGAGGTGCTCTGCCCTGCCGCATTGCCTGGTGCAATAGGAGAGGGCCCTGGGATTTGGAATGTGTAATGTGGAGTGTAGTTGGACTCTAGATGGGATTTGTAGATGGACACAGGATATCTGGAGCTCTTCAGTTATCATGCAACAGTGTGACTCTTGTCCTAACTTTTTTTTCAGATGCACCTCCTCAGATGACTGCAGTAGTTCTGTAGGTTCCTTGTTCTCAAATGGAATAGGGCTCAAGAATTCATCTTCCAGAGAATTTTTGCAAGTCCTGGCTTGTATTGTATCTGCCTATGGTGACTTATGTTGTATGTACCTATACATCTGTCTTCTATTGGATTTTGGGTAGAAAATTTATCAGTCCAGAGTGGGGACAAGTCCTAGCTGTCAGATAGCCACTCGTTGACTCTTCCTGTTGTCTCACAGGTCCCTGAGGCTGCTGATTTCCCCAGGATCTGCCATTTACCTCAAGGAGCGGCAGCCAGAAGATGTGTCACAGCACGTTCTTCAGCATCTCGAGTAAGTGCCGCAGTGAGCATGTAAGTGGGAAGAGTGTGTGAGCGTGTGTGAGAGCACGTGACTGTGTCTTTCTGTGTCTGCTCGTCTCTGCGTGTGTGAGCGCATGCTGACTGGATTTAACCTTGTGTGTGTGACTTTTGCTTTCCAGGTTTTGCGACTCCTTGTTAAATTTAGAATAAAAAATCCCCAGCCAGGCTGTATTGCATGAACTGACATGGTATGTACCTATGTTGGCTTAAAACCCAGAAAAACAGACGAAGATGAGCAGGAAAAAACCAGAAAAAAAATCCATGATGGACAAGAAAAAGACCCAGAAAAAGCCCAGGATGGGCAAGAAAGAAACGAGAAAAAAACCCCAGAAAATAATCCCAGATGGGCAAGAAAAAAACCTAGAAAAAACCCCAGAAAATAACCCAAGATGGGCAAGAAAAAAACCCAGAAAAAACCCCAAGGAAAAAACCCTGAGATGGGCAAGAAAAAACCCAGAAAAAAGTCTGAAGATGGGCAAGAAGAAACCCGGAAACAAAACCCCAAGATGGACAAGAAATAACCCAGAAAAAAATTCCAGGAAGGGCAAGAAAAGATCCAGAAAAAGATCGCAACCAAAGTATAAATATAGAAATGTTTTTCAAGTATACAGATATATAAAGAATTGTTAAATTATTTAAAATATAAAATAACATAAATATGAGATATATACAGTATTACTTGTATTATGGATCGTATTGATTTATGTTTATTTCCTATTTCCTATTTCCTAACACTACAATATTTATATCAATTTTACATCTATCATATATATCGTTTGTTATATGTTACACCATATTTATATACTCTAGGTTTTTTTAAGTAGTTTAAAATAAAGGGGAGTTTTGTTTTTTATTTGGCAAAAGCAGGTGTTTTAGTATAAAAATTATAAATACAAATAATATAAAGGTAGAAATCTAAGAATAGAAATAGATCATAAATAGCTAAAGGTAATATAAAAATTAAAAATATAAGAAAAAATAAGTTGTAGCAGTAGATATGATACATAATTTAAAAAATAATTTATCTCTATTATTTGAATAGGATACATATTATACATAATGATTAATATAATACTTAAATATAAACTATAAATATAAATGTGAATATAGTCATGCGAGCTATAACTATAAAAATACTTCAATATAGTTTAAAAGAATAGAGCTTTTATGTATTTATTTAGTTAGGATGGGATTTTTATTTTAAATAATGAAAGCATGATAGAAATGTAATTGTAAACATAGAAATATACAATCAATGTGGAAAGATATTTATAAAAGCACAAAATATAAGTAAATATAAATAATAGAAATAGACAGAATATATTATTTGAATTACATGCTACATCAATGTCCACTATAGATATGCATGTGAATATAAATACGAAAAATAGAAATAAAAAATTTATTTAAACATGGCTTTAAATCAAGGGGGCTTGTTTGGTTCTGGTGGGGTAAGAGGCAGGTTTTTGGCATTTATTTCAGAGCAGTTTTCGGCGGGGGTGGCCCCTGTTCTTTTTTGCCACTTTCCCTGCCCGCAGCCCCGAGGCGCGCTGCGCCCCCGGCTGGGGCGGGCGGCAGTGCTGCCGCCTTGTGGGCAGAGCATGGTACTGCAGCTCTGTCGCTGCCGGCAGCCACGAGACCGCCATCTTGGGAGTGGCGAGTCGCGGGTGTCGCGGACTTTTCCTTGACCTTCTCAACATGGCAGCGAGAAGGGCGGGGAAGTCGAGGGCCCGCCTCGGTCTAATCGGCTGCCTGCATGAAACACCGACGCCATGGCGGCCCCGATGGATTTTTATGCGGCATTTTAAGTGTATGAGACACGGACTATGTGGTCAGCGGCGCCGCGGGCGGGCATATTTAGGCGGGTTGCTGAGAGGCATCTGCGTAAACCCCTATTTCTTCCGAGGGTCCTCTCACGGTCGCCATCTTGGCAAGGGCGCGTCGCAAATGTCGCGGACTTTTTTTGACCTTCTCAAGATGGCGGCGAAATGGGCGGGGAAATCGCACACCCCCATAAATCTCCTCCCCCTGTGGCCACAGAGCGGGACCGCACCTCCCGAGCCAGGGCCCTGCCCCTCGCCGCTGAGTGCCGGGGGCGGGGCAAGGACGCGGCTGCCGAGCGAGGGAAGGGCGAGGGGCGGGAGCCAGCGGCGGTCGGCCCAGGGTCTGTAAATGGCGGGGACGGGTGAAGGACATTCGGTAGGGCAAAGGGACGCGATGGCCGAGAAGAACGGCCGCGGCGGGGGCGGCCGGGCGGGGCCGGTTTCGGCGGGCGGCGGAGGCGCGGTCGCAGCGCTGCGCGGGCCGGGGCAGCGGGCAGGGGCGGGCGAGCGGCGTCGGAACAGGGCGGCAGCGAGCCCGAGCCCGCGCCCGCCCCGCTCCAGGCGCTGGGAGCGACCGCGGACCGGACAATCCCAGCGGGGCGGCCCCGGGGCGGCGGGCAGGCGGCGGAGCGGGGCCGTGGCGCTCCCCGCCCTCGCTGGCGCCAGCTTTGGAAGGTCGGGCCGGGCGCCCGCCCCGTCCCGCCGCCTCCCGGTCTCTGTAAACTCCTCTCTGGCTTCACAGGTCCGTGCTGGAGAGTGGGACAAAGGGCCGTGCTGGTTGCCGTGTCTTCGCGGGGCAGAGAGTTCTGACCTTGGCCGCATGGGCTGCTGAGTGTTGGAACAATGGGGATGCGCATTTATGTATTTTTATTTATGTACATTTTATGTATTTAGTGACATTTAGAGATTTATTCCCCTGCTTCAGGTGAGCGTGCATCATTGCCGGCTTGGGATTGACTGAAATGGCTGAGGAAACCAGCTCTGGGGAGGGAGGCAGGGAAATCCTCTCTTTACCTTTACCAATTCTTCTGACAAACTCATCACGGCAGGACAGCCGGAAGACTGAAAGTGTAAGAAGATGTGGAGGGAAACAGAGAATCTGGCAGGAGCATCGAACGCACAAGTGCACGAATTTTGCATTTTGCTTGGATTTAAACTCAGAAGTTGTGAGGAATTTGGAAGTGAGAAGGGATATTTCAGAAGGAGAAGAAGAAAAAGAAGTTGTTGTTACAGTCTTGGCAAAAGCTTTTGTTCTAGCTAATAAAAGAAGTTAGTTTAAATAAAAAAAAGAAAAAAAACGTGGAGTATTTTTTTTCCTTCACTATTATATTCATTGGTGGTATATCGTGTGTTGTTTTATTTCTTGGTATTATTAACTCTGTGTAAGTTGTTTTTTGAGTGAAGCTGACTTTCTGGATGGGTTAGTTTGTATTTGAGGTAGGATTAATTTCAAGAGGTTTTTTTCATAGACTTCTGATAGGTATTACTGGCATTTTGGTTTTGTTTAATGTATGTATAAACATAGAGCTTTGGTAGAGCCAGCTGGGCTGCTGGAGTTTTGGGTGTGAATTTAGTAGATGGCTTTTGTTAAATGCAGTTTTTCATTTTTGAAATGTTTTTCAATGTAGTGGTTTTAAGGTGGTTTTTAAGAATTCATTGTATTGTTTTCTGTTGTTTGTAGTTGGTGTATGATAAGGGATGTGGTGTGACTTCTTGAATGCTATGGTTTTAGTGTTCCTAAGTTCCGATTTCTTTCTGGTTCGTTAGGTGTTTTTAGTTTTATTGTTGTGAAGAGGGGCATTTATGTGGTGGGTTTTTATAGGCAATATTTTTAAAATTTAGTTAGTGATATTTTGTAGTATTTTAATAGTTTAGATTTTTTTATTTTCATGCTTTTACTTAATTTGTAAAATTTTTTCAAATAACTTTTCCAGATTATTGGTTATTATTTGTGCATAAACGTAGGGCTTTTTTTTGTTAGTACTGTTTTGGGTCAGTTGTACAGTTTTGAGTCTAGTGAGTCGGTTTGATTTAACTTTTAATGGGTGTGTGTTTTTATTACTAGTTGTGTCATTTTCAAGGTGTATTTGAGTTTTTTGGGTGTTTGAGATATTGGTTTAGGAGGAAGTTTATGATGAGAATGTGTGGAGGCTTTGGGCTGCTTATAGTGGGATTTCAAATTTATTTACAGTTAGGTTTATTTTAGTTTTTATTAGGGTTCAATGTTGTGGGATGTTTGTTCCATTAGTAATAGAAATAGGTTTTGTTTTGATGTGCTGCAATGGGATGAGCGCGGGCTGCGTACAGGTGCTGACAAAGGTACAGTATTGTTGTGGTTCTGATGTGTCGGGTTAATGAACTTATCTGGTCTAACATATACATGAAAATAGAAATAAATATGAATTTAAAAATAAATATGAAATTAGAGTGGTAGACATAAATATAGATAACAGATACATACATAAAAGTATAATATATGGTATATAATTGTAACATTATATATAGAGTGGAGTATAATTTATATATATTAAGAAAGAAATATAAACATAGAATGTAAATATAAAAAGGTTAAAATAAATTGGAGATTTTTTTCGTTTTTTTTAGGTTATAGGCTGGTTTTTTTAATAAATAATATAAATCAAAATAATATAAAAGTAGAAATCCAGATATACAAATATATAATTTATATATCGATATCTATAAATATTTAATATGAATAAATATAAGTAAAAGAAATACACAATATAAAAATAATACATCTATTATTGTAATAAAAGGTATTCTCTCTAATATATATCAATAAATATAATTAATAAAAATTATAAATGTAGATGTGAATAGAATTTTAACTATTGCTTAAATCAAGGGGTGTCCTCGGTTTTTATTTGGTTAGAGGCAGGAGTTTTATTTTAAATACTATAAGTCTTATAAAAATGTCATTCTTAAGATAGAAATATATAATAATTATATAAAGAGAAATTGCTAAACTATGAATATAAATTTAAATATAAACATAAGTAAGTAAAATGCAGATTTGTAATATAGAATATAAATAACATTGTACGGTACTATAAATTATAAATAGGAATATAAATATAAAAATATGTAAATATATTTCAAAGGAAAGGAATTTTTTTGGCTTTTATTTAAGTAGAGGCAGATGTTATTTAAAATAAAACCTAAGTGTTACAGAAGTAAAAATCTTGACAGGGGAATAGATAATCAATATATAGAAATATGTATAAAATAGATAAATAAGTGCTTGGAGTAGATATAATATAGAATAAAAATTTATTTATAAATTGACATTGATAAAGATAAATGTATAAGTAAGCAATATACATTTATATTTATAATGTATATTAATGTGAACGTAAATATGAAAACATAAGGATATATATATTTAAATATTTTTTAGAAGAAAGGGTTGGGGGTTTTTTTGGTTCTTACTGGGTTAGAGGATGCCTCCCAGACCCAAGCTGCCACCTCAGCCGAGTCAAGCAATCTGCAACAAGGAATCCGGGGGGCTGAGTTTTGCTTACCTGGGGAAAGCGTCAGCACTAGTGTTCAGGAGCCTCTGGCCAAGAGGGGCCGGCCGTCTGCCTGCTGAAATTCTGCATTGTGCAGGATGCCTCCCAGACCCAAGCTGCCAGCACCGCAGAGTCAGACTGGTTTGAGGGCCCCCAAATGTGTCCAGCAATCTCCCATCAGGAACCTGGGATGCTGAGTTTTCTTCTTCTGGGAAAGGGCAGCATTGGTGTTCAGGACATAGGGGCCCTTCGTGGCAGGCTGTCTGGTGAAATTCCGCAGGATGCCTCCCAGACCCAAGCTGCCACCTCAGCCGAGTCGAGCTCGTTTGAGAGTCCCAAGCGCCTCGAGCAATATGCCACCAGGAACTTGGGCTGCTGAGTTTTACTTACCTGGGAAAAGGGACAGCACTAGTGTTTAGGAGCCTCTGGCCAAGAGGGGCTGGCTGTCTGCCATCTGAAATTCTGCATTGTGCAGGATGCCTCCCAGAACCAAGCTGCCACCTCAGCTGAGTTGAGCAATCTGCAACAAGGAATCTGGGTGGCTGAGTTTTGCTTACCTGGTAAAAGGGTCAGCACCAGTGTTCAGGAACCTGTGGCCCGGAGCGGCCGGCTCTCTGCTGAAACTCTGCATTGTGCAGGAGGCCTTCCGGACCCAAGCTGCCACCACTGCAAAGTCAGGCTGGCTTGAGGGTCCCAAAGGGCTCCAGCAATTTTCTATCAGGAACCTGGGGTTCTGAGTTTTCTTCTTCTGGGAAAGGGCTGGCATTTTTGTTCAGGAGGCCTTGCCTGGACTGGCTGGCTGCCTGCTGAAATTCTGTATTGCGCAGGATGCCTCCCAGGCCCAAGCTGGCACCAGTTCAAACTCCCGCTGCTTCGTCCTCGGCACGTGTCCCCTGCTACCTGCCATCAGGAGCCTGGGCCGCTGAGTTACACTTACCTTTTTAAAGGACTAGCCTTGGTCTTCAGGCCCAATGGCCCTTAGTGGACGGCTGCCTGCAGAAATTCCGCATTGTGCAGGATGCCTCCCAGACCCAAGCTGCCACCTCTGTAAAGTCAGGCAGGTTTGAGAGTCCCAAGTGGCTCCAGCCACCTGCCATCAGGAATCTGAGCTGGTGAGTTACACTTCCCTGTGTAAAGGGCAGCATTTCGGTTCAGAGCCCAGGGGCCCTTTGTGGCTGGCTGCCTGCTGAAATTCTGCATTGCGCAGGATGCCTCCCAGACCCAAGCTCTCACCACCGCAGAGTCAGGCTGCTGTGAGGGTCCCAAATGGGCCCATTAATCTGCCATCAGGAACTGGAGCTGGTGAGTTACACTTACCTGTGTAAAGGGCAGCATTGGTGTCCAGGGCCCTGAGTGGCCCGTAGTGGCTTGCTGTCTGCTGAAATTCTGCATTGCTCATGATCCCTCCCAGCCCCAAGCTGCCACCTGTGCCTAGTTGATCTTGTTTGAGACTCCCAAGCACCTCCAGCAATCTGAAATGAGGAACCTGGGCTGCTGAGTTTTGCTTACCTGGGAAAAGGGACAGCACCAGTGTTTAGGAGCCTCCGGTCAAGAGGGGCCGGCTGTCGGTCATCTGAAATTCTGCATTGCACCGGATGCCTCCTGGACCCCAGCTGCTACCTCTGCTGAGTCTGGCTCGTTTGTGAGTCCCAGGCGCCTCCAGCTATCTGCAACAAGGAACCTGGGGGGCTGAGTTTTGCTTACCTGGGGAATGGGTCAGCATTAGTTTTCAGGAGCACGTGGCCCGGAGTGGCTGTCTGTTTGCCTTCTAACATTCCGCATTGCGCAGGATGCCTCCCAGACCCCAGCTGCTACCTCAGCCGAGTCGAGCTCGTTTGAGAGTCCCAAGCACCTCGAGCAATATGCCACCAGGAACTTGGGCGGCTGAGTTTTGCTTAGCTGAGAAACGGGACAGCACCAGTGTTCAGGAGCCCGTGGCCCGGAGTGGCCAGCCGTCTGCCTGCTGAAATTCCACATTGCGCAGGATGCCTCCCAGACCCAAGCTGCCAGCACTGCACAGTTAGGCTGCTTTGAGGGCCCCAAATGTGTCCAGCAATCTGCCATCAGGAATTTGAGCTGCTGAGTTGCACTTCCCTGTGTAAAGGGCGGCCTTGGTGTCCGGGAATCAGGGGCCCTTAGTGGCAGGCTGCCTGCTGAAATTCTGCATTGCGCAGGATGCCTCCCAGACCCAAGCTGCCGCCACCGCAGGATCTGTCTGGTTTCAGGGTCCCAAATGGCCCCAGCAATATTCCATCATGAACCTGAGCTGGTGAGTTACACTTACCTGTGTAAAGGGCAGCATTTCTGTTCAGAGGTCAGGGACCCTTCGTGGCCGGCTGCCTGCTAAATTCTCCGTTGCGCAGGATGTCTCCCGGACCCAAGCTGCCACCACCGCAAAGTCAGGCTGGTTTGAAGGTATCAAATGGCCCTGTCCATCTGCCATCAGGAACCTGAGCTGGTGAGTTACACTTACCTGTGTAAAGGGCGGCATTGGCGTCCAGGGTCCAGGGGCCCTTAGTGGACGGCTGGCTCATGAGATTCTGCATTGCGCAGGATGCCTCCCAGACCCAAGCTGCCAGCACCGCAGAGTCAGACTGGTTTGAGGGCCCCCAAATGTGTCCAGCGATCTCCCATCAGGAACCTGGGATGCTGAGTTTTCTTCTTCTGGGAAAGGGCAGCATTGGTGTTCAGGACATAGGGGCCCTTCGTGGCAGGCTGTCTGGTGAAATTCCGCAGGATGCCTCCCAGAGCCCAGCTGCCACCTCAGCCGAGTCGAGCTCGTTTGAGAGTCCCAAGCGCCTTGAGCAATATGCCACCAAGAACTTGGGCTGCTGAGTTTTGCTTACCTGGGAAAAGGGACAGCACTAGTGTTTAGGAGCCTCTGGCCAAGAGGGGCTGGCTGTCTGCCATCTGAAATTCTGCATTGTGCAGGATGCCTCCCAGAACCAAGCTGCCACCTCAGCTGAGTTGAGCAGTCTGCAACAAGGAATCTGGGGGGCTGAGTTTTGCTTACCTGGTAAAAGGGTCAGCACTAGTGTTCAGGAACCTGTGGCCCGGAGCGGCCGGCTCTCTGCTGAAACTCTGCATTGTGCAGGAGGCCTTCCGGACCCAAGCTGCCACCACTGCAAAGTCAGGCTGGTTTGAGGGTCCCAAAGGGCTCCAGCAATCTGCCATCAGGAACCTGGGGCTCCTGAGTTTTCTTCTTCTGGGAAAGGACTGGCATTGGTGTTCAGGAGGCCTCGCCTGGACTGGCTGGCTGCCTGCTGATATTTCTGCATTGCCAAATGTGCCTCCCAGACCCAAGCTGGCACCAGTTCCCACTCCAGCTGCTTTTGCCTCGCCACGTGTCTCCTGCCATCTGCCATCAGGAACCTGAGCTGCGGAGTTACACTTCCCTGTGTAATGGGCAGCATTGGTGCCCAGGGCCCAGGGGCCCTTACTGGCCAGCTGCCTGCTCAAATTCTGCATTGCGCAGGATGCCTCCCCGACCCAAGCTGCCACCACCGCAGAGTCAGGCTGCTGTGAGGGTCCCAAATGGCCCCAGCAATCTTGCATCAAGAACCTGAGCTGGTGAGTTACATTTACCTGTGTCAAGGGCAGCATTTCTGTTCAGAGCCCAGGGGCCCTTCGTGGCCGGCTGCCTGCTGAAATTCTCCATTGCGCAGGATGCCTCCCGGATCCAAGCTGCCACCTCAGTCGAGTTGAGCTCGTTTGAGAGTCACAAGCGCCTCGAGCAATATGCCACCAGGAACGTGGGCTGCTGAGTTTTGCTTACCTGGGAAAAGGGACAGCACTAGTGTTTAGGAGCCTCTGGCCAAGAGGGGCTGGCTGTCTGCCATCTGAAGTTGTGCATTGTGCAGGATGCCTCCCAGAACCAAGCTGCCACCTCAGCTGAGTTGAGCAGTCTGCAACAAGGAATCTGGGGGGCTGAGTTTTGCTTACCTGGTAAAAGGGTCAGCACTAGTGTTCAGGAACCTGTGGCCCGGAGCGGCCGGCTCTCTGCTGAAACTCTGCATTGTGCAGGAGGCCTTCCGGACCCAAGCTGCCACCACTGCAAAGTCAGGCTGGTTTGAGGGTCCCAAAGGGCTCCAGCAATCTGCCATCAGGAACCTGAGCAGGTGAGTTACACTTACCTGTGTCAAGGGCAGCATTTCTGTTCAGAGCCCAGGGGCCCTTCGTGGCCGGCTGCCTGCTGAAATTCTTCATTGCGCAGGATGCCTCCCGGATCCAAGCTGCCACCTCAGCTGAGTCGAGCTCGTTTGAGAGTCCTAGCGCCACCAGCAATCTGCAACAAGGAACCTGCGGCGCTGAGTTTTGCTCACCTGGGGAAAGGGTCAGCATTAGTTTTCAGGAGCCTGTGGCCTGGAGTGGCTGTCTGTGTGCCTTCTGAAATTCCACATTGCACAGGATGCCTCCCAGACCCAAGCTGCCACCTCAGCCGAGTTGAGCTCGTTTGATAGTCTCAAGCACCTTGAGCAATATGCCACCAGGAACTTGGGCTGCTGAGTTTTGCTTACCTGGGACAAAGGTCAGCCCTAATGTTCAGGGGCCTGTGGCCCGAGCAGCCAGCCGTCTGCCTGCTGGAGTTCTCCATTGCGCAGGATGCCTCACGGACCCAAGCTGCCACCACTGCAAAGTCAGGCTGGTTTGAGGGTCCCAAAGGGCTCCAGAAATCTGCCATCAGGAACCTGGGGCTCCTGAGTTTTCTTCTTCTGGCAAAGGACTGGCATTGGTGTTCAGGAGGCCTCGCCTGGACTGGCTGGCAGCCTGCTGATATTTCTGCATTGCCAAATGTGCCTCCCAGACCCAAGCTGGAACCAGTTCCCACTCCAGCTGCTTTTGCCTCGCCACGTGTCTCCTGCTACCTGCCATCAGGAACCAGGGTGTCCAAGTTACGCTTTCTTGAGAAAAGGGCTGGCCTCCATGTTCAGGGGCCAGGGGCCCTTAGTGGACGGCTATGTCCTGAAATTCCCCATTGCTCAGGATGCCTCCCACATCCAAGTGTCCATTTGTGCTGAGTCGAGCTGGTTTCAGACTCCTAAGCGCCTCCAGCAATTTGAAATCAGGAACCGGGGTTGCTGAGTTTTCTTTACCTGGGAAAAGTGTCAGCACTAGTGTTCAGGGGCCTGTGGCCCGGAGTGGCCCGTTGTTTGCCTTCTGAAATTCTGCATTTCCCAATCTGCCGCCCAGACCCAGTTGGCACCTATCCCAACTCCAGCTGCTTTGGCCTCGGCATGTGTCTCCTGCTATCTCCCATCAGGAACCTGGGCTGCTGAGTCAGGCTTACCTTAGAAAAGGGCTGGTGTTCACGTTCAGGGCCCAGGGGCCCTTCGTGGCCATCAGCCTGCAGAAATTCCGCATTGTGCAGGATGCCTCGCTGACCCAAGCTGCCACCACCGTAAAGTCAGCCTGGTTTTAGGGTCCCAAATGGCTCCAGAAATCGCAACAAGGAACATGGGGGGCTGAGTGTTGCTTACCTGGTCCGCCCCCTCCTATGGGAAGCTCTTGTAATGGAAATAGACCAATTCCTTTATCCCATTCTTTTTTGATTTTTATCCTCTATAGCTTTTCTCCCGTATTTTTAGGAAGAAGCAGGAGAGGGCTTTCTTTTAACTGAACTTGCAGTGTTTCGATAAGGTGATTCCTTTAGAAAGTTCCCCTGAGCAGCCGGAGCTGTGGTTACCAAGGGAACGGAGCTCAGGGCGGGACGGGGGAACTCGGCACAGCTCAGGTTTCGGTCCTCCAAAGGCGGGACCTGCAGCCGGGATGGCCCGAGGGGATCGGCACAGCTCAGGTTTCGGTCCTCCAGAGGCGGGATCTGCAGCCGGGATCGGCGGAGGGGCCATCCTGGTGCAGACCGAGGTGGAGCGTGCATGGCTCCCGCATGGCTCACGGCGGCTGATCCGGCAGAGACAAAGCCGGGACTGACCCCGGCTGCAGCGGAGGGAGCTGAGCAGAGTGAGGACAGACGGGACCCCGCTCCGTGCGGTGACCACGGTGCACACGGCAGGAACGCCCCCCCCCCCCCCCCGGCACGGCCAGCGGAGCAGCCGCGGGCCAGGCGGCCAGACCAAGACAGCCCTAACCTCAGCCTAACCAGCCCCCCTAAAAACGGCCTTTTCCCCCAACAGCAGCAGCACAACACAGCAACCCTAACAGCGAGACCAGACAGCAACCTTCACACACCAGGTCAATGACAGAACCCTCAGAGAACAACAGACCAACTGCAAAAAGGTAGGGGTGACGACTGTGGGCTAGACAGCAAGAGGTGGAGTTCGGAGACGGAGCACGTCTTTTTGAGGTTTTTTTCTAGGACTTTTCAAGGTATTTAGGAGATTTTGGAAGGGACTTTTCAGGGTATTGTTGGGGCTTTTTCAAAGGCATTCTATGATTCTTTAGCATATTTTGAAGATTATGGTCAGGGTCAGAGGAAACACCCTCTGAGAAGGCAGAGTTTTAGGACTGCAGTGGAATGCTTTAGAAAGGGGCCAGCGGTGGCACAGCGGGTCGGGTCCCACACTGCCAGTCCAAAGGTTGTAAGTTTTAGACCCAGTTAAGTTGTTGTGGTTAGGGTTAGATGCTCTCAGGTTTGGTCTGGGAGAATTTCTGCACAGAAAAACTCACCCCCTGAGTTTCCTGATGCCAGTTTGCACTAGGAGGTGCTTGGCACTGCCAGGGCAGCCCGAGTTCTCGGTGGGGGCAGCTTTGCTCCTGGAGAAATCCTGCGCCGGCCCTCTTCCCTGTAAAACCAAACTCAGCCCTGCTGCGTGTCGACGTCCATCCGCAGGAGGCACGTGGCACTGCAAGGGCAGCGAGAGTACTTGGTGTCGGCAGCTGCGGGCTGTGAGAAATTGTTCTCTGCAGTTTTGGAGGCCGAATCGCAGTTTCTGCCATGGGCACACAGAGAGAAAAGGCTGTTAATTTCCTTAGAAAGGCAAGTCTGGCAGCCCATGGTTTAAGGGGCAGACAAAGGGCTGTGTAGGGGAAGGAGCTCCTCACAGGACCTTTCTTCATCTCAACCCCCACTCCAAGGTCTAGCAGCGCCCCGTGTGACCAGCTGCTTTCAGAGGGTTACCCGGGCACACCCGCACAGGGAGCTGCTAGGCCAGAGGGGCTAACAGGGGTATCCCAAGTGTCTCTCCAGGAACTATGGTCGGAGCATCCAGCACAGACTAGGGAGCAGCCAGACCCACCCAGGCACAGAGCATCACTTTGAGAAAACGCCAAGGGAAGAGCCCTTTTGCCAAGGGGCAGCATCTGAGCAGGCCAGGCAGCATGTGGGGTTCCAGGAGAGGGCTTGCAACTTTCCCCTTTTACTGTGTCAGTCCCTCTCCAAAGCCCCAGACCCTCCAGAGCACTCCCAGAAAGGAGAAGGGTTATTAGGAGAAAAAGGGTTTAGAAAAAAGGGAAAAAGCTTCCTTTTCCATCACTTTTTGTGTTCAAACTGGTAGGGACTCAGATTCCCCTGCAATTTTAATGGTCTCAGTTGAAAGAATCCCTGACTTTTCTATGCTGTTAGGGGTGTTAATTGACAGGAAGTCCCCATTCTCTATTATTTGGCAGTTTAAAAAGAAGGGGAAAATCTTGACAATGTTTCTTATGGGTTTGAATTAAGGGTAGCCACCCCCTTTTTGTTGTCCTGAGGCCCAAATTGAGGGAGAAGCCCTGCTATCCCTCCATCCTAAGGGTTTGAACTGAGGGAAAAATCCTTTTTTCCTCACTGGAGAGATTTAAAGTGTGGAAAGTCCCTCTTTTCCCAATATTTAAGGAGAGCAAATTAAACAGCAGAAACTATTTATTTGCCATTGTATTACCTTCAGTAGAGGTAACTGCCCTGTTTCCTCCTTTTAAGGAGTTCACTGGAAGAAAGCTCTGCCTTTTTCAGCATTTTAAGGGTTTAAAACTCCATTTCAGGGCACTTCTTTCTGTGCCGTAGGACCAAGTATCTCAGAGAAGGATGAGCCTGGCATGCACTTAACCCTTACACTGCCTGGGAGGCTTTTATTTTTCTTATTTTTACTTATAAACTAGATAGCCAAAATTAGAGGTCCCAAGGAGACTTAGACTATTCATATCATTAGTATTCTTCTCCACCCAGCTTAGTCACATGGGAAGTACTACTTAGTAGCCACTAAGGAATAGTTATGTAAGTTAACAGCAAATTACCCAATTTATCTAGTTATGCTGCCTAAACAGAAAGTTTTATATCTTACCAGTTTTCTTCACTTGTGCTCCAAGTTGTTGTTGCAAAAAAGAAAGTGCTGTTATTTTTCTGAAGAGTTTTCTTCTATAACAAGCCCTTCACTCCCCTTGAATTCAAGTCAGAGGGGCCAAGCAGCTGCAGCTCTTCTGAGGGCTTTTATACCCGGTGGGAGTTGCCCCCTCCCTTTTCCCAGGTGCCATGGGAACGAGGGGCGGGCACAATCAGGGCTATATTAACCCCAGCCTTGGCTGAGGGGCTTCATTCCCTCTCTGGGATGTGCTGGGGTAAGAGCTCTCCTCTCATTTCAGTGAAGAGGCTCTTTCAGCTCATCTCAGTGACTTTTCAGCAGGTGTTTCTGGGCATCTGCAGCACAGAGGCTTGGAAGATTCTGTGAAGTAAACAGCATGGAATACAGGGAGTATTTAGATTCATGATTTTGGGTTTTGTGTTCAGGGGTGGTAAAGTGCATTTGTAATTTCTGGTTTAGTTATGGTTTTGTTTTGTTTTGTATTTTTTTTTTAGAAGGAGTGCCGCTTCCAGAGATTCCTGGCTGTGTCAAGTACAATGCTTTTTTCTGCAGATTCGTCATGTCTCAAGAGGGATCTGCCCAGTGTCAAGGATGATGTTTGAGATTGAGGTTACAGGTGAGTTGAGGATTGTGATTAGGAGAGGGAGGGTGAGCAGGTATACAGTTAGGAATTATTGTGGGTGGGGGGAGGTTTGAAGGCAGCAGGGTGAAAAAGGATGTTTATTTGAGGACCCCCTTAAGGCTGTTCAGAAGCCTAGCAGAGGTATTCCCATGTCCTACAGCACACAAGGTTATCTACTGCACTCATAGGAATGCCATTCAACTTTGCCTTTCTCTAACCCAGGTGCCATTCCTCATAAAGGCCACAGCCTTGTAATCAGGGTGAAGCTGGAGCCTGAAGGCGCCAGGCACACTCAGGAGAGGGCAAGTAGCTGCCTTGGTGAGATTTGGCCCACATAACTCTGGACTCATACTTTGGTTTTGGTTTTCTTTATTTTAGCTGACCGAGAAGCTAACAGGCCACCACGAGGCCCTCTGAGGCAGACTCATTTCAGGCGCAACGCGGATCCACATCACCAATCAACCAAAAGATAAGTTGGGGACTATAGCTTGGAGATGGGATGATGGGAGAGTAGCAGGTTCAGAGTTCTTGGGCCAGATTTAAAAATGAGCAGAAGGAAAAGCAATCTTCTCCAAGGGCCTCTTAGAACAGCTAAAGGGAGAGGCTCTACTTTTGATGGCAGCTTTCAGGCGGGCAGTGCAGAACAGCTCCAGTGTGTGTCGTGTTGTCCGGTGTACCGTGTTACCTAGTGTGTCTTTGGGGTCCCTTTTGCCTTCCCCCCTCCAACCCCTCACATCAAGCATGGTGTGTCGTGTTTCATGTCCCCCTGTTTGTCACGTTCTGTGTCACGGGTGTCTGCACACGTTTGTGCCGGAGCTGTTCTTCTCTGCCGCATGGCCTGCTGCAATAGGACAAGCCTGGGGAGTTGGAATTTTTAATGTGGGCTGTACTTGGGCTCTAGATGCTATTCCTAGGTTGGTATAAGGTGTTTGCAGCTTGTGAGTTGTCCTGCAGGTGTTTGACATATGTTCTCACTTTCTTTCAGGTGCAGATGCCTTGCATACCTGGCAGAGGGTCAGGGTGAGGAGTAGGAGGTGCCGGGCCTTCTTAGGAGCACTGTGAGTAGCAGACTGGTGGGGTTTTGGGTGATGTGGTGCCAAGATCAGGCCCTGATGTTTAGTTTTCTCTTTAATCTAGCTGTCTGAGAGACACCAGCGCGGTGACAGCAGGACTTTCCCAGCTGACGAGGTGGCCTTTCTTTGCACCTGAGACCAGCATCCCCTGATGTCTGAGAGATAAGTAGAGGGCCATGACCCAGAGAGGGGATGAAAGCAGAGTGCTGGTTTGGGAATTACTGGGAGGGGTTTTGGAGTCCCCTTGGAGATGGGGGTGTCCATGAAGTGGCCCCTTAGGCCCTGTAAAAGCCAAGTCTCACTTTTGATGACAGTGCTGAGGTGTGCAGCAGGGCAGAGCAGTCCCGGTGTGTCTCGTGTCTCTTGTCTATTGTGCATTATGTGTTGTTTTTGTATCTCATGTCTTTTTCCTTAGCCCTTTGAGGGTCCTGTCAGAAACCTTGGCACCATTGTTAACATCTGTGATGTCTGCATTCCTTGGCCTGGCACCCAGGCCATAGATGCGATTCTGATACCTGTCTGAGCTCCCCAGTCAAAAGTTCTCTCTTTAGAAGCATCCAGTCAGATGTCTTTTCAGGTCTTGTTCTGAGCTGTATGGACAGCTATGCCCCACTAGGATCCATTATGGTGGATTAGGACTTGTAATACTATGAGGTTAGGTAGAGGCTTCTGATTGTAGGATTCCTAGGCATCCATCTTTGCAGTTCTTGGAAAAAATCATTCAGTTTAGCATCTTCTTCCTCCAGGGCTCTCTGAGCCTCATCAGCTCACCATCGGTCTCAGCTCGGTCATTTCCTTTTGCATTCTCTCAGTCCTTGCAGCCGTTTTCCTTGCCAAGAGATTTCTGTCTGTGTCTTGTGTCCTTTGTTTGTCACGTCCGGTCTGTCCTGTGTCACGGGTGTCAGCACACATTTGTGCCGGAGCTGCTCTGCCCTGCCGCATAGCCTGCTGCAATAGGAGAAGTCCCAGGGACTTGGAATTTGTAATGTGGGGTGTAGCTGGAATCTAGATGGGATTTTTAGATGGACATAGGATCTCTGGAGCTCTTAAGTTATCCTGCAAGCGTTTGACTGTTGTCCTAACTTTCTTTTCAGATTCAGATGGCTTAAATTTCTGCCAGAGGGTCCCATCCCGGCTGAGGGGTTTCCCCCGAGCAGGTGAGGCCCCATTTGTCTCAGCAACAGAAGTGTATATGGTGACTCTGTTACAGCTCTGTTCTTTGTCTTTCTTTTTAGGAAGTAAATGTGGATACCAGCAGCCAAGGTGAGCAGTGGAGAGAAGTGGTTGTTATTGCCCAGGTCTCAAGCAGAACAGTTTTTCTGCAGGTTCATCATGTCACAAGAGGGATCTGCCCAGTGTCAAAGATGGTGTTTGAGATTGAGGCTTCAGGTGAGTTGAGGATTGTGACTGGGAGAGGGAGGGTGAGCAGGTATCCAGTTGGGAGTTATTGGGAGGGGATGTGCTGGCAGCAGGGTGAGAAAGGGTGTTTATTTGAGGACCCCCCACATGAAGGCTTCTCAGAAGCCTAGCAGAGGCATTGCCATGTCTTACAGCACACAAGGTCATCCACTGCACTCACAGCAATGCCATTTAACTTTGCTTTTCTCTAACCTAGCTGCCATTCCTAATAAAGGCCACAGCCTTGGAATCAGGATGAAGCTGGAGGCTGAAGGAGCCAGGAACACTCAGGAGAGGGCAAGTAGCTGCCTTGGTGGGATTTGGCCCCCATAACTCTGGACTCACACTTTGGTTTTGGTTTTCTTTATTTTAGCTGACCCAGAGGCTCACAGGCCATCACGGGGCCCTCCGAGGAAGACTCATTTCAGGTGCAACGAGGATCCACATCACCAGTCATCCAAAAGATAGGTCGGGGGCCACGGCCTGGAGATGGGATAATGGGGGAGTAGAGGGTTGGGAGTTCTTGCGACAGATTTAAAATTTAGCCGAGGGAAAAGCAATCTTCTCCGAGGGCTTCTTAGGACAGCTAAAGGGAGAGGCTCTACTTTTGATGGCAGCTTTCAGGCGGGCAGTGCAGAACAGCTCCGGTCTGTGTCTTGTTGTCCGGTGTGCCGTGTTCCCTGGTGTGTCTTTGGGGTCCCTTTTGCCTTCTCCCCTCGAGGCCCTCACCACAAGCATGACGTGTCGTGTTTCATGTCCCCCTGTTTGTCACGTTCTGTGTCACGGGTGTCTGCACACGTTTGTGCCGGAGCTGTTCTGCCCTGCCGCATGGCCTGCTGCAATGGGGACAAGCTTGGGGAGTTGGAATTAGTAATGTGGGCTGTACTTGGGCTCTAGATGCTGTTCCTAGATTGACATCAGGTGTTTGCAGCTTGTGAGTTGTCCTGGTTGTGTTTGACATATGTTCTCACTTTCTTTCAGGTGCAGATGCATTGCATGTGTGGCAGAGGGTCAGGGTTAGGAGGTGCCGGGCCTTCTTAGGAGCGCGGTGAGTAGCAGAGTGGTGGGGTTTTGGCCGATGTGGTGCCAAGACCAGACACTGATGTTTGGTTCTCTTTAATACAGCTGTCTGAGAGACACCAGCCGGGTGCCAGCAGGACCTTCCCAGCTGACGAGATGGCCTTTCTTTGCACCTGACGTGGACCAGCATCCCCTGATGTCTGAGAGATAAGTAGTGGGCCATGACCGCCCACTGAGGGGATGACAGCAGAGTGCTGGTTTGGGAATTACTGGGAGGGGTTTTTGAGTCCAGTTTGGAGGGTGTCCAAGAAGTGGCCCCTTAGGCCCCATGAAAGCAAAGTCTCACTTTTGATGACAGTGCTGAGGTGTGCAACAGGGCAGAGCAGTCCCGGTGTGTATCGTGTCACTTGTCTGTTGTGCATTATGTGTTGTTTGTGTGTCTCCTGTTCTTTGCCTTAGCCCTTTGAGGGTCCTGTCAGAAACCCTGGCACCGTTGTTAGCATCTGTGATGTCTGCATTCCTTGGCCTGGCACCCAGGCCATAGAACTTTTGACTCGGGAGCTCAGTCAGGTATCAGACTCTCTTCTCTCTTTGGGAGCATCCAGTCAGATGTCTTTTCAGGTCTTGTTCTGAGCTGTATGGACCGCTATGGCCCACCAGGATCCATTGTGGTGGGTTAGGACTTGTAAGAATGTGAGGTTAGGTAGAGGCTTCTAACTGTAGGATTCGTGGTTATCCATCTTTGTAGTTCTTGGAATGAATCATTCAGTTTAGCATCTTCATCTTCCAGGCTTCTCTGAGCCTCATCAGCTCACCATCGGTCTCAGCTCGGTCATCTCCTTTTGCATCCTCTCAGTCCTTGCAGCCGTTTTCCTTGCCAAGAGATTTCTGTCTGTGTCTTGTGCCCTTTGTTTGTCACGTCCTGTCCTGTGTCACGGGTGTCAGCACACATTTGTGCCGGAGCTGCTCTGCCCTGCCCTGCCGCATAGCCTGCTGCAATAGGAGAAGTCCCAGGGACTTGGAATTTGTAATGTGGGGTGTAGCTGGAATCTAGATGGGATTTTTAGATGGACATAGGGTCTCTGGAGCTCTTAAGTTATCCTGCAAGCGTTTGACTGTTGTCCTAACTTTCTTTTCAGATTCAGATGGCTTAAATTTCTGCCAGAGGGCCCCATCCCAGGTGAGGGGATTGCCCCTAGCAGGTGAGGCCCCATTTGTCTCTGCGGCAGAAGTGTTATGGCAACTCTGTTACAGCTCTGTTCTTTGTCTTTCTTTTTAGGAAGTAAATGTGGATACCAGCAGCCAAGGTGAGCCGTGGAGAGAAGTGGTTGTTATTGCTCACATCTCAAGCAGAACAGTTTTTCTGCAGGTTCATCATGTCACAAGAGGGATCTGCCCAGTGTCAAGGATGCTGTTTGAGGTTGAGGCTTCAGGTGAGTTGAGGATTGTGACTGGGAGAGGGAGGGTGAGCAGGTATCCAGTTGGGAGTTATTGTGGGTGGGGGGAGGTTTGAAGGCAGCAGGGTGAGAAAGGGTGTTTATTTGTTTATTTGAGGACCTCCCCCCACACAAGGCTTTTCAGAAGCCTAGCAGAGGCATTGCCATGTCTTACAGCACACAAGGTCATCCACTGCACTCACAGCAATGCCATTTAGCTTTGTCCTTCTCTAACCCAGGTACCACTCCTAATAAAGGCCACAGCCTTGGAATCAGGATGAAGCTGGAGGCTGAAGGAGCCAGGAACACTCAGGAGAGGGCAAGTAGCTGCCTTGGTGGGATTTGGCACACATAAGTCTGTGCTCATACTTTGGTTTTGGCTTTCTTTATTGTAGCTGAACGAGAGGCTCACAGGCCATCACGGGGCCCTCCGAGGCAGACTCATTTCAGGTGCAACGTGGATTCCCATCACCAATCATGCAAAAGATAAGTTGGGGTCCATGGCTTGGGGCTGGGATGATGGGAGGGTAGGGAGTTGGGAGTTCTTGGGCCAGACTTAAAAATTAGCAAATGGAAAAGCGTTCTTCTGCAAAGGCCTGTTAGGACAGCTAAAGGGAGAGGCTCTACTTTTGATGGCAGCTTTCAGGCAGGCAGTGCAGAACAGCTCTGGTCTTTCTGGTGTTGTCCGGTGTGCCGTGTTCCCTGGTGTGTCTTTGGGGTCCCTTTCGCCTTCCCCCCTCCAACCCCTCACATCAAGCATGACGTGTCGTGTTTCATGTCCCCCTGTTTGTCACGTTCTGTGTCACGGGTGTCTGCACACGTTTGTGCCGGAGCTGTTCTGCCCTGCCGCATGGCCTGCTGCAATGGGGACAAGCCTGGGGAGTTGGAATTAGTAATGTGGGGTGTACTTGGGCTCTAGATGGTATTCCTAGAGTGACATAAGGTGTTTGCAGCTTTTGAGTTACCCTGCAGGTGTTTGACATATGTTCTCACTTTCTTTCAGGAGCAGATGCATTGCATCCATGGCAGAGGGTCAGGGTTAGGATGTGCTGGGCCTTCTTAGGAGCACGGTGAGTAGCAGACTGGTGGGGTTTTGGGTGATGCGGTGCCAAGATCAGGCCCTGATGTTTGGTTTTCTCTTTAATCTAGCTGTCTGAGAGACACCAGCGCGGTGACGAGGTGACACCTTCCCAGCTGACGAGGCGGCCTTTTTTTGCACCTGACATGGACTAGCATCTCCCGATGTCTGAGAGATAAGTAGAGGGCCATGACCCACAGAGGGGATGGAGGCAGGGTGCTGGTTTGGGAATTACCGGGAGAGGTTTTTGAGTCCTCATTGGAGGTGGGCGATGGTCATGACGTGGCCCCTTAGGCCCCATGAAAGCCAAGTCTCACTTTTGATGACGGTGCTGAGGTGTGCAGCAGGGCAGAGCAGTCCCGGTGTGTATCGTGTCACCTGTCTATTGTGCCTTATGTGTTATGTCTTTTACCTTAGCCCTTTGGGGGGCCTGTCGGAACCCTGGCATCAGTGTTAGCATCTGTGATCTCTGCATTCCTTGCCTGGCACCCAGGCCACAGAACTTTTGACTCGGGAGCTCAGACAGGCATCAGACTCTCTTCTGTCTTTAGAAGCATCCAGTCAGCTGTCTTGTCAGGTCTTGTTCTGAGCTGTATGGACAGCTCTGCCCCACCTGGATCCATTATGGTGGATTAGGACTTGTAATACTATGAGGTTAGGTAGAGGCTTCTGACTGTAGGATTCCTAGGCATCCATCTTTGCTGTTCTTGGAATAAATCATTCAGTTAGCATCTTCTTCCTCTGGGGTTCTCTGAGCCTCATTAGCTCACCATCGGTCTCAGCTCAGTCGTCTTTCTTTTGCATTCTCTCAGTCCTTGCAGCCATTTTTCTTGCCAAGACATTTCTGTCTGTGTCTTGTGTCCTTTGTTTGTCACGTCCGGTCTGTCCCATGTCACGGGTGTCCGCACACATTTGTGCCGGAGCTGCTGTGCCCTGCCGCATAGCCTGCTGCAATAGGAGAAGTCCCAGGGACTTGGAATTTGTAATGTGGGGTGTAGCTGAACTCTAGATGCTATTCCTAGATTGTCATATGGCGTTTGCAGCTTTTGAGTTATCGTGCAGGTGTTTGATGGATGTTCTAACTTTTTTTCAGGTGCAGATGCATTGCATTCGTGGCAGAGTAGCTCATTCTGGATGAGGGGGTTCCCACAAGCAGGTCAGTCACTGTTTTCTTCGCTAGAGGAAGCATAAATGATGGCTGTCACAGCTCTGTTGCCTTTCCTTTTAGGAAGTCAAGGCAGAGAGCAGCAGTCCAGGCCAGTGGGCAAGGTGAGTGCTGTGTAGCGTACAGAAGCAGTTTTATTGCTGAGGTCTCAGTTTCTGGTGCAGCTCTACCTATCTCCTCTTGTGTTTTTTTTTTTTTTTTATTATTTTAGGCGGTCCACTTGTGATCTATCTTGGCCGAGCATGCCCATGCCAGGTGGGTGCAACCTTAAGGTATCGGTGTGGCATACTTGTCACAGTAGGGAGCTTGTGTTTTCATAGTATCTCAGCATGCTTTTTTGCTTTGTTTCTTTGCAGACGCTGTTGCTGCCATAAGCGTTACCAAGGAACAGAGGAGGGCAGGTGAGTCGGTGTTTAGGCAGGCTGACTCATAGGCTAGCATTATGCAGCAGCATGCTAAGCGTGTACATTTTCTTTTTGCAGGTGTCTTCTGGGCAGCCTCCGGAGTCAAATCAAGTTTTGAGGTGAGCTGGGGCAGCGGTGCGGAGGAGTCCCGGCGATTACCGTTTTTGAGGGCAATAGTCACGTTTTCTGTTGCGTCTTAGGTACCCTGAGGAGGCTCGTAGCCACAGCTCGGAAGCGGCAGCACCGAAGGACACACATTGAGAACATCTCCACGTCCACGTCCGACCGAGGCTGGATTTTGTCCGCTCGTCTTCCAAAAGCTAAGTGTCGGGGCCAACGGTCGGGAGAAGGGGAAAAGCCTTTACTATCACAGGGGGCAGTTTCATGTCAGCTTAGCGGAGAGGTCTGTAGCGGGACAGGCTCTCTGCAAGTAAAGAGAGAGGGTCTGTCCTCAGCCTTATCAGAGCCTTTGCTGGGCAGGGCAGTTCCGAGCCATCTCCATATTCTCGTGAACTTTGCGTCGTCAGCCTTCCTCGACTCGGCATCGTCACGGCTCTTTCCCCCGAGGGGCTCGCCTTCGGGTCCGGAGCTACCGCCGCGGTCATCCCGCAGTCCGCTTCCTTCTCTAGGCTTGCCGAGCCTCTCGAGCGTCTTCCTAACCGGTTTGACGCTAACTTCTTTTCGCGAGGTACATTTCATCATCATGTGCCATCATCATAGGGCTTCCTTTCCTTTGGCATCTTCAGCCTCTGGCTCATCTTGTGCTAGGAATCTCAGATCTCGAAGGGGAAAGTTCCCACTTGTCTTTGTGTTAGGTCATCTGCATCTGTGTTTTGTTGTCTGTGTTACATAGTCCGTGTCCCTCGTCTTTCACGTCACAGGCCTTCCTTACATCTCCACGCTTTGTCGGCACTAATCTGTGCCATTTTGCCTATATCGCGCTCACATTCCTTTCTGGATCTTCCTTATTCTGCCCTCTTTATGTTTTTACTCTTTGAGCCAGGAAGGATTGCAGAAGATGTTGTCATCCGTCTTCCTTCTCACTATCAGCTTTGGTAGTGCCTTTTTTCCTACGCCATTTTCTTGGACTTCTAGAGCGGTGTCTTATACCCTCCTCATGTGACTGCAGTAGTTCTATAGGTTCCATCTTCTGAAAGGGTCTAGTTCTCAGGAATTCATCTTCCAGAGTTATCTTAAGTCCTGTTTTATATTGTATCTATCTACCTATATTGTGTGTAGCTATGCTGGTTTATACTGTATGTGCTTACATTGCATGTACCTGTGATGGTTTATGTTGTATGTATCTGTGTCAGCTTATACTCTATGTACTTACCTTGTATGTACCTGTGATGGCTTATGTTGTATGTACTTATATTGTATGTACCTGTGTTGGTTTATATTGTATGTACTTATATAGTATGTACCTGTTTTGGTTTATATTGTATGTACTTGTGTTGGCTTATACTGTATGTACTTACATTGTATGTACCTGTGTTGGCTTATATTGTATGTACCTGTGTCGGCTTATACTGTATGTACTTACATTACATGTATGTGTGTTGGCTTATATTGCATGTACCTGTGTTGGCTTTTACTGTATGTACTTATGTTGCATGTACCTATGTTGGCTTATACTGTATGTACTTATATTGCATGTACTTGTGTTGGCTTATGTTGTATGTACCTGTATTGGCTTGTACTGTAGGTACTTAAAATGTATGTAAGTGCATTTCCTTATATTGTCTGTACTTGCGCTGTATGCAGTGGCTTATATTGTGTGTACCTATGTTGTACCACTTATGGTCGGAGCTGCCATGCCCAGGCAGGTAGTCACAGTTAGGTAGAACAGTTAGAGAAACTTTCCTGTTGGTCTGTGTTTTGTGGGATTTTGGGTAGAGAATTTATCGGTTCAGAACAGGGAAAATTCCTGGCTCTCAGATTGGCACTCGTTGACCACTTTCTGTCGTCTCACAGGTCCCCGAGGCTACCGATTTCCCCAATCTACCATGTGATCTCAGGGAGGGGCAGCCAGAAGATGCGTCGAAGCACGTTCTTCAGCGTCTCAGGTAAGGGGCCGCAGGGAGCGTGTAAGTGGGAAGAGTGTGTGAGCATGTGTGAGAGCCTGTGGCTGTGTCTGTCTGTGTCTGCTTGTCTCTCTGTGTGTGAGCACAGGGTGAGTGGATTTAACCTTGTGTGTGTGACTTTTGCTTTTCAGGTTTTTCAACTCATTTTTAAATTTAGAATAAAAAATCCCCAGCCGGGGGTTTTTTTTTTTTTCCCCCCCGGCTGGGTTTTTTTTTCCTCGGTCCCGGTCGGTCTGCGAGGCGACGTTCATCGCCAAAGTTTGGGTGCAGACCGCCCAGGGACTGGGGTTTTTGTCAGGCAGGAGGATTTTTTGGAGGCTCCCGGGAACCACGTTCCCGAGGAGCGGCGTGAACGTGTGCCGAGCGTTAGCAGAGCGGTGGAGGTGTGAATCGGTGTGGGTTTGTGTGTAAGCTGAAGGAAGTGTGTGTGTGTGTGTTGAAGGGCTGTATGGTTGTAACCTTGTATGACTTTTGCTTTTCAGGTTTTTCAACTCATTTTTAAATTTAGAATAAAAAATCCCCAGCCGGGGGGTTTTTTTTTTTTCCCCCCGGCTGGGTTTTTTTTTCCTCGGTCCCGGTCGGTCTGCGAGGCGACGTTCATCGCCAAAGTTTGGGTGCAGACCGCCCAGGGACCGGGGTTTTCGTCAGGCAGGAGGATTTTTTTGGAGGGTCCCGGGAACCGTGTTCCCGAGGACCAATGATTGCTGGGGTGTAATTTAGTAGTTGTGATGAGAGGGCCGGTGGGTTTGTGTGCTATTTGAAGGGAGTGTCTGTGGTAGGTGAGTGTTGTTTTCTCTGTGGTTTTGTTGTTTTGGGTTTCCTGTAACCATAAATGAACGTGTAATGGAAATAGCAGAAGGTTATCAGTTTGTGTTAAGCTTTGTATTGCTTTGTATTGCTTTGTATTGCTTTGTATTGCTTTGTATTGCTTTGTATTGCTTTGTATTGCTTTGTATTGCTTTGTATTGCTTTGTATTGCTTTGTATTGCTTTGTATTGCTTTGTATTGCTTTGTATTGCTTTGTATTGCTTTGTATTGCTTTGTATTGCTTTGTATTGCTTTGTATTGCTTTGTATTGCTTTGTATTGCTTTGTATTGCTTTGTATTTATGCTTGCATTTGTGTAAACTGTTTCTATGTCTTTTGCTGATGTGTAAATAAGAACATTCATGTAATAAAGTTGAATCACCCCTAATAAAGATACCCCTGCCCTTCCCTAATCCCACCCACCCACCCCCCCCCCGTGGCTCTTGTCTTTTTTTGTAATTTCTTTCTGCTCTATTTCTTCCTTTTGCTCCTCACTTTGCTTTCTGTTTCTAACTTAACTTCTGTCTGTCTCTAACCCTTTGTTTCTGCTTCTGTAACTCTGTTTTCTTTTTCTCTCTATTGCTTTGCACCTTATTTCTTTTCCTTTATAACTTTCACCCTTGCTCTTCTTGCTTCTTTTTCTCTCTGTGTTCTTTGCCTCAGTTTGTCTTTTTTTGCTCTTAGTCTTTTCCTTTTTCACTCTCCCCTGAGTTTTCACTTTAACTCTAACCCTAACCACTTTTTTTCCCTGTAACTCTTTTTCTTTTCTGTCTCTGTCTTGGTTTCTCTGTCTGTGTTTTCTTCTCCTTTGTCTCTGTCTTCTTTTTTTTTCCTCTGTCTTTTTTCTTCTGTGTCTCTTTTTCTTTCTCTCTCTGTCTTCTCTTCTGTCTCTCTCTTCTCTCTCTTACTTTTCTCTTTGTCCTTTCTTTCTTTTCTCTTTCTCTGTCTTTCTTTTCTCTCTCTTGTGTCTATTTTTCTTTTCTCTCTTTCTTTTCTGTCTTCTCTCTCATTTCTGTCTCTCTTCTGTCTTTTTTCTGTCTCTTCTGTTTCTTTTCTCTCTCTTTCTCTCTCTTCTCTCTCATCTGTCTTTTTCTTGTCTCTCTCTTTTTCTTTTCTGTCTCTGTCTTTCCTCTCTCCTTCTTCTCTCTCTTTCTCTCTCCCTCTTCTCTGTTTCCTTTCTCTCTTCTGTCCCTCTCTCCTCTGTCTTATTTTCTGTCTGTTCTCTTTTTTTTTTCCTGTCTTCTCTCTCTCTTCTATTTTTTTCTTTTCTGTCTCTCTTTCTTTTCTCTCTCCTTCTTCTCTCTCTTCTCTCTCTCTCTCCTCTTCTCTCTCTCTTTTCTCTCTTCTCTCTTTTTCTAACTTTGTTTTCCTTTCTAGCTTTAGTTTAAAAAAGCAGCAGTAGAAACTTTCAGGCTCCCTGGGAGTAAAGCAAAAAAAAAAAAAAAAATATTATAAAACAAAGCATTTACTCCCCGGGAGCCTGAAATTTTCTACTGCTGCACCAGACATATAGTTTTTCTTCTTTTTACTATATACAGTATATAGAAACCCCACCCCCTAATTAGTGCCCCCACCCAGGTGCTGCCACTCAAGCCTCATGAGTCACCCCTACATACGACTCCCAGTACCCAAGCACCCCCTCCCCATTGTGCACCCAGGCCCCTATCCCCCCCTGGGGTATTGCACCCCCCGCCCCTAGCTGCGACCCCCCCAGTACCCAAGCACCCACCCCCAGTTGTCCCCCCGCCCCCTGTTGTCCCCCCGCCCCTAGCTGCCTCCCCCCTGCTGCCACTCCCCCGTACCCAAGCACCCACCCCGAGGCATTGCCCGCCGTCGCTGATCCCCCCCGGCGCGTGTTGCCCCCCGCGCCGCTGGTTGAGCGCCCCCTGCTGTTGCACACCCGGTAGTGCAATTATTACAGCACCCCCACCTGTTGTGCAGGTACTGCAATTACAGCGCCCCCCCCATTACAGCGCCCCCTGCCGTCCACATCGCCACACTACACCCCGAGCTGTACCCCGTGACGTCACGAGAGCGACACACCCCCAGGAAGGACCCCCCCGCGCAATAGCCGTCCCTCCCAGTGCCTGACCGAAACCCCGACACCCACCCCGCGCCCCGGAAGCCCCTCCCCGCCACACCGCAGGCCGGGCCCGCACCGGAACAGCGTTCCGCGCCCCGCGCGCACCCCCAAAACCCCCAAAAATCCCCCAAACCCCGAAAAAAACCCCCCGGTCCCGGCCGGCCGCCATGTTACCGGAAGTGACGTCATTGCTCCTGGGCGCCGCCATCTTGTCCCCGGAAACCACGTGCTTCCCTGGGCGCCGCCATGTTGTTGTTGCCGGAAGCAACCTTCCGGGCGCGGCCATGTTGTTGCCGGAAGCAACACCAAGGCGCCGCCATCTTGCCACCGGAAACCACGTGATAGCATGGGCGCCGCCATCTTGTCCCCCCCACCACGTGGTCGCCTGGGCGCCGCCATGTTGTTGCCGGAAACCAGACCCGGGCGCGGCCATCTTGTAACCGGAACCCACGTGACAACATTGGCGCAGCCATGTTGCTCCTTCTCACGTGACAGCCGCCATCTTAGAAAACCGTCACGTGACGCCATGGGGGCCGCCATCTTGGATCGGGGTTAATTTTACCGATTAAATTTAACAATGAGGGTTGCATTTAACTAGGGGGTGGACCCCACCCCCCAGTTAATTAGGGGGTGGACCCCACCCCCTAACTAATTAGGGGGTGGAGCACACCCCGTAATTAAATAGGGGGTGGGGTCCACCCCCTAGTTAATTACATCCCCAACCCCATTTCCCTTACCTAACCCTAATTAGTACTCAGAGTAGCTATCCCCATCCCCCATTCCCTATCCTAACCCTAATTAGGACCCGAACTTGATGCGACCCCCCCTGCCCAGTTCCCTACCCTAACCCTAATTAGTACCCTAACCCAATCCCCAATCCCCTACCCTAACCCTAGCCCCAGTCCCTAACCCTAGCCCCAATCCCTAACCCTAGCCCCAACCCTAACCCTAAGTACTAGGGTTTTCAAGAGTACCACTTTTTGCAGAGTACCCCTTTTCCTGGAGTACCATTTTTCCAGGAGTACCATTTTGTCCAGAGTACCTTTTTTTCAGGAGTACCTTTTTCTCAGGAGTACCCTTTTTTTCAGGAGTACTAGTTTTCCAGGAGTACTGTTTTTTCCCAGAGTACTGCTTTTTCCCGGAGTATTAATTTTTTTGGGAGTATTAATTTTTTCAGGAGTACTCATTTTTTCAGAAGTACTAGGGTTAGGGTTGGGGTACCGGGTTAGGGTTGGGGTACCGGGTTAGGGTACCGGGTTAGGGGTTAGGGGTTAGGGGTTAGGGGTTAGGGGTTAGGGGTTAGGGGTTAGGGGTTAGGGGTTAGGGGTTAGGGGTTAGGGTTAGGGTTAGGGTTAGGGTTAGGGTTAGGGTTTAGGGTTAGGGTTAGGGTTAGGGTTAGGGTTAGGGTTAGGGTTAGGGTTAGGGTTAGGGTTGGGGTACCGGGTTAGGGTTAGGGTTAGGGTTAGGGTTAGGGTTAGGGTTAGGGTTAGGGTTAGGGTTAGGGTTAGGGTTAGGGTTAGGGTTAGGGTTAGGGTTAGGGTTAGGGTTAGGGTTAGGGTTAGGGTTAGGGTTAGGGTTAGGGTTAGGGTTAGGGTTAGGGTTAGGGTTAGGGTTAGGGTTAGGGTTAGGGTTAGGGTTAGGGTTAGGGTTAGGGTTAGGGTTAGGGTTAGGGTTAGGGTTAGGGTTAGGGTTAGGGTTAGGGTTAGGGTTAGGGTTAGGGTTAGGGTTAGGGTTAGGGTTAGGGTTAGGGTTAGGGTTAGGGTTAGGGTTAGGGTTAGGGTTAGGGTTAGGGTTAGGGTTAGGGTTAGGGTTAGGGTTAGGGTTAGGGTTAGGGTTAGGGTTAGGGTTAGGGTTAGGGTTAGGGTTAGGGTTAGGGTTAGGGTTAGGGTTAGGGTTAGGGTTAGGGTTAGGGTTAGGGTTAGGGTTAGGGTTAGGGTTAGGGTTAGGGTTAGGGTTAGGGTTAGGGTTAGGGTTAGGGTTAGGGTTAGGGTTAGGGTTAGGGTTAGGGTTAGGGTTAGGGTTAGGGTTAGGGTTAGGGTTAGGGTTAGGGTTAGGGTTAGGGTTAGGGTTAGGGTTAGGGTTAGGGTTAGGGTTAGGGTTAGGGTTAGGGTTAGGGTTAGGGTTAGGGTTAGGGTTAGGGTTAGGGTTAGGGTTAGGGTTAGGGTTAGGGTTAGGGTTAGGGTTAGGGTTAGGGTTAGGGTTAGGGTTAGGGTTAGGGTTAGGGTTAGGGTTAGGGTTAGGGTTAGGGTTAGGGTTAGGGTTAGGGTTAGGGTTAGGGTTAGGGTTAGGGTTAGGGTTAGGGTTAGGGTTAGGGTTAGGGTTAGGGTTAGGGTTAGGGTTAGGGTTAGGGTTAGGGTTAGGGTTAGGGTTAGGGTTAGGGTTAGGGTTAGGGTTAGGGTTAGGGTTAGGGTTAGGGTTAGGGTTAGGGTTAGGGTTAGGGTTAGGGTTAGGGTTAGGGTTAGGGTTAGGGTTAGGGTTAGGGTTAGGGTTAGGGTTAGGGTTAGGGTTAGGGTTAGGGTTAGGGTTAGGGTTAGGGTTAGGGTTAGGGTTAGGGTTAGGGTTAGGGTTAGGGTTAGGGTTAGGGTTAGGGTTAGGGTTAGGGTTAGGGTTAGGGTTAGGGTTAGGGTTAGGGTTAGGGTTAGGGTTAGGGTTAGGGTTAGGGTTAGGGTTAGGGTTAGGGTTAGGGTTAGGGTTAGGGTTAGGGTTAGGGTTAGGGTTAGGGTTAGGGTTAGGGTTAGGGTTAGGGTTAGGGTTAGGGTTAGGGTTAGGGTTAGGGTTAGGGTTAGGGTTAGGGTTAGGGTTAGGGTTAGGGTTAGGGTTAGGGTTAGGGTTAGGGTTAGGGTTAGGGTTAGGGTTAGGGTTAGGGTTAGGGTTAGGGTTAGGGTTAGGGTTAGGGTTAGGGTTAGGGTTAGGGTTAGGGTTAGGGTTAGGGTTAGGGTTAGGGTTAGGGTTAGGGTTAGGGTTAGGGTTAGGGTTAGGGTTAGGGTTAGGGTTAGGGTTAGGGTTAGGGTTAGGGTTAGGGTTAGGGTTAGGGTTAGGGTTAGGGTTAGGGTTAGGGTTAGGGTTAGGGTTAGGGTTAGGGTTAGGGTTAGGGTTAGGGTTAGGGTTAGGGTTAGGGTTAGGGTTAGGGTTAGGGTTAGGGTTAGGGTTAGGGTTAGGGTTAGGGTTAGGGTTAGGGTTAGGGTTAGGGTTAGGGTTAGGGTTAGGGTTAGGGTTAGGGTTAGGGTTAGGGTTAGGGTTAGGGTTAGGGTTAGGGTTAGGGTTAGGGTTAGGGTTAGGGTTAGGGTTAGGGTTAGGGTTAGGGTTAGGGTTAGGGTTAGGGTTAGGGTTAGGGTTAGGGTTAGGGTTAGGGTTAGGGTTAGGGTTAGGGTTAGGGTTAGGGTTAGGGTTAGGGTTAGGGTTAGGGTTAGGGTTAGGGTTAGGGTTAGGGTTAGGGTTAGGGTTAGGGTTAGGGTTAGGGTTAGGGTTAGGGTTAGGTTAGGGTTAGGGTTAGGGTTAGGGTTAGGGTTAGGGTTAGGGTTAGGGTTAGGGTTAGGGTTAGGGTTAGGGTTAGGGTTAGGGTTAGGGTTAGGGTTAGGGTTAGGGTTAGGGTTAGGGTTAGGGTTAGGGTTAGGGTTAGGGTTAGGGTTAGGGTTAGGGTTAGGGTTAGGGTTAGGGTTAGGGTTAGGGTTAGGGTTAGGGTTAGGGTTAGGGTTAGGGTTAGGGTTAGGGTTAGGGTTAGGGTTAGGGTTAGGGTTAGGGTTAGGGTTAGGGTTAGGGTTAGGGTTAGGGTTAGGGTTAGGGTTAGGGTTAGGGTTAGGGTTAGGGTTAGGGTTAGGGTTAGGGTTAGGGTTAGGGTTAGGGTTAGGGTTAGGGTTAGGGTTAGGGTTAGGGTTAGGGTTAGGGTTAGGGTTAGGGTTAGGGTTAGGGTTAGGGTTAGGGTTAGGGTTAGGGTTAGGGTTAGGGTTAGGGTTAGGGTTAGGGTTAGGGTTAGGGTTAGGGTTAGGGTTAGGGTTAGGGTTAGGGTTAGGGTTAGGGTTAGGGTTAGGGTTAGGGTTAGGGTTAGGGTTAGGGTTAGGGTTAGGGTTAGGGTTAGGGTTAGGGTTAGGGTTAGGGTTAGGGTTAGGGTTAGGGTTAGGGTTAGGGTTAGGGTTAGGGTTAGGGTTAGGGTTAGGGTTAGGGTTAGGGTTAGGGTTAGGGTTAGGGTTAGGGTTAGGGTTAGGGTTAGGGTTAGGGTTAGGGTTAGGGTTAGGGTTAGGGTTAGGGTTAGGGTTAGGGTTAGGGTTAGGGTTAGGGTTAGGGTTAGGGTTAGGGTTAGGGTTAGGGTTAGGGTTAGGGTTAGGGTTAGGGTTAGGGTTAGGGTTAGGGTTAGGGTTAGGGTTAGGGTTAGGGTTAGGGTTAGGGTTAGGGTTAGGGTTAGGGTTAGGGTTAGGGTTAGGGTTAGGGTTAGGGTTAGGGTTAGGGTTAGGGTTAGGGTTAGGGTTAGGGTTAGGGTTAGGGTTAGGGTTAGGGTTAGGGTTAGGGTTAGGGTTAGGGTTAGGGTTAGGGTTAGGGTTAGGGTTAGGGTTAGGGTTAGGGTTAGGGTTAGGGTTAGGGTTAGGGTTAGGGTTAGGGTTAGGGTTAGGGTTAGGGTTAGGGTTAGGGTTAGGGTTAGGGTTAGGGTTAGGGTTAGGGTTAGGGTTAGGGTTAGGGTTAGGGTTAGGGTTAGGGTTAGGGTTAGGGTTAGGGTTAGGGTTAGGGTTAGGGTTAGGGTTAGGGTTAGGGTTAGGGTTAGGGTTAGGGTTAGGGTTAGGGTTAGGGTTAGGGTTAGGGTTAGGGTTAGGGTTAGGGTTAGGGTTAGGGTTAGGGTTAGGGTTAGGGTTAGGGTTAGGGTTAGGGTTAGGGTTAGGGTTAGGGTTAGGGTTAGGGTTAGGGTTAGGGTTAGGGTTAGGGTTAGGGTTAGGGTTAGGGTTAGGGTTAGGGTTAGGGTTAGGGTTAGGGTTAGGGTTAGGGTTAGGGTTAGGGTTAGGGTTAGGGTTAGGGTTAGGGTTAGGGTTAGGGTTAGGGTTAGGGTTAGGGTTAGGGTTAGGGTTAGGGTTAGGGTTAGGGTTAGGGTTAGGGTTAGGGTTAGGGTTAGGGTTAGGGTTAGGGTTAGGGTTAGGGTTAGGGTTAGGGTTAGGGTTAGGGTTAGGGTTAGGGTTAGGGTTAGGGTTAGGGTTAGGGTTAGGGTTAGGGTTAGGGTTAGGGTTAGGGTTAGGGTTAGGGTTAGGGTTAGGGTTAGGGTTAGGGTTAGGGTTAGGGTTAGGGTTAGGGTTAGGGTTAGGGTTAGGGTTAGGGTTAGGGTTAGGGTTAGGGTTAGGGTTAGGGTTAGGGTTAGGGTTAGGGTTAGGGTTAGGGTTAGGGTTAGGGTTAGGGTTAGGGTTAGGGTTAGGGTTAGGGTTAGGGTTAGGGTTAGGGTTAGGGTTAGGGTTAGGGTTAGGGTTAGGGTTAGGGTTAGGGTTAGGGTTAGGGTTAGGGTTAGGGTTAGGGTTAGGGTTAGGGTTAGGGTTAGGGTTAGGGTTAGGGTTAGGGTTAGGGTTAGGGTTAGGGTTAGGGTTAGGGTTAGGGTTAGGGTTAGGGTTAGGGTTAGGGTTAGGGTTAGGGTTAGGGTTAGGGTTAGGGTTAGGGTTAGGGTTAGGGTTAGGGTTAGGGTTAGGGTTAGGGTTAGGGTTAGGGTTAGGGTTAGGGTTAGGGTTAGGGTTAGGGTTAGGGTTAGGGTTAGGGTTAGGGTTAGGGTTAGGGTTAGGGTTAGGGTTAGGGTTAGGGTTAGGGTTAGGGTTAGGGTTAGGGTTAGGGTTAGGGTTAGGGTTAGGGTTAGGGTTAGGGTTAGGGTTAGGGTTAGGGTTAGGGTTAGGGTTAGGGTTAGGGTTAGGGTTAGGGTTAGGGTTAGGGTTAGGGTTAGGGTTAGGGTTAGGGTTAGGGTTAGGGTTAGGGTTAGGGTTAGGGTTAGGGTTAGGGTTAGGGTTAGGGTTAGGGTTAGGGTTAGGGTTAGGGTTAGGGTTAGGGTTAGGGTTAGGGTTAGGGTTAGGGTTAGGGTTAGGGTTAGGGTTAGGGTTAGGGTTAGG